>NC_137885.1:7184737-7492237 GCF_963924005.1 Protomyctophum bolini
AGTTTAAACGGCTGTGCGGCTGTCTCTGCGACCGTGGAATACTTTGTTCCCCCCCCCCCCCCCCACACACACACACACAAAAGAGTTTGTTAAAAATAAGTCACACTCATGTGAAGTGAGGGGGGCGATCTTATCATCATACATCACATTCCGTGCTCAGGCCAATCAAATAATTTCCGTGGTACACACACACACACACACACACACACACACACACACACACACACACACACACACACACACACACACACACACACACACACACACATCTGGGCATAGGAGGGGCTAGTGCCCCTCAAATAAAATGTGAATTAGTGGTGGTTAATTGGCGTGTGTGTGTGTGCGTGTGCTTATAGGCGGGCAGCGATGGGGAGAGCATCGGGAACTGTCCGTTCTCCCAGAGACTGTTCATGATACTGTGGCTGAAAGGAGTCATCTTCAATGTGACCACTGTGGACCTGAAGAGGTGACACACGCACGCACGCACACACACACACACACACACACACACACACACACACACACACACACACACGCACACACACGCACACACACACGCACACACACACACACACACACACACACACACACACACACACACACACACGCACACACACACACACACACACACACACACACACAATTCAGGGGCCTACCATCAGAATAGTCACACCAGGGGCTTGAATCGCTGCATACCCTCCACACTCTAGCATCAGGGTCTTGACCGTCCACATGACACCTATAGTGCCATTCATAGTATTCTTGTGTAGACTGACTCCATGTGTAGATTCATGTAAATGTATGTGTGTGTGTGTGTGTGTATGTGTGTGTGTGTGTGTGTGTGTGTGTGTGTGTGTGTGTTGATCTGTAGGAAGCCCGCTGACCTGCAGGACCTGGCCCCGGGGACGAACCCGCCGTTCATGACCTTCAATGGCGAAGTCAAGGTCGACGTGAACAACATAGAAGAGTTCCTGGAAGAGAAACTCTCACCGCCGCGGTAGGCGTGCGCACGCGTTCACACACACACACACACACACACACACACACACACACACACACGTGTGTAATATGTTTTAGATATTTTAGATTGTAGCAGTGAGCCTGTTGTCTCTGGTGTCATGGACACTGGTCTCACTACCTTCCTGGACTACAATTCCCATAAGTCTTTGGTGCACTGCTCCTCCTTGTGGATAGGGGGAGTGTAGTCCAGGAAGGAAGTGAGCCCAGTGTCCATGACATCAGAGACAACAGGCTCACTGCTACAATCTAAAATATCTAAAACCACATATTACACACATAAAGACCCCCAGGAAAGTGTTCTAAAGCTTCGAAATGTCATTAACATATATTTTTTTGCAAAAAGGGTGAAGTGTCCCTTTAAGACACGCAAAATACAGCCCAGGGAGTGCAGTGCCCAGCCTTGGCAAAAGATTGTGTTAAGGCATTCCTAAGGTGGCGCCTTATCCCTTATGCCTATAAGCCTCATTTTATTAGGCTTTTCTTTCTTTCATCTATTTTTGTAAAGCGAAAATAGCTTATCTACAAGCTCATAGATGTAGATTAGAACAACTATTTTCACTAGTTTAAAATGTTTTTCAAAATACAACAAATGCCTATAGGATTATAGGCCCCTGGTCTCAAACACAAACACTTTGGTCACACACTTTCCATGATTTTACTATACCTTTTTGTGCTACCTTTAAGTGAGCTGTAAGTATAACCATGTGATCTATATACTTGTGATGTTCTTATAGTATCCAGTGGTGACATGAAAATGTTCTGTGGTTTGTGTTCTGACCTCTCAGGTACCCCCGTCTGGCTCCCAAACACGCCGAATCCAACACGGCTGGCATCGACGTCTTCGCAAAGTTCTCCGCTTACATCAAAAACCCCAAAAAAGACGTCAATGATGGTGCGTGAGGTTCTGTCGATAGATACTGTAGAATAGATAGATAGATATAGATAGATAGATAGATAGATAGAGTGAACATTCACCAGGTGTATAGTGTATCAGTATATTAAAGGGGGTGTCAGTGATTTCAGTCAAAAACCCTTAGGTTTCGTTTTTGCCTTGGGACACAAGCTTTCATCCAATCAGGATAGAGAACAAAAACGAAACCTAAGGTTTTTTGACCCCCAGGGGTTAACTGGGGACAGGGAGGAACTCCTTATATGGTCAGCACACTCTATAGTAGAGAGGATTATCACAACAAAACAAAAAAATAAGTGATATTTGAATTAAGTGAAATCACTGACTCTACCTTTAATATACAATACTACCGTATATACTATCATATTTTAGCCCAGTTCTAATAGATAATGAATAAATATGAATGTTTGTACACCTTTTGGTTATGTGTGTGTGTGTGTGTGTGTGTGTGTGTGTGTGTGTGTGCGTGCAGTGCTAGAGAAGGCCCTGCTGAAGTCTTTGAGGAGGCTGGATGACTTCCTGAGGACTCCTCTGTCGGAGGAGATCGACGCCGACGCAGCAGGAGACCTGCCGGAGTCCAGCAGGAGCTTCTTAGACGGGCCTGAGCTCACTCTGGCAGACTGTAACCTCCTGCCCAAGCTACACATCCTCAAGGTCGGTCTGCCTGCCTGGTCTGGTGCATGACAGCCAGGCATGAGTCCAACACCCTATACCCAAAACCACAAACCTATAACCTCACAGGAAGCCACCCACGGGTTAGTTCTATACCCGGCCACGGCTTATAGTTTTAACCTGCCTCGCATGTCGGGAGATGTCTAACCAACGTATATGCACCCCCTGCCTGCCTGTCTGCCTGTCTGTCTATCATACTGCCCTTTTTGGGGATTTTTTTTAATGGGTCTTTTTCCCTAACCTGACGCTGCCAGATCCAAAAAGCTTGCTACACAAATTTGTTTAACAGCTTATTGGGTACTGGGATCGCGGAAGCAAATTCGATGACGGGGCTGTTCCTTTTTTTCAAGATACTTGGTAGATGATTGGATGGGAGCGTCTGTCTATCACTGTGTGGGCGTGCAAACACAACCAATCATATTGACGTGTCTATATAGCTTCACATCCGGTTTCGCACATATCCCGCCCTTAGCTCACGCTGATTGGTTCGGTACGGGTCGGATCTGTGTTAGCTCAACCCCCTCAGAGATCCCAGATCCAAATAAGCTGTGAAACAAATTTGTGTAGCAAGCTTTTTGGATCTGGCAGTGTCAGGTTACTTTTTCCCCCCTCCAAATAATAAAAAATAAATAAAAAAATGTAATAGAAAAAACACAGACCCTCACGTATTATAGGACAACATCGGCGACCAGAACCAAGGACTGGTGTTTTTAGGCTAATCTAAAATGGAAGTCACGATGGGTTTGTATTAGGAAGGGAGGCGGGGCAGCTAAAATTGTATATCTAAATACTGAAGCAACTTAAAAACTGTCTGGAGTGCACACAAAAGCCTGAGTTAGACGATGAACTGACCCATGCAGACATTTTTTCTGAAAGTGAAATAATCCCTTCAGCGTTTCTCTTCTCTTCTCTTCGTCTCTTCTCCACTCCAGGTGGTCGCCAGGAAGTACCGTGGTTTCGAGGTTCCGTCAGAGATGGTGGGGGTGTGGCGATACTTAAACCACGCCTACCAGAAGGAGGAGTTTACCAACACCTGCCCCGCAGAGAGAGAGATTGAGTTTGCGTACCTGGATGTTGCTAAACGAATAAAATAGAAATATTATGTATGTATATATATTCAATCATTCAGAGTATTTGAAGATGTGACAGAGGGAGGCAGCAGTAAAACGAAGGTATACAATGAGTATGGAGATTATGGAAATGGCCGTGCCGTGTGTTATTGCCCAATAGTCCACATTATGTTGAGGACTGACTAGTTTGTAAATGGGATCCAAACACCCTGGTGATTTTCTCTAGGCGAAATGTATGAAGGCGTTAGAGATGCAGAACGCACTGTATGGCTAAACAGTTAACCCATTTTGACCTGAGATCAGATTTAAAAAAAATGTCTTCTACATCCTGACAGTTTTCTGAAAAAGCTATGTTTCTATGTCAGTCGTTCTTCGATTTTTCAAAAATAGCAGACCTACAAGCACATACTGTGAGCTTGTAGATCTGCTATTTTTCAATAGCTAAAGCATAATGTAATGCTAACACAAAAAGGGGTTCCCGCCCCAAAAGAAGAAAGATGGATAAAGACGAAGACATTGAAGAGATGAAAGGAAGAGGAGATGGAATGGAAAGAGAGATACAGAAATGAAGAGAAAAGATGGTGAATTTAGAGAGAGGAGGGAACAAAGCTGAATAGATTGAGAGTTAACGAGGGAGAGAAAAAAAGAGCAATGACCGACACAAGATCCAGTTTCAAACCAGTACTGACCAGCTCTGTGTTCACTTCTTTTAAGAAAATATTTCAAAGCAAAGCAGGATGTATGTTTGTTTTTTTTACTCCCGAGTTCATGGTCAACATTTCATTGTGTGCAGTACAGTACAGTACAGTACAGTACAGTACAGTACAGTACAGTACAGTACAGTACAGTACAGTACAGTACAGTACAGTCAGTCAGTACTTGTTCTGAAACCTTAGCTAGTTGAAATGTTTTGCATTCCTGTGTGAAACGGAACCAGTAGATAACCACACATGAACTCGGAACTGAATTTACTAAGTATAAAGCGACAAGTGTGTGTGTGTGTGTGTGTGTGTGTGTGTGTGTGTGTGTCTGTGTGTGTGTGTGCGTGCTCTCACAGGTTGGGTGGCACGTTGATTTATCTATGCTAATCATCTGGCGTTTAAAACAGCGAGGTCTATATACTGTATGTACTGTATGAAAGTCAGAATGTATTCATTATTCAGTCATACACAGCAGAACTGCAGGGCCAGTTCACTATTATTACCTCTCTCAATATATTATCACCACTTCAGTTCAAAATCCATTTAGCCTTCTTTGTTTGTTTCATTTCGTGTGCCACTGCAGCAACGATCCACTAACTGTATTCTACTGTATAGCACTGCAGTGGAAGCTCACACACTAATGCAAGCCTATGTGTGATTTGTTAAAGACATAATTGATAATTATGTAAGCTGATGATATTATGTAAAAACTGTGCCTGTCTTACTTGGAGGCACCGCAGGTAGACGTTACTATTATTGTAATCCTGAAATGACAAATCTATGGCCTTGACCATTAATCTATTGTTTGTGCCGTTGATTCTCCGACAATCTGTGGGGACCTTTAAGGGCCAGTTCGTTCAGTGTGTATCTCTGTCAATACTAATGAGTCATGACAACAACACTATACTCAGAGTCATAGATTATTTTAGTCTCCGCCAGGCCGAAGGCATAGCCGACCGAGGCTACATGGATCTGAATGATTTGACACCAACGGTCAAGTTGTTGTTCCTTGACACTCAAAAACACTTGAACCCTATAGCGTCCACATTCTGGGTACAACAGTCAGCGGAAATAGCAGATCTACAAGCTCACATCATGTCGCAAACCAGGGGTCATCAACATGTCCTACAGGGGTCAGGTCAGGGGTCATCAATATGTCTGGCGTACACGGACAAAATGTGTCCGTATAGCAACACTTGGCCTTATCCGTGGCAAATTCTACATTTAGTTTTGCACATATTATAGCATCATAATATTCTTACTTTTATCAAAAGACACAGTTACTGAATGTCTCCAGGTTTTCTTCAGAATATGTCTGACACTGATGGTGCACCTACTATGATGACACTATGGCATATTCCAATAGAGTCCACTAATGACTATAGTACAATTAACTTTTTATTTGGGACCCTTCCATTAGTACGCTCTCCCAGCCTGGCTCCAGCGCTGAATCGCTACCATTAAAAGAAATGACCTGTAATGGTCATTTTGGGCTAGCTCCTTGTGTTTCTGGTAATTTTTATTACAATTTTATTACAATAAAATGTAATTAAAATTAAATTTAATATAATTTTATTACAATAAACAATTTTTATTTTGACAAAAATGTCCACGACAAGCCAGCATGGCAATGACCCCTGGTCGTAACACGGCACTTTGTGAGTGACCAGCTTGTGTTTCTGCCATTTTGGGGGCGAAGAGATTTAAGGGGAAATACTAGCGGACCTAGCGTAGAGCCCTGGGTGCCCAGTCAACTCAGTATTCAGGGTTTAAGTGTTTTTAAGTATGGCAGAAGGGAAGAGCTCTTATGTATGAAATAACTGTATTGGTCATGATGGAAACTATTGCACCAAAAGCAATCATGATACCAGTTTAATGTGTTCTGGCCTTATAATCCTCTCCAGGGAACTCTTTATTAAAACTAATTTCACAACTATAAGACGAGTCTGTGTGGCTTTTGTTTTTGTGTTTGGAATATATTAATCTCTATATAAACCAGATATCTACATTTGAACACAGGATCTGTAGTTAACAGACTTCACTGCCAAGAACATCTTGTGATGTCTTTTTTTCCAATGTTAGCAAGAGCGTAATTTATTGGCTGTGATATTACATTCATGCCATGTATTTAGTACACGCCAATAGTCACTCCTATGCCCTCCTGACACTGTCGGTGAAATGTATGCAATATGACAGCATTTTAGGGCTATAAAGTTATATAGTTTTAACTAAAAGTCCATGTCATTACACTTCTCAGATAGCATCCATACTCACTCAGAAACTTGTTGGAACGTCTCTCACACTCTCTTCTGCTCCATGCTAGTGTGTTAGTTAGTTGACCAGAGCCACAGTCCATCTTGTTGTCATTCATGTCAGCTGATTATGGTAGAAATACAAAGGTGAAAACCACCTCCCGTCCAAACACACAAGCCTACTCGTATTAATCCCTCGGCAGAAACCGAGTGAAAAGTCCACACGAGGGCGACAAAAGACCGTTGAATACAAACCAGATGAAGCAGTCAGATCATGTAAAGTACATTCCTTCATTCATTAAATATGTTTGTATTTGATATTTTATTGTATATTGTTTTGCTCATAGAACGCACTAGGATGTTACCAAACACATTTACAGTATATGACATATAGTGTGTTTACTGTTTAGTCTGCATATTTTAAGATTTTATTACGTCATCTTAATCTCGGGGAAGTATAGCCTACAGTTAGGTGGTTGAAACAAAAAGTTAAAAATACGAAGATAAGAGGTTTCTGCTCCACCATAGCAACGCCATTTTTTCTTATTTGTAAAATCCCGTGTTCATGGCACCTTCTCTGCAGTGGTCGTCTTATCACACCCACCTATCACGTTCTCAGACATTCAGAGCTGTGGGGTGTGGAGGGAGTGTATAACATTACAACATACTATTAATATATAAAGCTCACTACATTCTGAAGTTCATCCAAGGTTGTCTGTTCCCAGTCTTGCATGCCAACATCAATGACATCATGCCGGTTCTATATGGGTCACAACAGGATCAAATATGTTTCAATCGGTGTGAGGTAATCGACTTTATTTTCATATCACAGTCTACAGGTTGTACTCAATAGAGGGTATGCGCGTGCTTAAAGTGAGTGGCACGTCGAGTGGCAAAGCAACAGGAAAAGTGAGTTTAACATTGTTTAACGTTGTTTAATGCAATCAAATATGACTTTTCTGTTCGGATGTATGGGCTGTCAAGGCCAGAAAGTCGGTTTTTTGCCACTGCAGTAGGCGTTCCTGCATAACTTCCGGGGTTTGATGACGATGTCACGCGCGTACCCACTATTACAAATACAAAGTACAAAAGAATCTAGGGGGAAAAAAAGTAGGCTATAGCTGAAAATAGCAGATCTACAAGCTCACGATAGATTGTCTATTTTAAATAGTTTGTGTCCCGGGGCTTAGCCTATTATATACACAGAAACTCCACCACTGGATCTCAATTTATTTATTTATTTAATTTCAAGGACCCCCATAACTCAGAGAGCATAGACATTTTCATTTGCATACTCTCAGAGTTAGACATACAGACCTGTATCTGGGTCCATTTAACAAGTTCATACTCTCAGAGTTACAGACCTGTATCTGGGTCCATTTAACAAGTTCATACTCTCAGAGTTACAGACCTGTATCTGGGTCCATTTAACAAGTTCATACTCTCAGAGTTACAGACCTGTATCTGGGTCCATTTAACAAGTTCATACTCTCAGAGTTACAGACCTGTATCTGGGTCCATTTAACAAGTTCATACTCTCAGAGTTACAGACCTGTATCTGGGTCCATTTAACAAGTTCATACTCTCAGAGTTACAGACCTGTATCTGGGTCCATTTAACAAGTTTCCAGAGTGAAATTATGAAGAACAGCTTCCCTCCCAATCGAGTCATGTTTTCATTGTTTAATTTGCGTTTTCAATACGTTTTTATACCTAGAGTGGGATAGGTGAAAGCGTTCGGATGGCGTCACTGGAAAAAGATCAGTCCCGCAGTGGCTTGCTAAGGCTTCTGGGAAACTGAGGCCCAATGCATTCCTATTGCAATGGCGGAGCAGTATGGGTGGCTCTCTCCTACGCCCTTAATTGTTATTGATCGGCAGTTTGGATTATTTCTTTCAACATGACGACAAAGGATCACAGCATTTTAAGGCAGACTTTCATGAAACGGAACAATGACGTCGGCGGGGTGGTTCTTCAAAGGTTCGTGAAAAACTAGGCACTAATATTTAATCCCACAGTCAAACTGTGTGTGGAACACCTCAAGGAACCCTGGGGGTCTAGTCCGTACCCCACTTTGAAGAACCACTGAGGAAATCCACAGGGCTTCCACAGACGACCCAAACCCTGAGCTTTGGCTCAAACACAAGAAAATGCATCGTTGATTTATTTTATACTAAGGAACAGCAGGCTCAGCGCATCGCGTTGGTGAGCTTGCGCAACATGACGCGCAGGCCAAGTATAAATCAGGCGTCACTGTCGAGTGTCTATAAATGTAACACTTGGTGATAGCCTGTCTCTGTCCCCCGGCAGCCATGTGAAGCACTGAGGTGTTGAAGTCCAAATAACAGCACTTTATAATCCTCAGACGCAGCGGTATAGAAAGTAACAGAGTACATTTACTTAAGTACTCACACAAACACTGTTCCCTCCTCCAGTCCAAGTTTACCTGTACACGTCTGTGCTGAAATCCCCTCAAGTATTTGAACGACACAGAGTCCTTACCTCCTCGCTTCGTTATAACCGACTGAAATCTTTTCCAATACTGTCTCGTTAAGTCATTATTACCCCCAGGCTGAGCAGTGAAAACTCACTGTCGCTCCTTCGTTCTCGGTGTGGCTGTGATGAGGGAGCTTGTCGGGGGGTTGGGGGGAGTGGGGTTAGATTTTGCGCAGGCTTCCCAGGACACATACAGTGACGGCGGTGACCACCAGCACCCCGCCAATCAGCCCGATGCGAACCCAGGGCAGGCTGTCAAGGGGTAGGTTCGGTAGTGAACCTGAGAGAGAGAGAGGGACAAAGAGAGGGAGAGAGAGAGAGAGAGGTTCAATGATATAACAGAACAACTGGCATACATTAACCAACAACTTACTTTGTTGACCACTCTAACCGTTCTGTATACTTACTAAGGGTCCATTAACCATACTGTATACATACTAAGGATAAGGGTCCACACTTTAACCATACTGTATACTTACTAAGGATAAGGGTCCACACTTTAACCATACTGTATACATACTAAGGATAAGGGTCCACACTTTAACCATACTGTATACTTACTAAGGATAAGGGTCCACACTTTAACCACACTGTATACTTACTAAGGATAAGGGTCCACACTTTAACCATACTGTATACTTACTAAGGATAAGGGTCCACACTTTAACCACACTGTATACTTACTAAGGATAAGGGTCCACACTTTAACCATACTGTATACTTACTAAGGATAAGGGTCCACACTTTAACCATACTGTATACTTACTAAGGATTAGGGTCCACACTTTAACCATACTGTATACTTACTAAGGATAAGGGTCCACACTTTAACCATACTGTATACTTACTAAGGATAAGGGTCCACACTTTAACCATACTGTATACTTACTAAGGATAAGGGTCCACACTTTAACCATACTGTATACTTACTAAGGATTAGGGTCCACACTTTAACCATACTGTATACTTACTAAGGATAAGGGTCCACACTTTAACCATACTGTATACTTACTAAGGATTAGGGTCCACACTTTAACCATACTGTATACTTACTAAGGATAAGGGACCACACTTTAACCAGTATACTTACTAAGGATAAGGGTCCACACTTTAACCAGTATACTTACTAAGGATAAGGGACCACACTTTAACCAGTATACTTACTAAGGGTCCATTAACCATATATACTTACAAAGGATAAGGGTCCACACTTTAACCATACTGTATAGTATACAGTAGGGTTAAAGTGTGGACCCTATTTTTCAATAGCTAAAGCATAACATGATGCTAACACCAAAGGGGTTCCCGGCCCAAAAATGGGTTAAGAGTCCTTTTGGACCCCCTGGTGGTCCCGGGGACCTGGACGGCTTTTGAGATCCAACGCTTTACGTAATCTTGGAAACAGAAGGTGTGCATTAGAACTAAAATGATTGCATCCAAATTTCCTCCCACAACAAATGATGCTGCATGACGTTCATTTCTGTTCCACTCAAACATGAGGTCAAAAGTATAGGCACCTTCTTCCTCGGGAAATGATGTTACGGTCTCCTCCTGTGCTTCCATTGGCTGTGGCGTAGTGCCCACTGTGAAAGGAACACAACATGGTGCATAGTGTAGCAGGGTTTTATAGTTAACTCAAAGTAACAAAATAACAAAAAGTTAAAAAACTAGCATTTTAGTCAACCGATTTGTTTTTACATAAATACAAATAAAACAACGAGGCCTTAAAATAGTAATAATAAAATAAATGCAGATCAACTTAAAGCGGGACTGACACGCCCCTCGGGAAGCTATTAAGGCTATTAAAACTAGCATCTAGATTGTGACGTCAGGTCGGGCCAGCTCAATTTGACCAATGAAATTGATCTTGTATCTGGGCTAAATGGCAGAGCGGCTCTGGGCTCTGCGAGTTAGCGTTCCTGGTGGCTATCAACTCATGCTAGTGGTTTTGAGGTCACTTTTAGCTTCATAGCTGGGTAAAAGTTTGGTGGAAAAATTATTTTTTTGCTCTAAAATCTTCGTTAGAATGATATTGAGTTGACGTGTAAGTTTTAGGGAAAACTGTTGCATAATCGCAATTTCGCGTGACGGGTTCCATCGTACCTATCTTGTCTATCTGTCTCCCCCCCGCTGACACGCCCTCAGCCGGCTAAGTGCTGAACAGGGCTCACGGAGCCCTGGAGCTTCACGTAACGTTACCACTGCCTGTGACTACTCTAGCAAAACTGCGCCGGCCTAACCTGAGTCCACCCCTCTCTCTCTCTCTCTCTCTCTCTCTCTCTCTCACACACACACACACACACACACACACACACACACTCTCTCTCTCTCTCTCTCTCTCTCTCTCTCTCTCTCTCACACACACACACACACACACACACACCGATATAGGGGCGGTCTCTCTCTCTCTCTCTCTCTCTCTCTCACACACACACACACACACACACACACACACCAAGTTGATTCTATCGGCAGGGTTTCCTGCACAATGTTCTTGGCATGGCGCTGCGCCATGCCTGGAATTATTTGCGCCATGCCAAGCTATCATATAACAAAAATATTTCTTTTTTTAAGGGGGCTAGTGAATCATGGTGTGTGTGATATGAAATGTCCAGTACCTCCCCAGTGTCCCCCTGAGTGCCTCCCCAGTGTCTCCCCAGTGCCTCCCCAGTGTCTCCGCAGTGCCTCCCCAGTGTCCCCTCAGTGCCTTCCCAGTGCCTCCCCAGTGTCCCCCTGAGTGCCTCCCCAGTGTGCCCCTGAGTGCCTCCCCAGGGTCTCCCCAGTGCCTCCCCAATATCTCCCCAGTGCCTCCCCAGTGTCTGCCCAGTGCCTCCCCAGTGTCCCCCCCCGCCCCCCCGAGTGCCTCCCCAGTGTCCCCCTGAGTGCCTCCCCAGTGTCCCCCTGAGTGCCTCGCCAGTGTCTCCCCAGTGTCCCCCTGAGTGCCTCACCAGTGTGCCCCTAAGTGCCTCCCCAGTGTCTGCCCAGTGCCTCCCCAGTGTCCCTCCCCCCGAGTGCCTCCCCAGTGTCCCCCTGAGTGCCTCCCCAGTGTCCCCCTGAGTGTCTCCCCAGTGTCTCCCCAGTGCCTCCCCAGTGTCCCCCTGAGTGCCTCCCCAGTGCCTCCCCAGTGTCCCCCTGAGTGCCTCCCCAGTGTGCCCCTAAGTGCCTCCCCAGTGTCTGCCCAGTGCCTCCCCAGTGTCGTCCCCCCCCCCCCCCCCCCGAGTGCCTCCCCAGTGTCTCCCCAGTGCCTCCCCAGTGTCTCCCCAGTGCCTCCCCAGTGTCTCCCCAGTGCCTCCCCAGTGTCTCTCCAGCGCCTCCCAGTCAGTGCCTCCCCAGTGCCTCCCCAGTGTCTCTCCAGTGTCTCTCCAGTGCCTCCCCAGTGTCTCCCAGTGCCTCCCCAGTGCCTCCCCAGTGCCTCCCAGTGCCTCCCCAGTGCCTCCCCAGTGTCCCCTCAGTGCCTCCCCAGTGTCCCCTCAGTGCCTCCTCAGTGCCTCCCCAGTGCCTCCCAGTGCCTCCCCAGTGTCTCCCAGTGCCTCCCCAGTGCCTCCCCAGTGCCTCCCAGTGCCTCCCCAGTGCCTCCCCAGTGTCCCCTCAGTGCCTCCCCAGTGTCCCCTCAGTGCCTCCTCAGTGCCTCCCCAGTGCCTCCCAGTGCCTCCCCAGTGTCCCCTCAGTGCCTCCCCAGTGTCTCCTCAGTGCCTCCCCAGTGTCCCCTCAGTGTCTCCCCAGTGTTCCCCTGAGTGCATCCCCAGTGTGCCCCTGAGTGCCTCCCCAGTGCCTCCCCAGTGTCTCCTCAGTGCCTCCCCAGTGTCCCCTCAGTGTCTCCCCAGTGTTCCCCTGAGTGCATCCCCAGTGTTCCCCTGAGTGCCTCCCCAGTGCCTCCCCAGTGTCTCCCAGTGCCTGACCAGTGTCTCCCTGTGCCTTCCCAGTGCCTCCCCAGTGCCTGCCCAGTGTCCCCCAGTGTCCCCCCAGTGTCTCCAATCGCAATACAAGAGCAATAATACGAATTAATCTTAATTTATTAATGCTATTAATTAATTAATCAAAATTTTCGACGCGCGGCCCAAGGCCGCTCGCCATAAGCTCCCCCCCCACGCCCAGCACCATGCCAAAGCTTTTTCCTGCAGGAAACACTGCTATCGGTATGTTTTAGCCTGTGTGTATAGCTGTTGTGAACGCGAAGAGTTGTGTTTATTATTTACCAAGAAGAGCATCGGCTCTATCCGTCATCCATTGCAACTGCAAGACGGCGAGACGCGGTGTGTGTGTGTGTGTGTGTGTTTCTGCGTGTGTGTGTGTGTGTGAGAGAGAGAGAGAGAGAGAGAGAGAGGGACGCATCTCTCTCTCTCTCTCTCTCGCACACACGGGGGACTTCGCAGCCGGTGTGTGGTGGGCTTCAGACGGACTAGTCACGCGAAATTGCGATTATGCAACAGTTCAGTTCAGTTCAGTGCAACAACTCAATGTCATTGTAAGGAAGATTTTCGAGCAATAAAATAATTTTTTTTATTATACTTTCACCTAGTATGACGCAAAAGGTTACCTCAAAACTATTAGCCTTTAGTGCGCTAGCCACTCAGCTCGGCTAGATGCTAGGTCACGTCAGAGCCTGAGATATAGTCACGTGTCGTTTGAAACTGTTTTCATTCAGACCACGTGATCATGTACCTTATCAGCAATGTTAATCTCGGGCCGGGACACTCCCCCTTTAAAACTTCTGCAATCTGCACAATGACTACTTTCTTCTTTTGGTACGTTATATTAAGTACATTTTGATACCAATACTTTCAGTCAAGTACATTTTGAATTTCCGGACTTTTACTTCAAAATGTAAGAGAGTATATTTCTACATTGCAGTGTTGTTGACACTTTTTACTTAAGTAAAACATTTGAGTATACATTTCCCTGCCACTGGTCACCTTGTTCTGCGTGTGTCAAGTGGTCCAGAAACACTGGAGTGGGATGAGCCGTGCTTTCTGTGGTCCCGACCTCTGTCGCCGTTCCCGTCGTCTGTCCCTCTGTCGCCGTTCCTGCAGTCGAAGTGGACATGTCTGCCCAGGCGTCTGTCTCCGTCGTCTGTCCCTCTGTCGCCGTTCCCGTCACCGTGGACATGTCTTCTGGACGACAGAAGAAAGACCATGGCGTGAAATGTCTTTGTTCAGGACGGACAGGAACGTACTGTACAGAGGCCTATATTCTGTAAATGTCGCTTTTCACCATGTAATGTACTGTATATACACTCACGGGAGCATTATGTGGGGTTTGCATTTGCATATTACAGTTTTATGTCACGTGTGTGAGGTTGATATACCAGAGGAGGATGTATAACGCAGCAGCTGCAGTGGGAAATACAATTTAAACAGCCAGACACTAAGACACAATCTTAAAGTCAGCCTGCGATCACCTCAAAAATATAGCACAGGTTAAATAAGGTTGGGATCCGCAACTGCAGGAATCGGTTCCATCACATCACATTTGGAACCTTTTCTGGAAGCAGTTTTAACATCACACTGCCAAAGCTGCTATGTGGACTTCACGACGTCTGCTATACAATTACAATACTAGTGATTCTCAAACTTCAACATTTCAAGGACCACCATAACTCCAAACCAAATGGAACCAAATCTACAGATCTTGAACCAGATATTGCACGATATCATGAACCACCCACCGGACCTGTCATGTCATCTGGGAAAGGATCTGCTTTCTGTCCCTGCTAAGACCAAAAATAAAGGTAAGTAAGTAAGTAGCCATGAGGCCCAAAGGGCAGGAGCCTATCTCCTGTTTCTGTAGCTTGAGGCAGCTTGATGTACAAGTACACCCCCTGGACATGACACTAGTATGTCACGGGGACCCCAATTCCATGTGTCAAGTCAGGGAGGCACTGGGTCCCATTTTTAGAGTCTTTGGTATCGATCGAACCCCCGACCCCCCAGTCTCAGGGTGGACACTCTAACCACAAGGCCACTGAGCTGGTTATAAAAAATAAAAGTGGGGAAGCAGAATTTAGTTTTATGCACCACATAATCTCATCACATGAATACACAGACTCTACAGTACATATAGACACACTGACAGGTCAATTTCAGTCTGTGTAATGACAATGATACGACTGCAACAACTAGGCTACCGATATCAACGATGTTAATTGTCACGCATCGTGTCAGTCAGTCCGCCACGCCTCGTGACACGCTCCATATATGGCCAATACAGAATTCATTCCATATGTTGATCTGACCTCATCAAACCCTGTAAACTCAAGAAACTGCCCCCGCTAGATCTCCATATATGGAGCTGAACTGTTCTGACATTCCATATGTTGATCTGACCTCATCAAACCCTGTGTACACTCAAGGCACGCTCCATATATGGCCAGTACAGAATTCATTCCATCTTACTGGTAATAATTATAATAGATGAAATACCAGCAGCAGTGGACTCCTCCTGTCCCAGTACAGCCACAGTGGTGATCTCTGGGAATCCAGGCTTGGCCTTTTCGTTCACACTAAAAATAAGAAAACAACAATAACACTTGAATGTTATAATGGCAGGTATTAACAGCTGTTTCCATTTTCCTGAATAATATTGTATACTGTAATGAGAATGCAGAGTACTTCAGTTAATAATAATTGACAATATTACCCACTCCTTTGTGGAATTTCTGTCACAGTAGGGCTTTCACTTCTAGTGATTTTAACTAGTTGACTAGTTGCCTAGTTTACTAGTCGACTAGTTAAAAACTGTGTACATTGGTGACTATATCTAGTATTCTAGATGATTTTGAGGCCTACCAAAACGGGAGAAAAAAACTCAACTACTCAACTAGTACCAACGACAACGAGGTCAACTAGTGGCTTTACTAGTAGTTGAATAGTCGACTAGTTGCTTAAAGCCCTATGGCATAGTACATTGCACATATGTGAACTTTTAGGATTAATATTATTGGAGCACCCGGCGAGCAGTTAGAGGTTAAAGTCTCACTATGTAACTTCAATTGGAGAGTTTTCAGCTTCAAACAATAATAATAAAATCAAAATAAAAAGTTCAGCTATAGTACAGTACTCACCTGGTCTTGTAAAAGCAGCGGTACTGTCCCTGGTCTTCGTACAGCACAGGGCTGACGTACAGGACAAACTCTTCCACAGTCCTGCCCATGTCTACGGTGAACCGAGACGTGTCCTCGTCTTCAATCGTCACGTAGGACTGGGGGGGGGGGGGGGGGGGGGGGGGCGAACAAACAACATTTAACAGATTCATAGAATCATAATGCACTGCCGTTATTGAAATAACATGACTACACGACACGGCACGACGCAGCATTTGAATTAGGGCTCGACTTGTCAGTCTATTGACCTGCCTGATATCAAATTAACCCAGCTTTGTTTTATACACCTCTCTAAGTGTGCTGTACACTGTAAAAAAAAATAAGAACATGACAAGCCTATTCTTTGTGTTCTTCTTCATCATTAAGGCATACTTTGTTGTTATGCGTCATAACATACTTGTTGCTGATGAAGAGCACTAATGGTCAAAACACGTTTTGCTTTTAACATTTTGTAGACATGACTAAAGTATCTTGTTTTGAAACCCTCTCCTCCGTTATTTTTGAGTAACCGGATCTCTCCTTTTTTTCACGTTTTGGTTCCCATTGATCCTAAAAGCACCAATCTACGTTTAACTCCAATTCTCCACTGACACCAGGGTGACATCTCTCTCTCTCTCTCTCTCTCTCTCTCTGCGTATTGAAGTATAAGTCTGGTCTTGGTCTGCATTTGTCTATAGCACCATCGTTTAATCAGAGACTGCAGCACCATCGAGATGCAGCAAGTGCACATCATACCTGGTTGTAGGAGACCAGAAGGTGGTCGTTTCGGAGCCACCAGACACTCAGCTCCTTGGGGGACTGCGATCTCTGCACGCCGGACAGGACGCAGGGCAGGTGCAGCATGTCGCCCAGCCACGCCGTCACAGACGTTTCCACACTCAGTTCTGACGGAGAGGAGGGAGAGAGGCTGAGAGGGGCACTGTGTGTTAGTTAGAGTTAGACCACCGGTTACCAAACGTTTTAGCCTGTTGTGACCCCTAAACAGAAATCTGATGTCTCCCCCGGGACCCAAACTAGTGAAAATAACAGATATCTCACCCCTCTCTCTCTCTCTCTCTCTCTCTCTCTCTCTCTCACACACACACACACACACACACACACACACACACACACACACACACACACAATTATCTTTTTATTTTAATTCCAAAGGAGCTCTATTGGCATGAGAAAATCAAAACACGATCAAAACAAACAATGTATGTGCAATATAATGGGAATACAGAACTTAAAGGGAAGAACTATCTTACAAAACTATAACGATTTTTTGAACAGTCGACAGCAGTGTTTCAATGTTTTGAATTCACTCGATTGTGGTCAGACATCCTTCTCCTGTCACACAACAGCTCGTGAATCTTGCTGCCGAGTTTGCACACTGTTATCCCTCCCTCCCTCTCTCTCACCATTGACTTCGAGCCACACTGTCGACACGGTGCGTCTCCCTCTGAGACACTCGTACATGTCGGCATCGGTCAGTCTGACTCTGGACAGAGACAGAGACCAGTCTCCTTCCTTCCGCCTGTATCCTGGGGCCAGCGCTACCCGACCCTGCAAGGAACAGAGCTATAAGTTAAGCCTCCCAAATACTTTTCAAATACGTTTTTAAAGATATCTTTTTTTAAAGATTTCAGTCTTTAGATGTGAGACGCCTCTCACTTAGCCAGCATGATATTATTGCACATGGATTCTGCAGCTGCACTGAGACACTCCCACACAGAATGAACTATAGCACTCTGTCGAGGTTCCAACTTACTGCCGACCTCTACAAACTTACGATCTGCCCCTCTATAAAATATATACCTATACCTTGAAGTGTACCTTCAAGGTAGGTATGTATTACGTCACCGTCAACAGCCAATAAGGGACCACCATTCTTACCGACATACACGCATACTTTACATACGTACATGTATACATACATACATACATACATGTATAGTGAATAGGCATTTTGCCCTTCACTGGTAACCCTATTTTGGATTAGTTTTAAATATATGAAGGTTTTGTGGGCTGGGCTTTTTACTAAAAAGCCCCCCCTTTTAAATACTACACACATACATACATACATACATACCTACATACATACATTTCAGAAGTTTTAGCAGTTTTTAAGGACCCACTTTTAGGCCAGTGCACCAGAGCAAGCTCTTGCCTTTTTTTAAACCCTACCCATTTTAACCAAATACATACATACATGTATGCTAACCTAACAGCATATATACGTTATGTATGTTATGTACGTTATGCATGTACGTTATGTATGTATGTATGTATGCTATGTACGTTATGTATGTACGTATGTATACGTTACCTTTTACCCACCCAACATTGAAACATATCTCAATTATGTCACCATCAACAGCCAATTATAACCACGCATACCATGCATACCACTTTTGGTCCAGCCGACCACAGTACTTGCACACTCTGCTTGCGCAAGTATAACTACTCGCCTAATGCTGCGGAGGTTCATGTTTAATAATTCTAAAGTGTGTACATTGTTTAAGTCACGTCATAAATATATGAAATTTAATTTTGGATAAAAGCTTGTGTTTAATGCAAGTGGGTTCTTGTTTACTTTTAGACTATAGCACTTTGAACGGCTAATGATGTTTAAGTCTACGTTGACAATGTTTACGTCACTGTACTCAATCAGACCCGGTCCCGACATATGAAACCTGTTTGATATTGATCGGAAACAGAATCTGAGTTCCATGTTGGGGGTAAAGATCGGGTCAAACTACTGCGTAAGTATACAAGTCCGTCTGTACAGCCAAACAGAGCGCTCTAAAAAACCCACTGGTTCTCAATGTCCGTTGACGTCTTAACATGAAACGCTTGGTCTACCATTTGTACACCCTCAGAGTTACCATAGTTACAGGACCTTATTAGGACACCCTGGTGGTCAAACCAGTGCCCTAAAAAACCCAACAGGAAGCAGACACAGTACCTCGTATCCCGGACCCTGAACCAGCTCTCCGTCTGATTGGATGAAGGCCACGTCTGCTCCCACTGCCTCCCAGCGGAACTCGCTCTCCTCTCCCTCCTCCTCCAGCGGCAGCCCTTCCTCCAGGTACACCGAGCCGTTGCACGGCAGAGTGACAGAGGAGCCATAGTCCACCGACAGAGACTGAACCTGGGGCAGATGAGAGACTGGAGAGAGAGAGACACAGAGACAGAGACAGGAGAGAGAGAGAGAGAGAGAGAGAGAGAGAGAGAGAGAGAGAGAGAGAGAGAGAGACACACACACAGAGACAGACAGAGAGAGAGAGAGAGAGAGATGAGCAGTGAAGGATCGGTGAGGAAACATGGGGACAGACGGATGGGAGGGTGGTGATTAGAAGAAGAGGAGAAGGAGACATGATGAGAGAGGAGAGGTAAAGTGATTATGATAAAAAACAAGAATGACGAGTCATAACTGCCTATGTGCAGAAAGCTCTTGTTGATGAACATCTATGCAGTATCAGTATCAGCGGCGTTCAGAGTATGGGTTTTATACCATTCAGACTATGGGTTTTAATGGTTAAGTTCCACATGATGTAATATTCTAAAAACATGCATTGGCCCCTCACAAAGCAAGAAAAGATGAAAAGAAAGTAAAAGATGCCTGCAGGACTCACCGCTGCAGACCCGTCCAAAGTGAAGAAAAGCCAACGTCACCGCGATGCCAAGATAAATCATCTTTTTACGTCTCTCTGCAGTATAAAAAACGTAAGATTTCGGTCGGAAGACCACAAAATGACAATGTTTGATTAATCCATGGCTGAAACAGCATGCCATCGCCGCAAAGGGCGGTGTCATTCACGCCGCATGCGTATGCGTAAAATGTCCAAAGCGTGCACGTCCATCGCTGAGTCAACAATCAATGAGATCGTTTCTGGCAGTTGAATGGTGGAGTGGAAAGTAACTAAGTACATTTACTCAAGTACTGCACTTAAGTATTTCCAATTTGCTTTACTTTTACTTCTACTCCGCTACATCTCGGAGGCAAATATTGCACTTTTTTACTACTTTTTTGTAGATTATTATTATTACAAAACATTAGCCACTTCAACCTGACAGTATACATTATGGGTCATTTGAAAATGGCCAATCTACTTAGCCGAGCTTGTAGATCTGCAGTTTAGAATATTTCTTTATACATTTGAAAAAACTTGTGAAACGGGACATTCTGCATAACGTGTACTACTTTTGGTACATAAAGTACATTTTGATGCCAATACTTTTGTACATTTACTCAAGTAAGTAAATTCTAAATTCCAGACTTTAACTTGCAACAGAGTACTTCTACAACTGCAATATTGATAGCCTATACTTTTACTTATGCAAAACATGTGAGTTCTTCTTCTTCTTCTTCCACGACTCGTTTTCTAATCTGGTCCTTACCAAAAAAAAACAACCACCGTCCGTCAGATGATATAAGATCAGCCCAATCAACGTGGTGTGTCAAGTGACGTCACGACGGGTCCTCCACAGCAGATACGATACGCCAGGTCTCTGTCGTTCCCTCTCGTTTAGACTTCTGCAAGCAAGTCAAAGACGTGTCCTTTGTCACTTGTCGCGTTTCCAGCCGCGGCGCATGCATTACAGTGTGAATATTACAGCGTATACTGTAGCTCGTGTCCTGTTTTGTGCTAATTCAGCATGCAGCCTAAGCGCACAGGGTTTTGGCAGAGGACACGCACACACACACACACACACACACACACACACACACACACACACACACACACACACACACACGGCACGTCTCGGGTATCCATACACTCCATGGCACTGGCAGCGCAGTCAGATGGTGGTTTCATTTTAACATAGGCCTATTAACTTATATATAGACGAGGAGGGATGGATTTGCAGCGCGCGCGCACACACACGCACACACACACACACACACACACACACACACACGTGTGTCGAATTGTGAGTTGAGTGAATCCTACGTAATACGTATAAAAAACGAAACAACCCAAATTAATTAACACTATCAACTTCAGCTGTGTTGATGGCTGTTGAGAAAGGGTCCATATTGTGTAATCCTCCTCTCTGAAGTCACACACACAATTTATGAGGGGAAACAAAAGGATGTGTAAAACCCCATCAGAACCAGAGCTAACCTATACCGTTCCATACCCAAGTCACATCTGCCACCCCAGGTGGGGTAGAGAGGGGCCGGAGTTCGATCCCCGGCTCCCCCAGAGTCAGTGTTGAAGTGTCCTTAGGATGAGTATTAAGACACTGAACCCCTAAATTGCTCTCGGTGATCAGGTTGCATGGTTTCCTACACCATCGGTGTGTGAATGGGTGAATGTAATGCACACATCTATGTAAAGCGCTTTGAATAAAAGCGCTGTATATAAATGAGGGATGTCCCTTTCCGATCCGATCCCGATATGTATTTCTGTGTTAGCCGATACCGAACACCGATACCAGTGTCGTGATCTCATGTTGTGTTTATAGGCAGCTACTGTATCCAGCTATATATCTCGTGTTGTGTTTATAGCAGACTCCTAACTCAAATATGCACAAACATCCAACATCATACCTGCCATAGTGTCAACCCCTTACCCCGTGGTTAGACTGGCATATTATTCACCGATACCGATATGATCCGATATGACAAATAAGGGCCGATCCGATTCCTGATACCGATACCGTATCGGGGACATCTCTAATATAAATGCAGTGATGCACCATTATACCATTTAATTATCTATATTCAGGATCAGCCTTTGTTAGCAAGGAGGATCCCAGTACTGACCCCTCCCTCACACACATGCATGCTCAGACCCAGTGTTGGGAAAGGTATACCCCATGTATTACAAAAAATGTAAAGTATCAATACTGCAATGTGATACTCTGTTAGTAAAGTATTGGTATAAAAATGTACTTAAAAGTACCGAAAGTGGTGTAAATGTAAAAATAACTCTTTTGAAAATGGTAGATCCACAAGCATTGTGAGGTTTTACATCGGCTATTTTTAATTGGCCGAAATGTACAGTATAGGGCTGAAGTGGGTAATGACAGACAGACAGACAGACAGACAGACAGACAGACAGACAGACAGACAGAGTGTGCGTCAGGTGCTGTCAAGTCATGTTTATCCATGTGCGTGCGTGGCTGGCATGTCTCATGTTAGCAACAGCTGCCATTTAAATATTATTTTTCTTATTCATGAAAAACAATATTTGTTGGGAATGTTTCTTTTATTTAAAGGTTTTGAAATAATAATTAAAAACAAAACACACAGGAAACCAAAAATAAATAAACCAGTGCTGTGAACATTACAAGGTTTAAATGGAAGCAGCATATGAGGTTTGTCCTCTGCTGCATATGGGAGCTTAAATGTACACGCAGAATGAACTCAGTGTCCGACACACCATGTATGAGCTAAGGGTTTTTGGTAACATGAGCACAGAGACAGATGTTTCTTCGGGGGAAGCACTGATTTAGTAGCAACTATCAGCAGAACAAACTTAGCCTTATCGTACGTATGTCATGCACACATTGTTGCACTTTTCTCGGGACCTACTCCTTATAGACTTTGGGGAAACACCCTGTGATAAAAATAAAAAAAAACGTATTTTACATTTTATTCACTGGTTCAGCTCGGGAGGATTTTGCAAGACCACTGTGGCTTAGTTAACACAGAAGCTGTTTCTGACTAACAGAGAGAGAGCGAGCAGGAGTGAGGTGTGAGTTACTGGGTGCCTCGATTATGTGTACGGTGTATCCCAATTTACACCTTCACACACACACACACACACACACACACACACACACACACACACACACACACACACACACACACACCATTAATACTGCTACGACGCAATATAATAATTGAGAAGGTGTCTTGGATGCTATTGACACATGGAACACTTTGGTATTCACCTGTTCTTATCCTGGTATGTCTCTGTTTCAGATGCACAGTGCACACACACGTACTTGTGTGTGCACGCACGCACGCACGCACGCACGCACGCACGCACGCACGCACGCACGCACACACGCACACACACACACACACACACACACACACACACACACACACACACTCTCTTCAGGGAGGTACTAGTGACAGGCCACAGTACTCAATTCTCCTTTGATGCTTGCTGCCTGCAGTGACTCTGTCCATCCCTCCTTAATCCTCCTATACTGGGCTGCCATTAAAAATAGCCCCTAAAACATGCGCGTAGCCGCATACAACACGATTCAAATGTCTGTTGTTTGGCACCCAGCAAGTTCAATGAGAAATGGTGCATTTATCCCAAGGCGCTTTACATAGATTGAATTCATTCATACACCAACGGCGGGGGAAACTATGCAACGAGGGGCTCCAGAGAGAAGTGGCAAACAGAGCGGCCCCACCTAGTGGCGTTCAGCCCGCACTGGCACTGCAGCAGCCATTGACTATATGCACACGGCTGCCATCTTGCCAGCAAGGTGCTACCTATAGGTGCAACTTCCCTGCAGAGTCTTAGGCCTGACTCACACCTTTCGATCTAGCATACAACATTGATGCATGCTAGATGTATGAGACTTGTTTACTGATGCAAGCTCCCAATGCATTTCCAATGGAAGTCACATGGTTTGACACAACATTTTTGTTGTACGGCTTTCGGCTGTGTTTCGACTGCCCCCCCCCCTCCCCTCCCCCTCATACAACAAAAATGTTGTGTCAAACCATGTGACTCCCATTGGAAATGCATTGCGAGCTTGCATCAGTAAATAAGTCTCATGCATCAGCTATACATTGATTGATTGATTGATTGATTGAAATATGTATTAACAGTTTGCAGAATTACAGTACATTTCAAGCACAAACTCAATACAAAGACTGTTAACTGTGAGTGGACGACCCAATTAAGCATTACACTTGTTTACAACAGGGTCCACCATGTTCAATTCATCAAAACATTTAGAGACGTACAAATAGACACTTCTATAGAGTTAAAGAACAGAATCCTTGCTGGGTGCATCAATCCGTTGTGAAGGTGTGAGTCAGGCCTCAGTGTAAAACTAGATACAGTGCCCCTCGGGGCACATGCAGGTCTCCACCAGGGCAGGTCAGGTTGTGGCCTCCTGGTGGCGCTATAATAGGCCAATGCCTTCTTACGCCTTGGATGGCAATTGGATGGTTTGAGGCATTTTGTTCTAAAAATGTGTTTTGCAAAAATCCACTTGTTGGTTGGTGGCGTTATAACAGGCCAATGTGAAAATGGTGGGATATATTCCTCAGCCTAGTTAGGAAAGTCTGTGAAAGATTTTAGTCTTTTTGTTCAAAACGGGCCAACCCTGCAAACTTTGAAAGCCTATGTTAGCCGACTAGGGTGGAATCTGAAATATCGGACAGATCCATCTTGAGCACATGACTATAGACACTTTTTTGCATTTACAAACTTTTGTATTCACCTTTACTTACTGTGTGCCTGTGTGTGCTGACTCCTGAGTGCTGAAGACTTTCATCAAAGGCTTGGAGTTCCCACATCCCCTCCTAGCAGCCACTTAGCAGTTCTGTTGGACACCATGCAGGACAGCCATCTGCTGGACATATCAAGTACATGCAGCTCTAAGACAAATTCATATTCCACTTGGAGACTGTGGTGACAATTGCTTGTGCAGTAAGCTGGTTGTAAGAGCCATGGTTTGGTTATGTTGACTATACATTCGGTCAATGAAATGAGTAGACTGTCACTGGTGTTGATGACTGTGGATGATTGACGGGCATAGGGGCCCCAAGGTTACCTTTAACATCACCTGTTCACCTGCTGTGGACACAGAGAGAGAGAGGGGGTGTGTGGGACGCCATACCTTTTGTTGACCACTTTATTTCATTTACTTTATTTACTTTGTAGCTGTGGTCATTTTGCTTTACGTTTGAGCACCATTATGAGTTATCTACATTGCTTTAATAAAACCCTTAAAATGCATAATTTGGATCCAGCGAATTCCTTTTGTTTGCGACGGAGCGCGTCTGACAACATGGCCCATCCCATCGCCTCTCAGCGACTTTTCATTTTTTCATGTCGCTATCACACTGGTTAATATTGGAAATTAAACCGCAAAGCTACTTAGTACCAAAACCAATACATAATGTATTTGTATAATGTACAAAAAGTAAGTAAGGTCTAATAACGGCATGGCTTCACTGTGGATCTGTGTGTAATCCACACCAAAATAAATTATTTAGCAATATAAAAAAATATTCCGATATGTACTACTTTGTTGGCCTATACTGTCAGCATGCACAAAACAATTGACACTGATCAGTCCAGTGGTTTGCAATTGCAAGTAGTCGCGGAGGTGCAGACACACAAACTATAATGTGCAAATCTAGATGGCTTGCTCCTTGGTGCCACGCCAAGCTCACATGTTGAAATGCGACGCATTGTGAGCTTGTAGATCAGCTATTAATTACTATTATTGCACACCACCATTGTACAACTATAAGTATAATACAGGGCTTATGTGTTAAATCGATTTAGTTGATAAGACTAATTCTAAATATGGGTTTGTGATATATTTCCTGTCAATGTCCCAGCCCAGCAGGGTAGCTCTTCAGAGCAAATAGCAATGAGGCCCGTCTGGGCTTAATCATTTTCCTCTACCTCTGCTGCAGTCAAATATGGCCAAATTAATGGGCACATAATAGCCTACACACAGTTCCAACATCGCTGTCGGGTGGAATTAAACCCTGCATGTTCAAAACCGTTACTATTCAGGAAATGGAAAATAATGTTACAATGGATCCAATGAAGTTATTTGAGCCACAACAAACTCTTAATACTTATTCATTGGTTAAGAATGTATAAAACACACACATACAGAGCCACTCTCAACTGGCTGGTGACCATATTTTGTGCATGATGCAAATACAATAGATGGCCAATATATATATGTCAGTAGCCTACTCAGTAGACTAGGCCTACTCAAATGTGCAACATAACCATCACGAATTCACAATGATACATGAAGCCGAAAGTTAGCCAATGTTTGTACTGTTTTCCAGTCTCCAGAGTTTGGTTTCAGCTGGATTTGAGCAATTTCGATGCATAATTATAATCTAGCTACTAGCTAGCTGCATGGTTAGTTAGCAAACGTCTACAAACAAACGGACAGTGTTATCAGCAGTTATATTAGTTAGAAAATGCATGATTTTAAAGTTCACCTCTCCGTTCTGATTGGTTGTTCAACGTGCGCTCGGAGGCGTGATGTCAGCACCTGCTATCATTTGAACTTGAAAAAAATAAAAAATAAAATCATAACGTGATGCCACGGCCTGACGGCCCGCCCGGTACATCAAGTGGCCAGCCAGTCAATAGACAACATTAGCCGTGTTTAACTTTGCACTCATTTCGTTTAGTTGAGTTGATGACGTTGGCGCACGCGAGCTTCCGGTGCAACAATTGGTGGAGCGACCGACGCTCCCACCAATCAGAGCTCGCCTCACTACAGGTCACAGGTTAAGCAGTTGAGAGTGTGACTGTGGGAGATTTGAAGCCATTCGCTGCACAGACATTAGTCCCATCTCTCTCAACGATACCTGATCAGTGATGATCACACACTAACCGAACGCACCCGGTGAAAACTAATGACGAATTGTTCATCATTCATCATCATGGAGAACAACAACAACAACAACAAGCAGCGGAGGACAGACAGTTTACTGATGAGGTTAGTTGTGTTTTAACTGATTAGATTCGATTCCCACCCTGGTCTGTCGTCTGTAAGCACCGCCTGTCTGGCGCTAACGGACGCCCGCTGGTCTGTCGTCTGTAAGCACACGGACGCCAACGTGCGGTGCTAAAGTTACAGACGACAGACACTGTCTGTTGTCTGTAACTTTAGCACACACACACACACACACACACACACACACACACACACACACACACACACACACACACACACAGTGTTAGCACACGCACACTTTAGCTAAAGTGTGCAAACACACACACTGTGTTTAGGCTTAGGCTACAGACAGACCAGCGGACGTCAGTTGGCGCCAGGCGTCTGTTGGCGTTGGTTGAGCGTTGATATGTTGAAATTGAATGATTTAAATGGCAGGCTTTTTGTGATTTTCATTTTTGCCGGTTTTAATGGTTGGTAAATGTACCTGAAGTGAGCTGCGATGAAGATGTTACCTGTTACCTATCCACTTCGTGCCCTTCGTGCCTTGTGGCCTTCACAGAGCGCTTCCACTTCTCACGGTCAGCTGCTGCCATCCTCACTTCAGTCCATGACCTCCATCCTCCCTCTTGTCTCTCCTTCTCAACGGTACGCCTCCAGGTGGTCTTTGGTCTTCCTTTCCTTCGTTTCCCTTCTGGTGCCCATGTCAATGCTATGTTGCAGTCTTTGTTGTGGTCCTGTCGTAGTATGTGTCCAATCATCTTCCATCTACGCAGCTTCACTTCCTCACTCAGCGGCTTCATCTCAGCTCTTTCTAGCAGCTCTTTGGTGCTGATGTGATCTTCCCAGTGTATACGGAGTATTCTTCTTAGGCATCTGTTGTGAAACACATCAACTGCCTTGTTTTAGCTTTGTTCTTCTCATGATGTTTGAGCTCCAGGTGTTTCTCAGTCTGATGAATGCACCTACACAGTGCAATGAAGAAGTGAGCAAATTAAGTTAGGCCAGGTGCTACGCCGTGCAGATTTCTGCAATGGGTGTCATCACTTACCTGATGTTTTCTGAAGCTGATTTGAAAACTGTTAAGTGGCATTTCTTCCTCAGCCTATAGTGGGAATACGGCATGCAAGGCAAGGCAATTTTATTTATATACGGTAGCACCTTTCATACTCAAGGTAATTCAAAGTGCTTTACAGAATAAAAACAAATACAGAGTGCAACAGTGCACTTTAAAATGAATACAGATTATAATAGATACAATACATTACAACAGATATTCCCACCTTTAATAGAAACACAGTTAATTGGGATATGCAATGTTAAATAAATACGTTTTTTAAATTTGACTTAAAAACGGCTATGGTTGGGGATTTTCTAATGTAACCTGGAATGCTATTCCAGGTTTGTGGTGCATAATGGTGGAATGCTGCTTCACCATGTTTTGTTCCAGCTATCGGGTGAACTATCAGTAGGCCAGCCTCAGATGACCTATGGGTTCTGGAGGGCTCATATGGCTTCAGCAAGAACTATCATTCACGAATGCGATCATTTTTTGGCTGAACGTGAACTGAACGTACTGTATTTCTGTTTGATGAACGTCATTGTGAACGTTCATTTCTGTCGTGTGTCTTTCTCACGTTCAACTTCGTTCAAGAGTTAGTGAGCCTTCCAGGCGAAACCTCCACTAAAACAAACCCTAACCACTCCTTAATATCTAGCGGAAACCCACCAATAAGTCCTTATCCAACACAAATTAACTAATCTTTCTCAGCCGTACAATTTCACTGGAGCGCATAGGCCTATGCACGTAGACAGCAGACACATACATGTCCCGACCCAAACACTGAGGAGGTAAAGTGAAGTTGTTGTGATTAAACATAATGTGCCACGAAAAATAGCTGTCCATAGATGTCCAAGTGTCCATACATGACCGCCTCGTTTGGCCAACAAAATATATCTCCCTCCCTCCACAGAAGCGCAGTGATGCCTGATTTATTCTTCGTCGTACACATGTTCCAAGCTGAAAATTTACAATCTTTCAGCTGATCTACAAGCGTTGCGGACGCAAACGCAACGCGTTGTGAGCTTGTCGATCAGCTATTTTCAGCACGTGGAAATATGCAGGCTGTGAGAACTGAGACCCTTCACAATAAAAGCATGCAGCTTTCACAGACAGAAAAATGCCCTTAACAGGGTTGTTAAGGGGGCCAGCAAAATTGTGGGGGGCAGAATTCTGCTGCCTGAGTTTTATATATGATGAGCAGGTGCTAAAAAAAGCATCATGTATTAATTAGAGCAGACAGCTCTCACCCCCTATACCGGGAATATGAATTCCTGCCATCCGGCCAATGGTTAAAGACCCCTGTTACTAAAACCAACAGGTACAAATTCTCATTCATACCTACCTCCATCCGAGCCATCAACAAGGGAAGCAGGAGGAGGTAGATGTAGTTACACTCGGTGCACTTTAGCCCTGGTTGCACTTTATAGTTAATGTAACATCTGTATCTTGTGATAATGTATACGTATGTCTGTTGTTATGTATGTTGTACTGTTTGTAATGTCTTTGAGAGCTTTTATTATCTGCTGTAAAATATATATAATAAGGAATTAATTTGGATAATGGTAATGGAGATATTGTAAAAGTTGAAACTGTATTAATCCCCCAAGGTTTTTTTTATTCAATAAAGTCTGAGGTTCTATATGGCTATGGGCTGTGGTAATTTAAAAAAAAGAACGATAAAGAACAAAATTAGTTTTTGGAACCATGAACTTTAGTTCAAAATGTTTAATGATGAACTAAGAACTGAACTAGTTCCTTTTTACATTTCTGAACTGTGAACTGAACTAGTTCAATAAATAAAGTAAATTAACTTTCCCAACACGGAATGCACACTGTGCATTAATATTCTATCTATCTCTCTCTCTATTACAGGCTGAAGAAGTGCTGCTTTGTCGAATCAAACATCATCAGGTATAATCTGAGTTCCCAGACGTTTTCGACACTAGATGGGCACACCAGGTATGTTCTTCTAGTCCTTTCACAATGATAATAATGTAATTTAGAATGATAGCATTATTTAAACATGCTAGGTTCTGTTTAAGCCTAT
Source organism: Protomyctophum bolini (assembly GCF_963924005.1). Taxonomy (NCBI): domain Eukaryota; kingdom Metazoa; phylum Chordata; class Actinopteri; order Myctophiformes; family Myctophidae; genus Protomyctophum; species Protomyctophum bolini. Next base: position 7,214,696 of record NC_137885.1, read on the forward strand.
ACCTGCATGGAATTTGTCTCTCTGTCTATGTCTATAAAATAATAACGTATGTTATGTTACAGGTATATAGGCTAGGGTACACTAGTAATATGTTACCTTGATTATTGTAAGTCACTCTGCATAAAAGCGCATGCTAAATAGTAAATACCTTAATTGTAATGGTAATTTGTACATTTTTGTTATCATCAGATTCAGCACTCCACCACCAGCCTCTAAGTTCGAGGAGGAGGATGTAATTGGACAGCAGGTTGAGGAAGCAGGTATGCTGGCTGTCACAATTATTAATTACGTAATCGCAATTATTTGAGATAGTCATAATTACTTTGCATAATCAGAACCATTTGCATTCTATAAGTTATTCTGTTGTAAAATGTTCAATGCTCAGTGCGCTATTTCCAAAGGCGCCCTATGTTGGCCTGTTTTGGTCACAGTACATTATTTTATTTATTTGTGCATTTGAGTTATTTTATTTGTCATATCTTCCCTGTGCAAATCTTCAACGTCAAAAACATAATTAAATCGTTAATCACAATTATTTTCATGACAATAATCTTCAACTTCAATTTCATGTGACAGCCCTAGATGCAGGGAGCGTCTTCACCTCAGAGCAAACTTCTAAGAAGAAGAAATTCTGCTTCAAAGTGAGGAAGAGCAGGCATGATGCTGGAAGGACAGCGAGCGTTGCAGAAGACAATTTACAGTAAGTACACTATCTGACATGCTTACTGTGTGTTCTCTTGTTTATTTTATCTTGCACTATGAAAGCACCGTTAAGGGTTTATACTATAGTGTTTTAATTGTATATTGTGTTAATTATTGATGGTGTGATATCGTTTACTCTGCGTTTTTTTACAGTACTTTTCTTACCCTTTAACTTTTAACTGCTGTGCTGCCCTGGTGACTGAATTTCCCTGGTAAGATCAATGAAGGTCTCATTTTAATCTTAATGTGTTCAGGTCCAGGCTCCTCTCACAAGAAATGAAGATCGAAAACATGGAGGAAGAGAGGAAGAACATGGTGATTTTGGTCGACATGATGAGGACTAAGATTGCAGCCATGGAGATCAAGGAAATTAGAAATTTCCAGCTCCTGGAAATGGCAAGGAGGTTGGTTGAAATGGAGATGACAGCTGTTCTGGAGAGGCCAAACTACTGCAGAAGGGACGGTTAGAGAAATGGGCGGAGGAGAGACACTTTGTCACAAACGTGATTCAATTTACAATTTACAATTTACAATTTACAATTTAGGCATTTAGCAGACGCTCTTAATCCAGAGCGACTTACATTAAGCAAGAACAAAAAAGCATGGGTATACATCACATAAAAACATTTATCATGAAACATGCGTAAGCTAAGAAAGTAACAGTGGAATATCTATAATGAAACTATACATATAAGCTATACATCTATACTACTATGCTATACATATGTACCATATGATTCCATTTTGTATATAAGAACAAAGCATATTAATATTATTTTGGTCAACGTTTGCCTGTTATCTCTCCTAATGGTACCAACATCAATACAGCATGGAATTGTGGACAAAATCTTATCCAACGACAACAAAATATTCTTTATACGTTTGGGTCTGAGAGGCTAAATGTCATCAAATGGTCCGTGGCTCAAATGGGTCTGAGCGGCTAAATGTCATCAAATGGTGGTCCGTGGCTCAAATGCTGAAAAAATAATGGACCTTTATGTGAAAAGGGTTGAAATCCTGCACTGGACTGGAGCAGTGGTTCCCAAAGTGGGGTCCGGGGACCCCCAGGGGTCCTTGAGGGAGTTCCAGGGGTACCCCCAGCTAGATGATAGTTTGGAACCAAATGGACCCATATGGGTCTGTAACTCAGAGAGTGTACAAATGGAACCAAATAAACCCTAACATTTGGTTCCATGCACTCGCAGAGTTAAATTAACAGTGTTTTTTACAATATTTAAATTGGGGGGTTCCAGAGATAGAAATGCCATTCAATGGGGGTCTCTTATGGGGGTGGACCCGTGGCATATGTTTTCAAATGGGGGTCCGCGGGCTAAATTAGTGACAATTTGGGGGTCCTTGGACATGAAAAAGTTTGGGAACCACTGACTGCACTACTTATTGCTTCACAATCACATGTTTTGTTTCACGTGTGAATCAATAGCACCCCCATCTGGCGGAGTCAGGTATTAGAGTTCCCTGGCAAGATCAATGAAGGTCTCATTTTAATCTTAATGTGTTCAGGTCCAGGGTCCTCTCACAAGAAATGAAGATCAAAAACATGGAGGAAGAGAGGAAGAACATGGTGATTTTGGTCGACATGATGAGGACTAAGATTGCAGCCATGGAAGGACAAGGGAATTAGAGATGGAGATGGCAGCTGTTCTGGAGAGGCCAAAAGACTGCAAAAGAGACGGTTCGAGAAATGGGCGGAGGAGAGACTCGAAGAAAAGGACACTTTGTCACAAACGTGATTCCATTTTGTTATTTTTGTATATAAGAACAAAGCATATTATATTATTTTGGTGCCAAGTGGCTTGTTTGAATGTTGAATGCGTTAGCAATCTGTTTTATCTGGTGGGAAGCTGTGTAGTGGTGCTCAGTTCAGGGAATTACTGTATGTGCTTTATGGATGTTGGATGCACTAATAAGCTGTACATGTAGAGATGTTAACGTTTTGGTACTGTGTGACACAAGCAATTTGTGATCCATGGAAATGTAAGACTTTCTTTTCAAAAATGTAGGTTGGTATATTTTGCTGCTTTTCTCATTTAGGCAAAATTAATATTTATATATATGGATCACAATCACATTCTCACTATTGTGACTATTTTTTGTTTGTTTTATTTTTTCTGTCATAGAACTTGCCACTTTCTTTGGAGAATAGGTTTCTTGTCGACGCTGGGTAGTAATTGGGTAATATTACAACTACAGTTGTAATATACAAAGAAAACTATATGAACATTGAAATATTGTTGTCATATTATGACAATAAAGGAAAAAATAAAACTGTCTTATTGTGTTTCACAACTTCATATTCTCCAAATAATGAATGTGTGCCTTTATAGATGGCAGATCATTTCCGCATTCTGTTTCCGTGCGGGTAACAGGAAATACAATATTGAAATAATAGAATATGCCTTTATGGTCATTAGCTTTTAACCCATTTTAGACTGAGGCCGATTCTAAAAACGGCCTCAGTCTGACTATGTTTCAGAACTACGTTTTCTGAAAACTTCAAATATTTATATAGCAGCATCAAAAAGTGGTTCCCGCCCAGAATGGGTTAAATGATGCAGAGTTGATAACCAAATGGACCCTGGTAGGTAGATCTTAAAGTGTAAAGTAAAAATTAAACCAAATGGACCCGTATATGGGTACTCTCAGGTACATTATTGTTAAACATCTGCATTAATTAATTTACAAGCAGTCTAATTAGAGAATCTAGAAGAATTGTCACTTTGATCAACTTTTGCCTGTTATCTCCTAATGGTACCAACATCAATACAGCATGGAATTGTGGACAAATCTTATCCGACAACAAAATATTCTTTATACGTTTGGGTCTGAGAGGCTAAATGTCATCAAATGGTCCGTGGCTCAAATGGGTCTGAGAAGCTAAATGTCCTCAATGGTGGTCCGTGGCTCAAATGCTAAATAAATAATGGACCTTATGTGAAAAGGGTTGAAATCCTGCACTGGACTGGAGTAGTGGTTCCCAAAGTGGGGTCCGGGGACCCCCAGGGCCAGGGGTCCTTGAGGGAGTTCTAGGGGGTCCCCCAGCTATATGATAGTTTGGTTGGTACCAACTTAAAAACACGGGGGTGTAACGAGGCTTAATAAATTAACGTAGTGAACTACATACATATCATCATTTTATCAGGTCATTACCGGTATATAAAAACAACATTTTGGTTTTACAATACAATCCGAGTTCATGTATCAGTACAAGTACTATAACTAGCCTACTACTACTACATGGCATATCATTTCATATGGTCATACAATTGAACCCCCCCCCCCCCCCTGCTGAGGGGGCATGAGGCAGCTTAATAAACAGAATTAGTTTGGTGTGACCATACCCTACCAAGTTCACAATCAAATCGGCAGTGAGGGACAAAGTAGTCAACCCCAGTCCAATATTTACACAAGTACACTTTTCCTACACATCAGTTGCCATGTCAAGTGGTCAAATGTGTGCAGTTTCATAGCATATCAAGCAAGACTCATTAGAATTAATACAACACTTTAACCAATCTGTAAAATGACAGCCTCATCCTTAGATTAGGGGAAATGAGCCCATAGGCAACTAGGAGCTACTGTACCAGCATCTTGGCAAAATATCTTTAGGAATCATTTCACAGACATGGGAAGACTCCAAAGTTAAAGACAAAATTACCCAAGTAGTATGACAAATTACTTTATTACAAAACACATTTAAAACCTCAACAGAACAAAACACATTTAAAACCTCAACAGAACAAAACACATTTAAAACCTCAACAGAACAACTCCAGTTCTCCAGGGCTGCTCAGCGGCGGCGGGAGCCTGATGGTTTAGGCAGACGTGACACTCGCTCCTCCTCCACAGCAGCCTGCAGAGCCTCCACAGCAGCTACATGGTGACAGAGGAAAACACAATTATAAATCATAATCGTACCTTGATCAACTTTACTACAGCATCAAAAGTAGCAGATCTGCAAGCTCGAAACGCAGCACAGACGTGTTGCGTGCCGATCTACTACTTTGCCATGTTTTTACAATTTAATCTTGAAACTGTTGACACATTAGGGGTGCGTTCGGAAATAACGCACCGGAGTGCACTCGCCTATTAGTTTGCATTGCACAGTGCGCCATTTCTGAACGTGCCCCAGGTTTCCACCCGACAGACACATGTCAGTTTGCTAAAAAATAAAGACTAAACACAAAAAGGTCAAGGCTGAAGGCACAGAAAAATTCAAAGACGAGAAACGATAGCATTCAGTTGATCTTCATGTTGATATGGTGTGATAAAGTTGCTACACCTTCAGTCATGTTGTTGGGCAGAAACTAGACTAGTTTAAGACCTAAACTAAAGCCACCGAGTGTTGCGTTACACAAGGCCTTACTAAATGGCCAAACATGTTACCTTCAGGACAAGGTATAAAAAATAAAATAAACTGTTCCAAGGAGCCAATATAGGTCACAAGCTCTACTTTTTATAAGACCAACTGACAAAAACAAGCTTATTGAAATGACACGATCACAATGCTATACATACTTTGCTACTTTTGCATGTTCTATGACCAGGCATCAATTCCCCCTCCACCCCAATAAAACAGAAGTTGAAATATGGATACAAGGTTTCCAGACAGCAACGATATGCCCTCACTAGCCTATTCATTAAAATGGCAGTCACCATGGCTTGCTTATGCAATGCTTTTGGTCACAGTCAAGAAGTATCATGACACTCAATCTAAAGAGTAATAAATAACTCCAACCTTGCAGACTGCTGGAATATTCCCGCACACGTCTCGAGTAGTCCAGCAGATCAGGGAGGGCAACCGCCACGTCATATGAGATGTGCTTCATTGGTTCAAGAACCTCACTGGCTCTCTGAGACACTTGGAATCTCTGGAAAACAATCAAATCAAGATGCAATTTTATGAACCATATGCATCCCTCTCCTGGACATTGATAACACTGGCAAAAATTGCGTTACGAGAATTGGTAATGGAAAAGAGGGGGCAAAGTATACCCAGGTCACCTAACATAAGTATATAGAATTTAAGTGGCCAAATTCCAATAACGCAGCTATGACTTGAAGCGTCAAACACCAAGCCAGAAACTGTCTCAAAAAGTAACAAGGACATGTTATTAGTCAAGGGAAATTCTACCTCTATCTCGCCCTGGACCTTGTCCTCTAGCTCAGTCACCAGGGCGTAGGGGTCAGATTGGATCGAGTCCTGCAGAGGAAAATAATCAATGTCAGAGACTAGTATGACTTAATATTTCAGTCAGGATATTTGGGAGCCGTGTCCAATCTGACCTCCTCCTCCTCTTCCTCTTCCTCCGATGAGCTGCTGTCTAAGGGTTTTGCTGCCTTGGCGGGTCGCGGGGCCTTGGGACCGTTCAACTCCTTCACCCTAGTAGAAATGACAAGAAAACCCAATCAAGAGGTGAATTGTATCTGTATGCATGGCCATTCTGTGTATATGCATGGTAAGGGTCAGGTGTAACAATACATGGTTGATGACAATTTAAAATCCACAGTAACAAAGAAATTAAATCCGTGTGAAACGTGTGGATAGTGCAGTTTTCTTTTAACCCATTTAGCTCCCGGATTCAAAGGTACCAGGCACCAGGTCTAAATGGGTTAAGGGAAACATTATGGATATACATAAGTAAACAGTGGTTCTCTGGCATACATGGACATTGTATTTGAAGTAACTAACATATGGACCAACCCACACCTTGACATGAACAAATACACATTTATCGATAGACAAGTGTAGCGATATTGAAAAGTAACCTTTTCTTAAAATGTTTAAATACAATGCACACGTACTTAGTATTTTGATCAATAATTGATTTATTTGCATTGCAAAATGATTTGATACAAAGTTAAACGATATTTACAATCACATTTGTTGATTGAGAGAATTCTTCAGTGTAAATACCATTTTCTAATTTTACAGAGTCGATTCTATACACTGTACAGAGTAGATTCTATACACAGTAAATACTAAGTGGTAAGTGGAAGAAATGATCTGGAGAATAGTTAACATTATAGAGTTTGCGGTGTACCAATTTCCAGTCGCACTCCGAGTGGACAGAAACTCAAGGTCCAGGGACCCTCAGGGTTTCTAGAAAGGTTCCAAACAGGTCCAGAACCAACTCTGTTAAGTGTACAAATGGGGACCACAGGTGTAGTTTCATGACATAAATGTCTACCTGTCCGCATAGCGCAGCGTATTCATGGTGTAGTCACATGAAGCCATGCCTGGAGCGCACAGTGCGATCTGGCGAGAAGGAGGAAAGGTGCATGTACGTTAATATTCATGGTTAACCAACTGAGCACCAGTCATTTGCATGGTTTTAAAGCATTTTTCATCCGTCAGGTCTTTTTACTCTTCTTCAATCTGTTGGCAGCAAAAATACTCAAATACCAGTGTATATGTAATTTTGTAGGTTGTGGGCACTTCCAAGTAGAGAAGTCCTAGGCCAACAGAATTGCTAGCCTATGGTGCTTTATAGAGCCTATACAAAACTTCTAGTCAGGAGACCGGAGTAATTTCTAGCATACATTTTATTGCCGATACTAATCGACAGTCATTTGCAAAAACAAAGTGGCCCAGATTCCTTTTTGTCTGCGTATAATACAAATAAGTCTGTTTTTGCAAATGGATTTCCAATTTCTATAAACAACAAAGTAGGAACTAACAAAGTGACCGATTAATTTTTTTCCGAGTAAACTGCAGTATGAGAAATGGTGCATCAGTCATGACTTTTGCACAATTATTTATTTAACACTTGTCACATGTTGTAGTCGTGCATGTTATTACTGAAGGAAGGTTGCCTTTTGATTGATATGCACCTAAATATTTAAAACGCATTGCTTTTATTAAATGTATTTATTCCGAAACACGCTGGATGCCAGTAGGCATTTTAATGGTTCCATGTTTGTATACATACCATGCAGGTCCTGGACTTCTCACCGATGAAGGAGTCTCTGAGTACCTTGGTCAAGGTGCTCATTCTGAACGGCACATGGTCCCTGTTCCTCCCCAAGGAGCGAATGCATTCCTGTGGGAGTGAGAGAAACACTTTATTCATTAAAAGCCCAGACTACAAATTACTGGAGAAACATTTTGAAGTGCATTTTAGAATTCAGTCCATTTTGCAGCTCATGGATTTGTGTAATATCCAATCACTGCCTCTAGATGTCACTAAAGGACCTCTGAGATGTCAGCTTAGATGTCAATAAAGGACCTGAGATATGTCAGCTTAGATGTCACTAAAGGACCTCTGACATAGGTCAGCTTTAACTCAGCATCTAAAACAGTAAGGTGGCAAGAAAGAACTTCTGGGAACTCAGAGTGCATTTGGGAACTCAGAGTGCATTTGGGAACTCAGAGTGCATTTTTGATGCCATACCTTCGTACCGAAGTAAAATAGGGTTGGCTAGTTAGATTATAAATAACATTCATGTTAACTAAAGCAGATTAATAGAGTAGAAGTAAAATATTCATATCATTTCCAGCATTCAAACTCTGTAACAAAGCAGTAGATCTACACACTTGCAATGTGGTTTAGATGCTTGTGTGATGTTGTAGTCGAGCGTTTAAATAAAATGTTAAAATATAGAGATAAGGTTTCTGCCCTTTCCTTCCCCACTGCGACTTCAGAGACAGTGTGCAGCCAGTCTTAATACCATAGACATAAAAGGTAGACGCCCCTTTCCGGCTCTGGAGCGCATGTGCTCAAGGGAGGGCAAAACTTTCCCAAGATTCCTTGCGAAGCATGAGCATGCGTCACAGAGCGCATGTTCGGGTCTGATAAGGCCAGGAAAAAATGCGCTGTGATTGGATAGAATGTGTGGTAGTGTGACGCAACGTGCCTTCCACACTACCGTGTACCTCCTGCCCCAGTGTAAATTCTTCCGCCCCTCCTTCAAAACACATCGCTCCAACGAACTGCAGCGGCCAATGAGGCATAATTATTTTTATATCTATGGTTAATACCTTCAGGGCCAGCAGGCTGCGGTTGATCTCATTGGTTTCCACCATTGTGGCACGGTCGTTGCTGCTGACGTCCGAGCCCCGCTCGTTCCCAGCCAGGTCGATCAGAGAGAACTTTCCGTGCAAGGTCCTGGCGCGGTCGTTGCATCGCAGGACAATCTGGAGGATGGCGTGGGAGCGGGACGAGTTGGCATTCGCAGACGTCTGGCCAGACGTCCTATAGGAGTGACAGAAGAGAACAGTCAGTAGAACAGAGTGTGTCGGCTTAGCTTTTAACCATTATTTTTGTAACTTTAGTGGTTGAGAAATGGCTATTTTGGAGAAGAAAAAATAATAAAATGTGCTAATATTCTGGGGGGAAAAGAATAATCACAGTGAATATTGTTAACTCAAATATTTGCTTCTGGGGTGACTGGAACAACATATTTTCAGATGGGGGTCTGCAGATAATTCTGTTGGTCCTTGACATGAAAAGGTTTGAGCATCAGTGCACCACCTATCCGGTCAGGATTTGAAAGACATTTTGTAGAATCTGGTCTCAGGTCTTCATGGGTTAAAAATGGAAGTAGATTGGCTTGTAGATCTGCCATTTTTGAAAACGAAGACTTCACAAACATTGGTGACATTGTTCAGCATTAATATACTGTACCTGCAAGCACTGCCAACTTCTATGATCGTGATGACGTCCTCCGCTGCAGAGACACCCACTTCCTGCAGGCCGACCACCTGAACCTGCTGCCGATCATCCTCCAGAACACGCAGTTGGGTCTTGTCGTTCAATAAATCATAGACCTGAAATGACAAAACACTTGTCATGTTGGTTCATTTGGTCCACACAGCCCACCAATGGCTTTGTTGAATGCTTTATTCCGATTGGTCAATCGGTGAATTCAGCGGTCTGTTATTTCTGATAACATACTCTAATACAGACCGATGCCTAATCAAACCCTCGGAGCACCAGCTGCGCCCTGCTGATTTACTGCCGTTTCCAACATGACAGCCATGTAAATGCACACAATGTCATTTGCAGCTAAACATTGCTCTCAAAAATGTCTGAAAATATTCGAGCGAGAAATAGACGAAGCAGTAGCGAAAATAGATTGCATTTGATCAACTCACTTCCTCGTTTTCCGACAGGGCTCCAGCCCTGCAGCTGGGCAGGGAGTTCCAGCCAGATATTAACGCTTAGCCACTTCAATCTGCTATGTCATTATAGACACTATTCAAGTGTTTTTAATACAACTTTTCTAAAAACAGATAACTGTACAAGCCAAGGGGTATCGACTATTTTCCCCCCTCCACACAAGTCCATAATGATGTAGGACTTCAGGACCATTCCAGCCATGTTCCATCCCTCTTTATAATTAGGGGTGCACGATTATGAAAGATATGATCCAATCTTGATTTGCAGGGTCATATCTGCCGATATTATACAGAGGAACACAATGGAAACAAACCTAGGCCCTAGGGGGCTTGGCCCAAAGACTATCCGTTTTCACAACTGAATGAATTTTTACTTAGATTTTACATCAAATTTGGTTAGGCTTTTGTTCTAGACTAGAGATACTAGAAACCAGATACGAAGATTCGGTTGAAAATGTAAGTTATCGCTACACATTTGGGTACAACAGCACATGTTTATTAGATTCATAGTTTTCATACCTTGCCATTGTAGATCTCAAAGAAGGAGACGTATGGACAGAGAGCCAAGTGGGCATACCTCCGGCTGGTAATTAGGCTGAACACATCGTGGGCTGTGTAAGGGACAAAAAAAAATTGCAAGTTGACCCATTTCTGCCCCATATAGCAGATCTATAAGCTCACAGCGCAATGTGAACGGTCAGCGATCTTCAGCTAAGATAATCAGATTTTCAGTGAAGCTAGGGAACCCCGTAATATACAGGATTAAGTGGTTTAACTAGCCTAGTGGGGGGTCACATGAATGAAAGCAATAATAAAATCTAATTACTGAAAGATGTTGCTAGGTCCAAGTCCTAGTGTGATTGGTTTGTGAATTAGCAAAGTTTCATAAACAATTAGCATAATTATGTTTTGTTAGCCTGCCATAGCCAACCAGTTTAAGAAATCGGAGATTGAGGCTTTAACCTTTGCTTACATATCTGAGCTCAATAGGATTTTCTGGAACATTAACGTTGCATTTATTGCAAGTTTTAATCCAAAATAATTAATACCAGCAATGAGCCATCTACAAGCATACAATGTGTGGTGCCGCAATGCATTTTATGCTTGCCTGAGACCTTTAATCCATGAGGTAGCCATTTTTAAGACATAGTTTTTGGTATGGAAATTGTATGAGTATGGCTTACCTGCCAAGGCATAGATCCCTTTAGTGCTGTTCTGGCGCTTCCCAGAGAAGTCACCTCCCATGGTCTGGAAATAAGTAAAGTGCCATACCATAAGCACATGGTACATTTTAACTACTGCATTAGTAGTAGGCTCAAAGATTCAACCCATAGTGCATAAAATGTGGATCATGTGCTCTCCGGCACTATGAACAGACTGCACACTTACATGGGTCTTTCCACTGCCCGTTTGTCCATACGCAAAGCAAGTTGCCATGGCACCATCAAAGATCGACTGGACCAGGGGTTTGGCTGTGAACCTATGGGGGGGGGGGATAATTAATCCTGTCCTTTTAACCACTTCTGCTGAATGTTGGCCCAGAACAGGGATGCCATGTTTCCAGTGGTTAATTGCAATCTAAAAACCAATGACGTGTAGGGAAATGGGTCCTACAAAGTCACAATACCAGAGCATAGAGATGGGAACTGCTAAGATCTAAAGGCCTTGTCTGGTGTTCTAAACAGTGGCATTTCAAACTGAGAGGTAATTCAGACCAATGAAAGTTATCTGCAACATTCTGCTCAAAAACATATGCCGTCATATGGAGCATGAGTTGGTCTTTTGTTTAAAAATAAATAATTTGGACCCGTCCGTGGCTGTATAGCACGTTGGGGTTTGAGAAGCACTGGAGTAAAGAAATAGGCCACATGATTACCTGTAGACCATGTCATTGGTGGCGTTCTCATCGAAGGAGTAATCAAAGTGAAACTCCTGATTCTCCAGGTACTTTGTGAGGTCCACCTTGGTCTTGGGTTCGTGGACCAGCACAGTTCCATTGCCGGGCACAAACACTACATCAATCTCCCTTCGAGCCAGTTCTGGGAACATGACAGATCAGGGAAAATAAATAAAGCAGTCTACTAAATGTAATTCCATGTAAAACTGATTACACGTTTCTTCTTTAAACATTGTTGAATGGACCGCTTACCTTTATTGTTAAACGGCCGCTTGCGGATGCACACGCATAACTTTTGATCTTCTACCTGTACAAAGAAATAAAGATCAGAATTGAGAAACTGAGATCAGCGATAAGCCATCAAATATGTGCCAAGCTGACATACTAGGTCGTACTGTAGGTAGGGCTACAAAATAATCCATTACAATTCAGGTTATGTTTTTCTCTTCTTTTAGACCCAGTCACGCAGTCGCACACCTGAGTTCCATGTGAGCAGCAAACCGGATCATATCATCACAATATTCAATACAGTTAATGCACGCTTCCCAATATCTTGCAGCCCTAATAAGTACAGCTCCCATTAGTGATTCTGGGTGAATGCTACAATCACCCATATACACGTTACAAAATAATAAAGTTAACATCTTACTTCGCATGCACCATTTACTTCATCCATAGGTTTGGGAGGGTTCATGTCCAGGGTCTCTCTGAACTCCTCGATCATTTCATAAAACCTCTGGTGGGGCCGGGACTGGAAGACCTCTCCAAACTGCAGGAAACAAATGGGAATTAAACCAAAGGACAAATGGAGTCTACCAGCACGCCTCAGCCTAAATCTGCCAGTCCAGTGAGTGACAATAGCAGGGACAACAGTTGCAGAAGGCATAGACACTGGACCAGCTACTTTCACCTGCAACTACTGTGGTTAAATAAAAATATACAAAACAGTTGACTGCAACCATGTCTACATAATATACAAACTAACTTCCATAATTGTTTGCCTTTGCATACGCCTGTAAGGCCATTATGGCTAGGGCAAGTGCATGAACATAGTTGACGTAATTATTTATTTTGCTACTGAATGGCTGGACAATGGAAATTAAGAGTTTACAATACATAGTACGCAGTCGCACAGTACACACATAATTTATTTATGATGCATCTATCTTCTCTATTATTAAGGTTATTGTAGTGGTCAATTTGAATTGGGGTGGGGAGGGGGTCATGAGACATGCCGAAGCATTTCCGGGGGTCCCCGGGACAAAATGTTGAGAACCCCTGCCTTAGACGAATAACTGGATTCCCTTGACACAATTACTAGGCAATTTGTCTCACCTTCCCCCTCTTCATTTGAGCATCAGGGGGCTTCGCAACACCAGACATCCTTTTATTGGGCTTGATTTTATCCTTTGGAGCCATGGATGGTCTTGGGCCTGTATACAGAATATGCAACATTACGGTCAGTAAAAGAAAACAAAAAACAAGTCTAGTCCTTTGCTAAGAAACATTTTCTTGTAACACATGGTTCATTGTCAGTTGTAGTTCAGCTAGTTGACAGAGAATATGATTCCACCACCCAATCCTGACCTTTGACCATGTTGTTTACAATGTCCTGGGCCTCGTCGTTCTCCTTTGCCTCCTCGCGGGGACGATTATAGCCACCGGCATCCTTCCTCACCTTTTTGGTGGCCACTAAGGAGAGAGAGATAAGAGTCAGTTATAAATATACAGATGCATGCAAGTTAGTCTTATGTAGCCAGATCAGGGGCTGAAGTGAATACCAACCAGTTCCAGTTGAGGGGAGGGCAGAGTTTAGAGGAGTTGGATCTACGAATGTGGGTTGAAGTGGAGCCACAAACATGCACGTTTGCCTTGTCGAAGCCCTGGGAACTAAAGAAGTGAAATGTAAGTCAAACAGCAACCCGAGTTGTGATAGTAATGATTGAACTTTACTTTTACACAATGTGGAAAAGGAGATTATTTCAAAGTAAACTAAAGCATGCACTTGGGGAGAGAAACAAAGACTTGGGGTTTCTGAGCCACACAGCAAAAGCAGTTTGCAAAAGACAACTGCAAAGGTGCTGGAACAGCAGTCTACAGTAAGTGTCATCAGAATTTCAGAGCAACATCACAGATTTAACAGTCTGGTTAAATCGGCAGGGCTGCCCTTAAAGACTGACATGCACCCCCACCGAAAAGTGAAAGGCTATGCTCAGCAGGTATTAAAATCATCTACAAGACTGAAACGAAAAGCATATTAAATCCCATTTGGTGATTATTACTTTATCAATTGAATGCAGCATTTCATGGGGTTGCCTATAAGGGAACATGCATAAAGTCATTGCATAGTCAGATGTGATTAACTGTTTTCACATTAAATTTAAAACATCTAAACAAAATGTATTAAAATTAGCTTATGGCCAACTCTGGCTAATTTACATTTGCAAAATGACATGTTGATTAATGTGCATTGTCCTTGTTAAATAATTTAAAAATCTACACATGTCCCATGTGATGGTACAATACACTCCTTTCCTAATAGGCTTGCATAAAACCATTAAATTACGATTTCATTTCACCCCCTTAACCTGTAACGATTAAACTGTTCAGATATGATCATCAGCTACACAATGACTTTACAGGCAATATAATCCCAAAACACCCGTTCATGACCTTATGGAGAATAAGTGATTGTGATTATCAGCTTTACAAAGAGAAACATGTATAGCATGCCAACCTGTCTGTTCAGCCACAACGGCTGCTGGAACAGTGGCTTTCGTTTTAAAAAAGAAAGAAATTGTTGGGAGAAAACAGTCAATATATACAAATGCCAAAATGGATGTGAATCAGAAGTGTAGTGAAAACCAATTTACATACCAGTTGGAGGAGCAGGAATTCTGGACGAGCGCAGGCGGCTAAGGTATTTCTGCAAATGGAAAGAAAAGAGACAGGTGTACAGTTATCATGACAGACATGACACTGAGCTCATGCAACAAGCCATATCACTCATGGACAACTTCATCCATATAGTGGTCCTCATTAATGCTCATGATAAGTTTCTACTCTGCGTTTCATAGGAGCGATTTACCAGACCACCATTAGGCAGTTTTTTCCCCCAGCAAACAATTTCAATGTTTTAGATTAAGTACAATGGATTCCATTACAGCATGCCAACTTTCCAGTAATAGAAAGCATGGAGTTCCTATTAGATTAGATTAATCATCGATTATGTCACTGGTAAGCAGGTTTTTTACGTGTCTAGTCCTCCGAGACACAAAATGATTATGAACATTAGCAAGGCCCAATTATAATGAAGCTCACACCCATGCATGCAGTTTCATCTCCGGTTACAGACTCACTATGTGGATATTCCAAAAGGGGGAGAACAAAACAAAAAGTACATCAGTACAAACAAGGCTAGGGGAAATCTCCACTCTCCAGTGCAGGCCACCAATCGGTTTCACTTTAAGGGAAAAGCCAAATAAGCTTGATTGCATGGAAACCTTGTTCACACTTGCCTTGTCCATGCATGGAGCCTCTTTCACAACCAAAGAGGTGAGGTGAAGCAGCAGCTCCTTGTTGTGGGCGTTCAGGTCTTCAAAATCCACCTGTACACCACAGATGAACATGGGTAGAGGTTAGGCAGGGTTTCTGTGAAACATTTGTCAACCAAGGGTGAATACTTGTTGACCTGGCCGACTTAACAAATCCATAAACACCAGCTTTGACACTTGCCTCCTTCCTTTTGATTGCATTCCTCTCTGTCCACTCAACCATAACCGCACCTTTGGCTTCGTCCACGGACTTCACCACTGAAGAATGAACTCGGCCTAGTTGCATATAGATTCATGAAATGGGTATGAACATACATTTCATACATTTTTGTTTTAAAGAAAATGTATCAGAGAACTGGATCGCTCACTACAACATAGGGTTATCATGGCAATGATATTACAGTAGACCCAAAATCAGGGATATGTTCTTTAATGTCATGTCATATTCAATCATTGTTGGCCATGTCTTCAGTCCTTTTGTCCCTGGCTTATGCAAGTCTGTCATATACCCAAAGCCCTTTCAATAAACTCATACAAATCATGCCCCTATTAAAAATACACAGCTCAACCAGGGCATACTTGGACCATTACTAAAAAAAAATCTGAATTATGCTCTTACAATTTATATGCACACAGAAATAGTCATACAGCAAGTAAGCTCTGGCTAAGATACAAGTGCATTTTTAATAGGGGCAGTGGTTTGCATGTATATTAATTGAACTTGCTCTGGTCCATAGCCTACAGTTGAAGTTCTCCTACGCGACCCCAATTGAATTGTTGATTGAGATAATCAGCTTCAGGTGTGAGACGTACTTGGGAAAGGGCTGAATACAAATAGCCGCTACAGAGGAAGGCATCGCTGAAACATTTGCTGAGTGAACAGTTGAAGTCAAGTTGAAAATAGGATAAATACTTATCCCATTTTAAAAAACTTTCCCACAATTACACAAAAAGACTAGTTGGCATTAATTCCAATGATTATGGGAATATAGAGCAAAGAAATGACATGGACTGACCATCGCTCCTGCTTATGTTCACAGTCTGGCCGAGCAGACTCCCAATAATATGTGCCTCCATTTCTTCGAGGTAAGTGGTTATGCCTGCGCCGAAAACACTGTAAAGTAACAAACAGTCGTTAGCCGAACATGACTTTTTGCGAAATTTCAATTAACAACACTTTAGCCATTTAGCAGGGCCTTTATCCCGATCGACTTATCGGAATAAGCATGAACTCCTGCCAAAGTTCTCCACGTCGCAGTGGAGTGCCGAGAGAACAAAATCTAGTGGTGCCTCGAATAAACTATACACCGCAGGCAAAATATTGCATTTGTCTAAACAACTGGCCATCTAAATAACATTAACATTTGGTCAAGAAATAACAACAGCATTGGATTACCGTACTTACCACTAAAAAGAAGACTAATCGAGCGAACGCAGAGTATGTTATTTTGCAACAAAAACACTGATTGAGAACGGCTGATGATTGGCTGCGTTCTTCTTCTTTGGCATTTTATCAGAATTTGGAACACGTGATTGGCATAGAGTATTAGTGATTGGTCGAATGACAGGAAGTTGTCATGATCAGACTGATGACGATAAGCCCTATTCACGATGACGTTCCACAACTTCCGGTTCACGTCCGGGTTTGGCTTTGAAGGGGAGCGGCATATTTCGCCCATAGGGATACATGCAATTTTACAGACTTTAAGAGGACAATATCGTTTCATTCCAAAAGGTAAAGTTAACATTAATACTGTTTTCAGTTTTACCATCTTTTTGTCTTGATAATGGTATCCGTCTTTTATACTTTACCATTTTTGAATTGCCTTAAATGTCTTGTTTGGATGTGCGTGTAACTTGTAAGTATCAATGCTAATGCTACTGCGGCTGCTGTTTGCCTTTGTTTATCTGATTTCTTTTTTTAAATAAACGGCAGGGAGTCCGTTTTGTTTTATAACTAGATCCTTTAACGGTTGAATTTAATTGTAACCCCACATGATGCAAACTAATCATTGGTGTTTATTTAGCCCTCAGGACTTTTTGTGTTATCATTTTATGTGACTGCACCTCGATCGTGCTGTTTACATTTCTGCTTAATACAGTATTAAATAAATCTATCATCCATTCAGTCAGTGTGTATCCAACTCTGTATGTACATACTATAACCAAAATTAGCCTTACATTTTTAACAGAGGTTAGGGCACATAATCTGTTTCATATAGATAGACAAGTAGGCTATGATGTTTTTCATTTTAGGTCTGCAAGCTTACGTATACTTTATTAGCGATTTATTATTTTTTAGTGAAAATACAATTGTATTTATTTTGTATATCAATTATTTGATAGACATCAATCCTCAGTGGATATCCATCATTATACTAAGTTACTGACTTGATCAAAGCTCTTAATTTAAACCATTTCCATGTATATCATTATTAATTTCAGGGTATGGAATTCACAAAATCCCTTGCCCACCTGCCGCAAATGCGGTTCAATGATGTTGAAAGGCTTGCTGCTCAGTTTTCAGACACACCATCTTCCAAACGGGAAAAGGGGTACAAGTTCTTCATTGAACAGTATCTGTTTGATTATGAAGGTAAAGTGCTTTTGTCTTTGTTAGTAAAACAGGACCCCACTTTGAGAAGTACATAATTTCATTCTGTATCATGAAATATAATAATTAATTAATATGCATTGTTAATCTTGCACACTTCGCATAGTCCAATTAATCTAGAGAGAACGGGTGTTCCATTGGTCAGTCTTCCATTCAAACTGTCTTAGAAAAATAATAGATTATGTCATAAAATTATCAATAATGTGATAAAATCACATTGGGGCAAAAAAATGTGAATTATGCTTGCAATACACTTATACTGAAATGATTTGTATTTGTTTGTGCTACAGTGTGTTAAAAGGTTACATCGTCCAGCACCTCCCTGACAGTACGGTCATGGTGGAATCTATAGTCCTCAAAGTGTCATCTTCAGCTGAAGACACCAACACAAAGGTTCTCCTGGAGTTATCAGGTAATTCTAAGCACATTTGGCTGAAATAGTTTTTTCTGATATCTGGCGTGATCATTTAAAGTTGGTTTTTCCACACTGTTAAATCACTCTGGATTTTACTTTGTAATACTGAATTTTTAACCACTTGGTGTCAAATTTGTAATTACCTTTTTTTCTTTTCTTTTGGTATTCAGACAGCCAGCAATGAGTAATTACATTTTTTTTAAATACTGAAAAAATATTGCTTATAGCAGCTTTAAACCCTATATATTTTGTGGACTGCGGTCCCCCAGGGGTCTGTACTTGGTGCTCTCCTTTTTGTCCCTGTACACCAAATGTCTTCGCTGACAATAGCTGATCTGAAAGTTCACATCAGCTAATCTGAGCTTGTAGATCACCTATTTTAGCCAAATATTTGCCTACATGCCTAAAATAAGGATTAATGATGCTTGTGGGGGTCATGTGGTTAAAAACCTAAGGGCTGAAAGCAGAGAGACTTTATTTTAATTATTTTCTAGTAAGTGACATTGGTGGGCTCTGTGTGCTTGTGCCATCTTCCCAGAGTGCTGAATAAGCAGTAATGCATATTACAGTATGCATGGTACAGTATCTGACACCAAAACGTGTTGCAATGTTTCCTCGTGATTTCAGGTTAAGAGTACTAATCACTACTTACACTTACAGTATCTATAACCACAGTGTTATATATAATACCAAAGTGTTATTGTTTACAATTTTGTGGCAACAAAATTGGAAGCACACCGTTGTCTATAGAATGTAATTGTAGCTGATATTTTCCATTCACTGAAACAAAGGACACTAATTCGAAACACTAAAGTAGAATAGCTGTTACGGTTTCACCATTCGATAGGGTGTGTGTTCTGACTTTTTAATCACATAGTGTATTTTTACATTTGTTATAACCTCAAGATATTAACGCATGAATCATCATACTGATGATTTGTTCTAAACCGGAAAAAAGTTTAAAAGGCGAATCAAATAAATTATCCTACAGTGCTTATTATTAACTTCCTGTTCTGCTGTACTTTGTCAGGATGAAGACCTGGGGAGCTTCCTTTCTACTCTCCTGAAAAAAGGGATTCCTTCTGGATTGTGCTGAAATATCACAAACCAAAGATCGATGATCAAACTGCATCGTCAGTGATGAAGGTCATCCAGTGTAGGCACATTAAATGAGCCAAGATGGACTGTATAGTAGATCTACAAGCTTGTGTTCTGAACTTGTACATCAGTGATTGTCACTAAGAGATTTGGTGTTTGGAGGGGGGAAAAAAGCAGACGAAGACGAGTACAGCACCAACTCGGGTCAAGTTTCTTAAGTGGAGAGTCTTCAAGGGCCTAAATGTTCCCTGACATTGTGTACATTTTATTCACTGTTGTTAATTGATAGATGTACCTGCCAAG
The DNA here is from genome assembly GCF_963924005.1 of Protomyctophum bolini. Classification (NCBI taxonomy): domain Eukaryota; kingdom Metazoa; phylum Chordata; class Actinopteri; order Myctophiformes; family Myctophidae; genus Protomyctophum; species Protomyctophum bolini. The sequence goes on from NC_137885.1 coordinate 7,234,418, forward strand.
GGCCTAGAAATAAAACATGTAAATTATTTTTTTGCTTTGGATATTGTACAAATGCCAAATTCACTAAACCTATATTAAAAAAAGACAGTTTAGAAATACTTCAATTTTTGTGTGTGTTATCTTTATACATGCTAGATGATACGTATGAGTATATTACATTTGATTATACAGGAACAGACATCAAAGCTATCAAATAGGACAAAACAATTACAGCTGAAATCAATAATATATCAGTATTCTGATATTAACCTGTGGGCCACATGAAGTGTAGGTGGGGGCGTCGTGTGTGGCCGCCAGTTGCCCATGTATGCTGTAGACTATACTGTATACTTATTGATGAATTAACAAATTGTGGTAACAATTTAATTCCACTGGCATGGTGTATACTGTAGTGTAGGCCTACATTCTTTCCCCTCTGTACCTGTTGAAGTTCTCTTAATAGATGTATGCACTAGAAAGCAATTGATGTTTGTATTTTATGGCTAGTTTTGTTTTGATCTGCTACTTTTAATGCTTTTAGAATACGGATAGGAGATTTCTGACCCAGGCAACAATACTGTCACTGAATATGCTAAGGCCCTGCCCAGACTGGCATCCCAAATCTGATTTGTGGGCTATCCAGATTAGAGTCGCATTGTTTTTATGCAGTCTGAACAGCAAAAACAGATTTTAATCACATTCCTCAGCCACTCCATTTCAATCCACTAAGTAGTAATTAACCAATCATTAAGCCATATTTCAAATATAGTGGAAATAAGATCTACAGTACAAGCTCACAATGTGTTGCGATGCATTTGTGAGCTTGTAGATCAGAAATATTTTAAGTCAAAATTGTAAAACAGCAATGTATTGATAATAAACTAAAAATGTACTTTGTAATTTGTGCTGTTAAATTCTTACTGTTTAAACATTTGCTCCAGTACTCAAGTAGGCCTACACATTTGTTTGACAAACAACTTTCACTTGTAGTAGTCAAATTTAACCAGGAGTAATATTTTGACTGTACTGCCGTTGAGAACTTTGTCCAACGCTGGTTATACTGCCAAGAAACATTGTGAAATAATCTACCAAACACAAATGTCATTTTTTTTTAGATTAATACACACTATTTATTTGACTAGAAACAGAATTGTACTAGAAACATGTGATTGACTCAAAGTAAGAAAAATAATACACACTTTATTTACACTATACAATAATAATAAAATGAATATAGGCTATTATAAAGACACTATTTACAATGATAATTGATCGAGTGGGAATTTTGGGAAAACAGCACTTCCAGATGCTCCATGTCCAGCTCCAACCCAGGTCTGCTGACTGCACAGCTCTCACCTCCTAGTTCTGGAAGGAAGGGAAAACATGTCAGCTAAAAACAAAGGACTCCACAATTGTACTTTGAAGTGCAATACTTATCGACCTACTGTAATCTTTCTATTAATTTACCAATCTGTGTGTGTGTGTGTGTGTGTGTGTGTGTGTGTGTGTGAATGAGTGCGTGCGTGCGCGCACAGGCTCTAAGCTAGGGGTCTTCTAGGCAATGATACAGAAAGTAGGCAAAAGCCATACAATGGAAGAATGAGACATGGTACATGTCCTTTAATGCCAGGAACACAGGAAGACGATGGCTGCTCTAACAGAATGACACAATGTAACTTAAGTACTATTACTTGCCCTGCTCTGGAACGCTCTGGGGGCGTTGTTCCTCTGGAGTGCTCTGGGGGCGTCCATGGGCGCTTCAATCAGGATGGCAAAATGTGGTTTCCTCATGGGCTCTGGAACCTTATGTGGGAGAAAATTGAATAGTTTGTAACTTGAACTTGGAACAAATTTTCAGAAACTGAACTGCTAGAAAATCCTTGTTCTGTTCTACAGGTGCATTTTTTTATGTCTTTGCTTACAGTTTTGTTGAAAGTGAAGTATGGCCAGCAAGGTGCTAAACAAGGTCTCCGGACTGACTAAGTTTCTAGCTCGAACAGCAAGATACATGGATAGGGAGACAAAATTAGTGGTGGCCAACTCCCTTATCCAGTGCCACTTTAAAGTGGCACTGGACCACAGTAAAGTGGGCAAAGGCTCATTCATTTATATAGGAGCCACACAGTGGAATAGCCTGTGTTAAATCCAGTGTTAAACTGACCTCCAATTTGAGGACATAAAACTAAGACAAAAAAAATGGCTACTGGAAAAGGTTCCCCTATAAGGGGTCATCTTAGAGACTTAGAGGGATGGATAGGGATGTATTTGTGATGTATTTTAAAGTATTGTTCAGTGTGAGAGGACCCCAGTGGAAATAAGTCTTTGGACTTTACTGTGTAATCCTTGAATCGCTGATTATAATGTTGTATTATGATTGCTTTTCTAAATAAATCAAATCAAATCAAATCAAAGGCCAAATGTTTAACAAAAATGATCATGAACGAGAGGCTGTGTCAGCGTAACTAAAACTAACATTGTTCAGCCCCCTAGGCTATGCATCACAAGAAAGGTGTCAGGACAAAATCACTTAAACAAATGACTAAAATGATTGATATATATGGAAACAGATTATATTAAAAGCTTTGGACAAGAGTCAAATGTATGGTGGAGGTATAGTGATCATTATACATTCATATAAAAAGGTAAAGCTTAACATAAACCAGGCTAAATATACAAGAGGAAAATCGCTAGCATTATTAGCATTCGTTAGCTTCCATCCTTAAATATTGTAGCCGTAGATCAGAAGAGGTCCATAGAAACTCAATGGAGAATTTATTATGATCCCCTACAAAGTCTAAACCGGAAGAGTAACTGACGTCACGTGAATAGGGTCATACAATTGAACCCCCCCCCCCCTGTTAACTTAATGGTATAATCCAATTCCATTCTCCCCTCCCTTCCACGCCATCATTAATTTGGCATCATTTCCACGCTGTGAACTATAAGTCTGAAGTGTTTTGTTTGGTCCAATATATTTTAACGCAATTTAAGTTTATACCCGTATTCTGGACTAAATTCCCATCTTTTCCCAACCGCGAGAGCAGATAGTTTACCGTCGGCACAAGGAAATAAGTCCCCAATTTAAGCAGCATTATGTTCATCAAACAGGTAAGCTGACGGCACATGTTTAGTTTAGTTATATTGGACTGCAATTGTATTCGAGTGTAATACTTCGATAAATAATCACCGCTCCTGCACAGAAAGTAGCTCATACATACTCTAGCCTAGCCCTACAAGCAGAACCCAATGCTACTGAAGTTTCTGACATTTTGGAGACCCAGAAGCGGGTCAGCCCGGTCCGTTTCGGATTGGGCTGACCCAGGGGGTTCCGAGAGGGGCTTACTCTAGCCGCAATTTGCAACTCTAGAGTTGCAAATTACGGCTACTCATACTCATGCATGTCTTCATTGGATTTAAAAAAAAATGAAACAAACACTTTTCGTATAGCTCCCAACGTTGGTTGATTGGAACTTTTGTATTTGGATGAATGGGCTATCTTATGGGTCTGTAACTTAGCGTGTACAAATGGAACCAAATGGACCCTCCCTAACTGGTCCTTTTGGTTCCATTTGTACACTCAAAGTTAAATTAACATTGATTTTACAATACAAATGGAGTCCCAGAGATAGAAATGACAGTGATCTCCAAACCAAACTGTGCATCCTTAAAACCCAATGTAACAAGCTAAGAAACGGTGTAATTGCCATGACCAAATCAGCCAAAAGTAACTTTATCAATGATAAAGCCGAGGAAATCAAAAACAATCCTCGGGAGCTCTGGAAGCTACTAAACAACCAACTAGGCTGTGGTCAGAAACTTAAAACCAGGTTTACTAACATAAACATCAAATCAAATAACACCCTCATCACTGACAAGGTTGATGTAGCCAATCACTTGAACATCTTCTTTACAAACATTGCAACAATGCTGGTTAACAAACTGCCCTCCCACTCTGGGCGTTTTGGTGTAGAGCACATCAAAGGCTTCTACAAAAACCTAGGTGTTTGTAAAGATGATTTTAAAATGACAATGGTAACAACTGAGGAGGTACTTAAGAAACTGAGTGCCCTCCAACCCCACAAGGCCACTGGCCATGACAATATTCCCTCCAAATTTCTCAGAGACTCAGCCATTTCCATAGCTCCAGTCATCACCCACATAGTTAACCTCTCCATCAAACAAGGACAGGTCCCCAGAGATTTTAAACTGGCCAAAGTAACCCCCCTGTACAAAAAAGGGAGTAAATTAGAACCCGGCAACTACCGCCCTATTTCTATTCTAAGCTCCATCTCGAAAGTGATGGAAAAAATAGTCTATGAACAGGTTGAAAAGTATCTTGCCACTAATAAATTGTTGTACGAGTTCCAATCTGGTTTCAGAACATCCCACTCCACTGACACATGCCTTCTCTATTTGAGCGACCACATCAAACACGAGGTGGATGCTGGAAAATACTGCGGCATGGTCATGCTGGACCTCCAAAAGGCTTTTGACACCGTGAACCACTCCATACTGGTTAACAAGCTTAAAGCTATTGGTTTTGATAGCACATCAGTGAGCTGGATGCAATCCTACCTGGAGGGGAGAGAACAGATGGTGGAAGTGAACGGAACACTGTCCCCCCCCCTCCCAGTGAGCTGTGGCGTCCCACAAGGAAGCATACTAGGGCCTTTACTGTTCCTAATATATGTAAACGACATGACTTCAGCTTGTGACTGCAACTTGTTCCTGTTCGCAGACGACTCAGCACTGCTGGTCTCGGACAGGAACAAACTGCAGGTTGAAAAGACCCTCAGCTCTGAACTCGGTAGAATCTGCACCTGGCTCGCTGATAACAAACTATCCTTACACCTGGGAAAAACTGAATCCATTCTCTTCGGATCAAATAGTAATCTCAAAAAGGCAGATGGCTTCTTGGTTAGAGTTGGTGATGATATTATCACACGGAAGGATCAAATTACCTACCTAGGTTCCATCCTGGAGGCCAATCTTTCCGGTGATAAGATGGCCACCAACGTAATCAAAAAAGTCAATCAAAGAACAAGATTCCTCTACAGGATCTCCTCACTGGTCGACAAAAACACCTTGAAGACCTTAACAGGAGCCCTTGTACAAGGTTTCTTTGACTATGCATCCACCTCCTGGTACCACAGCACCTCAAAGGCCCTTAAAACAAGGCTCCAGACCTCCCAAAACAAACTGGTCAGGCTCCTACTTGGCCTCACCCCCCGAACCCACCTCACCCCTGCCCACTTTGACAGGCTGGGATGGCTTAGGGTCGACGACAGAGTACAGCATCTTGCAATGGGTCTGGTCCACAAGATTAGATACACCACCAAGATACCCATGTACCTGTCTAAATACTTCCTTAATGTAAACGAAGTCCACACCCACAACACCAGAGGGAGTGCAACAAACCATGTACAACCCAGATTCGGCACTAACAAGGGACTAAATTCTTTTCGCTCCTATGCGACCAAAATGTGGAACGCCCTACCAACAGTCATTAAGACATGTGAATCCCTTGGCTCCTTCAAAACTGCTCTCAAAGGGCACCTACGGATGGCTGCAATTCGAAACTGGCCTCTGTAAAAGCTGAATTTTTATCTGGATTGTACTATGTTTTTGTATGGACGTGGTGTTGGGTGCCTGCACATATGCACACATGGCATCAACGCATGGTGTTGTGTGCAGGCGCCCTACACTCTGTCTTTGTACTATGGATTGTACTATGTTTTTGTATGGACGTGGTGTTGGGTGCCTGCACATATGCACACATGGCATCAACGCATGGTGTTGTGTGCAGGCGCCCTACACTCTGTCTTTCGTTTTCTTTTCTTTTATCCCCCTGTTCCCCTCACTGTATATATATTTTTTTCCCTTTTCGCTTCCTATATGATGAATTCCTGTTCTGTTCTTTAACTACATAGAAGTGTCTATTTGTTTGTCTCTAAATGTTTTGATGAATTGAACAATGTGGACCCTGTTGTAAACAAGTGTAAGGCTTAATTGGGTCGTCCACTCACAGTTAACAGTCTTTGTATTGAGTTTGTGCTTGAAATGTACTGTAATTCTGCAAACTGTTAATAAAGATTTCAATCAATCAATCAATTAAAACATGGGGGTCTGTAGGCTACTATGCATAAACTGGGGGGGTCCTTGAAATTAAACAGGTTGAGAACCACTGCTAGAGCTGTAAAAATCTTCTCTTATGGGGGTCCCTGACCCTGGCATACCTTTTCAAATGGGGGTCTGCGGGGAAATTAGTGTTAATGTGGCGGTCCTAGCTTCCGAGAGGGGCTATGGTGGTCCTTGACATGAAAAGGTTTGGGAACAACTGATTTAGCAGACTCTCTTCCTGAGCCACTTACAATAAGCATCAGTCTAAAAACAATGTCAAACATAATCATCTGTACATTGAAACTGTAGGATACCATTTCCAGGTAAACTATATAGCATTTGGTTCCTAACTATATTCATTTAGCTATAGGGACCCCCTGGAACTCCGTCAAGGACCCCTAGGGGTGCCCGGACCCCACTTTGAGAACCAATGAACTGCAGGATACCAGAGGTGAACAATTATGTATCATTTGGGAATGACCCCAGAGTAGGAGGGAATTACTTTTTGGACTGTTATGCACAGGGACGTGCAGAGAGTGGTACAGAGGCAGGGATGAAATATAATAATTAATAATTAATAATAATAATTATCGTAAAGGGGCACGTTTGGACAAAAATAGCAGATCTACAAGCTCTATACGCGACGCGTTGAGCTTCTATTTTTGGGGCGCAACCCAGCACTCGTGAGCTAGTGGAGAACTGCAGATGTGGTGTACGACATGGATTTAGAAAAATGCTTAAAAAAAAAAAAAAGTGTGTTCAAGTTCAGGAGCATTCGGAGAAAAAGCATTTGCATTTCTTCCACCATAGTAAATGCTGCATTCGTGGTCTGGAGAGCAGGAGAGGACAGTTGTTTTACAGACTGTGTGGTGTGTCCTGGTCACCAGGATTCATTCATTCATTGTTCTGTTTATTCTCCAGGTCATCATCCAGGGGTTCCGAAGTTACAGGGACCAAACTGTTGTCGACCCGTTTAGCCCAAAGCATAATGTCATTGGTGAGTACTGTTTATTTATATGAATTATAGTAATCCATTTTCATTTCGGACACTTTCACACATCCCTACCAGATACAGTAATGTTTGTTATGCTTTTCCTGTCGATTTACAGTTGGACGAAATGGCTCAGGAAAAAGTAACTTTTTCTATGGTAGGTACTCCCAACATACCGGTAACACTTTTTGTTTTGTGGAGTTTTGTTGATTGAACAGCACAGCAAAAACATTACCAACTTGACGAAAGACTTGACTTAAAAGACGGCAAGGTACATTTTTGACCTGAAGCATTGATTGACTAGGCTGACCTCTCTGGTTCTTGTTTCTCCTCTTTAGCTATTCAGTTTGTGCTCAGTGACGAGTTCAGTCACCTTCGTCCGGAGCAGCGACTGGCCTTGCTCCATGTAAGTAATAGACAAAATGTCAAACTCCCACAGAATCTTTTTGATGGTTAAACAACTTTTATGCTGTCATGTGCATTATTTGCACAAGATGCATTTGATTAAGGGCTTTTCAAACGTGAAGCGAGGAACGCAGACCTCCAGGTCTGCTCATGAGGGGCGCAAAGACGCAAGCGTAAAAAAAAAGCTAAACAGAATCCAGGTCTGGTCGCGGGCGTGTGCATGTAACGAGCACACGCGCAACACTGCGACTGCTCCCCAGTGCCCCATGCAAAAACGCACCTCTATATCTCTTCATGTTTGAAATGTCCTTTTAGACAGAAAGTTTCTGTTAGCATCGTTCATAAAAACAATTAATAATGTGTTTGTTTTCTAGGAGGGAACTGGGCCTCGTGTCATTTCGGCTTTTGTGGAGATTATGTTTGACAATTGTGACAACAGGCTGCCGGTAAGACCTTTTCATTTTATTCACTTAAATCGTCTGACATGACCTCATAATAATGCCCATTTTAATACTCATGCATGCATCTTGCATTTTTAACATCCATGTCTGAAGTGCAAGAGTTACTCATGGATGGAATAACTTGATGTACTTACTTATCTATCCTACTCTGGCACTGCAGAAAAATAAGTGTCTGTCCATTGAACTCCATTCGACATGATGATATTTTATAGATTTTATAGATTTTTGTGCTTCCTACATGTGTTTGCACCGACAGTAATCTTTGACAGTGCTAGTACTACGTGCTTTCATCACAAAAGCTTGTTCTCTTTTTTTTTTTTCTTTTTTTTTTTTGTAACCCATTTTTCACCCCTGTGTCAATTATCTAATGTGATCCTGGGCTCTACACACCCTCCGCCAACTTGGGGAGAGCAATGGACTTTAACTCCTCATGCTTCCTTCATGCATGAGTGTCCAAGTTGCTCCTTTACACCTGACAGGGGGGAGTTTCCCTGGTTGGACGTAGCACGTGGAAGGAAGGAAAAAAGGAACACGTTATTCCAACCAGTTCCTTTCCCCTCCATCAGGCGCCCCGGCTGGCCAGAGGAGGCAGTTTAGAGACCAGGATTACTGCTTGTTTTTTGTGAGGGTACCTACCCTAGGGGACACGGGCAGAACATGCAAACTCCACACAGAAAGAAATATTTGTACATTTAAAAACTGTGTACATTGGTGACTTTAATCTACCATTTTGGGCTGATCTTGAGGCCTACAAAAACGGGGATTTTCATTTCCCCCCCCTTATCAACTAGTACCAACGAGGTCAACTAGTAGATTTACTAGTTGCTTAAAGCCCTAGTTCTAGTTCCATTATTTGCGGTCAGATTGCATGCACTCTTCATTATGTCTGAACGCAGCATGGTAGTTACATTTTGTGACAGAAAAGGCTGATTTCACCTGGATTATTGTGTAACGCGACAATCACCATTATTTAAGTCTGACATAATAGCCTGCTGTGTTTCCCATTGACACGTGGTTAAAAATGCCTCCCCTCAGATCGACAAAGAGGAGGTGGCCCTCCGCCGTGTCATTGGCGCCAAGAAGGACCAGTATTTCTTGGACAAAAAGATGGTGACGTAAGTACTGCTGTCAGCCACGCTGCTTGTCCGTCATCGCTGTAACACCATCAATGTTGAATGCACATTTGTTTACTTCTGTGGTTCTGCTTTTCTTTTGTAACGACAGTAAGAATGATGTCATGAACCTGTTGGAAAGTGCTGGCTTCTCTCGCAGTAACCCGTACTACATTGTCAAACAGGGAAAGGTAAGCGGTACCTTCACACGATTACTACCACTCTGTTGTATTACTCTCGTGCAATTATTTTATTATAAACCAATTTCAAATCTTGTATTTCTTCTAAACTGAGAATATTCATGTATTCACCAAAACCAACGATTTTAAAATGTATTTGTGTGAGCTCGTGCTCCGGACAAGTGACTTTTGTGCCTGGACAAGGGAATGGGAAATATTTAAATTAAAAGGTTAATGTCAAGCTCTTGAGTTTATATAATCTGAACATAACGTTTTATTTTATTTATTGTAGTGTGCCCATTGTCACAATATCTTGGGGGATGTTGTAATCCTTATTTGATACATTGTGATTGTTGTCTGACTTTTATGACAACTTTGCATTCAAAGATGGCTACAAGCTTCAAACGCGGTGTGTTGCGATGTAGGTAGGGATGCTAGCGAATTAAGTAGGGATCAAGTGACACAGCCTGGCAGATCATCCGTGAAGATACACTCGACTCATCAGCGTGGATTTTGATCTTTTGTTTTGTTGCAGATCAACCAAATGGCAACGGCTCCTGATTCTCAGCGTCTGAAACTGTTGAGAGAAGTGGCGGGGACCCGCGTGTACGATGAACGCAAAGAGGAAAGCATTTCCCTCATGAAGGAGACTGGTAACGGACACATCTTTTAACCCATTATAAGATAGACGGATTCCTTATTTGTGTGTCGTGCACCAGAGGTGACCAGCCCACATAGACTTAAATGGCCTTGTTTCTGTACATTTCTGTACAGGTACAAGTTTAGAATTGGGGACATGTTATGTCCCCAAGTGTCATGTCATTTCACACCTACCCGGTTTTAAAAATGTGTCCTGTGCGTCCCTCCTGTCCACTGTGTGTCCAGAGGGTAAACGAGAGAAGATCTCCGAGCTGCTCCAGTACATCGACGAGCGCCTCACCACCCTGGCGGACGAGAAGGAGGAGCTGTCTCAGTACCAGAAGTGGGACAAGATGAGGAGAGCCCTGGAGTACACCATCTACCAGCTGGAGCTCAACGAGGCCCGCGCCAAACTGGACCAGGTAATGACGTACAGGTGTTGTTGACACTAAGTGTTGCCCACCTGCCCTTGGGTGTCAATTTATATATACCTGCCCTTGGCCTCTGATTGGAGAACCAATATTCTCCAGTGCTTGCTCCAAGCGCGCCCGCCACTCTAGACCAGAAGGCATGCTGGCTGGGCCAGGCCAGAGCCATCTAATAGAAGAGTTGCGATAGTGAGGGGGCAGAAACCGAGCGCTGTTCATGCATCCTCAACTGAGACAAGCTGGAGTTTGAAATGCATTTTTTTTTCAACAAGGGAGGCGCAAATAAGAGCTATATTAAGCATGTGTGCAACATGTTTTAAAGTATTGTACAGTAACAACTGAAGGCTCTTTAATGTTCATGTTGTACTATTACTACAAAACAATCTAAAATTAAGGGATTTAACATCATTAAAGCTGGGCTGTTGCCTGAGCCAAATGCATTTCTGCCTACTTCCGGTCCAGGACTTGTCCCAGTTGGTTGTCCCCATTCTCGATAGAAGTCTACAGTATGTAGGAGAGCCGCCATTGGACTGGCCCCATGAAGTGAACACAGTTTGCGTAACTGTCTATATCCAAGGCTCTGCGCCAGGCTAGCTTTCAGGTTGCCTGACCGAGCAAGTGCTCATTTTTCATGGGGACGCAACTCGAGTCTATAAACGCAACACGAGATATCTGTCTAAAAACCTGAAAGTGGACAGAGCACTCCGTCTGTGGAATGTCAAATAAAACCACTGCCAGCGTTTACCTCATAGACTGTAAAAAATATGGACAAAGCGTTCCGCGGGTCTAACGTGAACGTAAAATGAAGCCTGTCAGTCCTTGCAATGGAAGTCGCCATCTTTCTAGATCCGTTTTGGCCCAGTTCAGGCCAGCTGGCCCATTGGCTGGCCCAGACAACGAGGCGGGACAACCCCCTTTTTCTTCGTTGGTTTTTATTTTGACTCGAGTGGGTGGGGGATCCCGTTCATAGACTGTAACGGTAGCCATGCCCCTCAGAACATGCGCGACTTTATGGTCATTTTTTTAATAAATGGGACCATAATTTTCCAAAAGAATATTATGACATTAGAAATGAGACTTTAAACTAGTGACTGGAAGCAAAAAGTATTCATGACCATGTTTATTAAGGTAATACAGTCTAGGTGAAGTTGGGCCAAAATACATGGACTGCTATGGGTTTTTCTGGGTCCAGTGACAGCGCCACAACAGGCCATTATATGAACTTTCATTTCCTTAGTGGCTTCACAAAATATCCGTCTGACTGCCCCCTGGTTTACCTATAATGTGCTATTTTCACTGTAGCTACACAATATGAAATGAGTGTCAATCCATAGTCTTATTCATAGCAATTTAGGTATTTGGCATGAAAATTGACACTTATCGCACAGGCCCAGAAAGCAAAACAAAATGTTACTTTTCGGTAAGTGGGAAGGACCTTATTAGGGCAAGTACAGCATGACCTGATGGGCAAGTGCCTCTGAGACCTTAGTGTCAACCCCTGAAGTACAAAGAACCTTTTCAATCTGGGGAGATTTATGAAATGTTAAACGAAATGAATGAACTGGCTTTTCACACATTTGGTAATATGCTTCTGTAAATTAGGAAATGAATGCTGGCCACCAGCCAAATGCTGTTAAATGCCTGCTGTGGCCGTTCTAAGAATTGCTGTTTTAACGTTAATTGTTTTTGCATTCCAAAATATCCTCAGGCGACTATAACCCTAAACGGCTTCCCTTTTTGAGCGCTACTTCAATACAATGGAGCTGCATGAAAGAAGACTCTACTAAAAATGAATGTTGCACAGTATGACCGTAAGACTGCAGTGCTTTTTAATGTCCGTCGTTTTTCAGTTGTCTTCAAAGAGAGATAGCTGTGGAGACAAATCCAGACAGCTGCGTGATGCTCAGCAGGATGCCATGGACAAAGTGGAGGTAAAAGAGTCAATGAACCTTTTGGCACAATGTGGGCTGGAAAGGGGGCTTCGGACCAAAAAAGGCTTAATCAGAGCAGAGATCTAGTTTAGACGTGTATAATAAAAAACTGATGTCCAAACGTTAATTTCGTCTTAAATGAAAGGATATTTATTTACCGTCACTTCAGCAGGTTAACAAGTACAACAGTCAGTGTAAATCGACAGTCTTTGTTCTCACAATACAGTCGACAAACTGTTTGCCTCTTTAACCTCAGCAACACCTGTGCATTGTAAGTAACCCACCCAAGATTCAGGCACCTACTGTATGACATGTCATTTTTAAATTTGAGCAAGAATCATGCAACACTAGTTGGCTGTTGAATTAATTGTCTGTTTAAAGCTACAGCGACTGCAGTAATGTTCAGCAACTACAGACTAAAACACAATAAATATTTTCATAGGGGAAAAAAAGAGATTCACATTTGAGCTAGAATCGTGCAGCCTTCTGCCACCAGCATAGGTCCATTTTCAATCATGCATAAATAAACCTTTTTCAGGCCTATTCATAGTAAAAACGGAGAGAAGGGCTGTGGAGAGCGGTGGTTTGCTCTTCACCGCGGCTCGTCATGTTGTAGTTGCGGTGGTCACCTCACCACCGATAAATCCGACTACAGTACTGTATGAATAACGCTTTAGACCTCTCCCCCCCGATTTGCAGGAGACGGAGCGCGTGGTGCGAGAGATGAAGGCGAAGATCTCGGCCATGAAGGAGGAGAGGGAGCAGCTCGGGGCCGAGCGCCAGGAGCAGATCAAGCAGAGGACCAAGCTGGAGCTGAAGGCCAAAGACCTGCAGGATGAGCTGACGGGCAACCGTGAACAGAATGTAACGGAACAGTGTTGTCTTTGGCAGGCCCTTTGGATGCCGTCGTAATGATTGATTTTTACACTTGCTGAAAATAGCCGATCTTGTAGATCGGCTATTTTCAGCATGCAACAAAGTATAAAATGACTTATATTGGATCTCTTGTCCACTAGTCCCTTCCTGACATTTTAATCTAGTTTTTATTTGTTTGTTGACAAAATTGTCAGTATCTTTAGTCTTAGTTTTAGTCATAGCTTAGTTTTCATTTTGTTTTTAGCTGTTGGCAAAATTGTCAATATATTTAGTCTTGGCTTTAGTCATCGTAGCTTGGTTTTCCATTTAGTTTTCCTTTTTTAGTTTTCGTCAGTGAACAGAGGCCTCATTCTAAACTCTATACCGGTGGTTCCCCAAAGTGGTGTCCGAGGGGGACCCCCAGGGGTCCTTGAGGGAGTTCCTGGGGGTCCCCAGCTAAATGATAGTTTGAGAGTGTAAAAAATAGTTCCAGAGTTAAATTAACATAGATTTTACAATATAAAATTTACAATTGTTATTGAACTATATAAAGACTATTTGCCATTCACAGTCATCCATTTTGCTTGCTGCAAGACTTTCAAGTTTTCTCTGACCTTTCTCTACATCACTTGTCCCAACTTCTTGACATCCTCTTCACGTTCTCCGTCCAGAAACGCCTGTTGAATGAGCGTAAGAAGCTGCTGGAAAAGATTGAGGAGAAGCAGACGGAGCTACAGAAGACGGAGCCCAAGTTCAGCGAAGTGAAGGGGGATGAGGAGCGGAGCATCGCAAGGTAGGGGATGACCCGCATCAGTCGCTTTTACCCTGTCGCTTTTACCACTGTGGCACTGAGCCGCAGACCATGCAACACCTCCTCACATGCCCCCTGCTGGAACATCCCTGCACAGCAACGGACTTGGCAGAGTTCAACGAAAAGGGACAGCAATGTGTTCAGCTGTGGCTGAACCACATCTAGCGTGTATTGTAACTAACTGTATTGTGGACACGATAAGAAAAAAAGAAGACCCTGTGGCAAAGGGAGACTAAAGTCCTATTAATACTCCAGTTTTAGAAGACATTTTGTAGAATTTGGTCTCGGGCAGTGTTGTTTTTGGCAGCAAAGTTTAGATTTTTAGTTTTAGTCGTAGTCTCTTGAATAGTTTACATTTAGTTTGAGTGACATTTTAGTCACCTGGAATGTTTCAGTGTTGGTCTAGATTTAGTCGACTATAAATATCATACGGTTTTAGTCGACTAAATCTACGGTTGAGTGAAATGTGTTTTGGCAGGCCGTGTCGCACGGCGACACGACTTATACTGTATCTCTTGTCCATTAGTCCCTAACATTTTAGTCTAGTTTTTTTTTTTTTGACACAATCGTCAATATATTTTGTCTCCGTTTTAGTCATCATAGCATAGTTTTCATTTACTTTCCATTTAGTTTTCGTCAGTGGAAAAAAAAGGTAGTCGACGAACATTTTTCATCTTAGTTTTAGTCGATGAAATCAACACTGGTCTTCTTTCCCCCTGCATCCCCACCAGACTGGCCCAGGCCACGCAGGAGAGAACAGACCTCTATGCCAAGCAGGGTCGAGGCAGCCAGTTCACCTCCAAGGAGCTGAGAGACGCGTGGATCAAGAAGGAGCTGAAGTCCCTGGACCACGCCATCCACGACAAGAAGAGACAGATCGAGACCATCAACAAAGATCTGAAGGACACGGAGACCAACAAGGAGAGGATGGTGGAGCAGTACAATGTATGTGTTTCGAAATGATAGTAATGATACTTATAGGGATGTCTCTATCACGTTTGTTTTTGCTCCCGATCATTTGATTTTGAGTACCGATTTTTTTCCCGATCCGATATTTATATTTTTATAGAACACTTATAGTACAATATCCAGTCTAATATTCATGATATGGATGTAATATTGATACTAGGGATGTCTATTGTCTACTTGGGGCAAGTACAGCATGATACTATTTGCTCCCTGGTCCGATTCTGAAACACCAAAAGGGGTTCCCGCCCAAAATGGGTTAATAATCAAAGTATAATTTGTGTAAAATCATGAAATTCTTGAAATTATTCAAAGCCTGACTTGGATTTGTCCTGCTAATGCTTTCTTTGCCTCTGTAGAGACTCGATCAAGATCTCATCGAAGTCAAGACTCGCCTTGAGGAGCTCGACAAGAAATACTATGAAGTGAAGAACAAAAAAGACGAGTTGCAAAGTGAAAGAAAGTAAGAAACACTTCTCTCCCCCATCTCTTTGAAACATCTTCCTCCCAATATAATTAGAATCTTAAGCATGACTTGTGGCCCCTACACATTGTAGGACTTTTAAAGTTGTCGTCGAGTCCTCTGATCGTTATGTTTTTTTTTTTTATCGGCTGTCATATCTTTGTGGTTTTCACACTAAACGATTGATCACCGACTAGGGATCACACGCTGCAAGACGATGCGATCCAGACCCGATACATATATAGTTTTTTTTTTTTTTTTTCAATTCATTTTGACGTCTCTCGTATGGGTGCAGGATCCCGTGATGAATGCACGATACCGACAGGACGTAGCCTGTCTCTCAGTCTCCACACACGCTTGTAGATTGGCTATTTTAACTGTTCAAGAAAGTTTTTCAAAATGGTATAAAAAGGGAAAAGTAGTTTAGGCATAAGGGGTTTACCATGGACGGAGTGTGATAACAGTCGGTGTGTGATAAACGTCTCCGTCCGCCCAGCCACCTGTGGCGCGAGGAGAACGCAGAGCAGCAGGCCCTGACGGCCAAACGGGAAGACCTGGAGAAGAAACAGCAGCTCCTCAGAGCTGCCACTGGCAAGGTCTGTCTCGTTCACCTCTAGGGAGGCTGTCATCTTTACACATTTAAAGGGACACTTCACCCTTTTTACAAAAAAATATATGTTAATGACGTTTAGAAGCTTTAGATCACTTTCCTGGGGGTATTTATGTGTGTAATATGTGGTTTTAGATATTTTAGATTGTAGCAGTGAGCCTGTTGTCTCTGATGTCATGGACACTGGTCTCACTACCTTCCTGGACTACAATTCCCATAATTATTTCGTGCACTGCTCATCCTTGTGGATAGGGGGGAGAGCTGTCTTACTGAGACAACATGTAGTCCAGGAAGGAAGTGAGCCCAGTGTCCATGACATCAGGCTCACTGCTACAATCTAAAATATCTAAAACCACATATTACACACATAAAGACCCCCAGGAAAGTGTTCTAAAGCTTCTAAATGTCATTAACATATATGTGTATATATATATAAAGTGTCCCTTTAACCCAGTCAGCATTTATATTAGGAGGATTGTTCTACTCAAGTAGGAGCTTTCTGATTCAGTCGCTAACTGTTTGGTCTTACATCTTACATTCTCTTTTAGTTCTAACCTTTTTTGAAATGATATTGAGGGATTTAAAAAAAAATCACAAATGGACATAAAAGCGAGGAATATTGTTTGTTCTCTTCCTTCCCGTCTCTTTTAGGGTATTCTGAATGGCATCGACAGCATCAACAAGGTCCTGGAGCATTTCCGCCGGAACACGATCAACCAGCACGTCATCAATGGATACCACGGCATCGTCATGAACAACTTTGAGTGCGAGCCTGCTTTTTACACCTGTGTGGAGGTGACTGCTGGTACTAGGTAAGCTCTTTAAAACGCCCAATGCTCTACTGCTACACAAAACAAAAGTCGTGGCTACTAAGAAATGCTCTTAACGTGCTACGAGCTTGATTTGAAATATCCTGAAAATTTGTGCAAATCTTTGAATATATATATATATATATATATATTCTTTCACAGCAAACGTTTTTAACTAAAATAATTGATTCTGGGGCGTCCCTGTAACAACATATTTTCAGATGGGGGGTCGGCGGCCAAATACAAAAGTTTGAGGGTCCTTGGCATGAAATGGTTTGAGAACCACTGATATAGAAACATAGGTTTCTCAGGAAACTTTAGAAGACATTATGTATTATGTCGGGCGGCTGTGGCTCAGGAGGTAGAGCAGGTCGTCCAATGATCCGTGGGTCGGCGGTTCGAATCCCGGCTCCTCCTGTCCTACATGTCGAAGTGTCCTTGGGCAAGACACTGAACCCTACACTGCCTCCAATGAGTCGGTCGGTGTGAGCTCGCCACCATTGGTGTGTGACTGTGAAGTGAGGACGCTGGCGCCGCCGCTTCACCTCCCAATGTATGAATGAATGAACCATTGTAAAGCGCTTTGAGCACTTGGGAAAGCGCTATAAAATGCTATTCATTATGTAGAATCTGGTCCTTCTAAAGACCAAAGCTGGCAGCCTTAAGGCTCATACATAGTCTGGATTTTCGGTGGTGAGGTGACCACCGCACTGCAACATGATGTCACAAGCCACGGTGAAGAGCACACCGCCGCCGCCACCACTCCAGCCCTTCTCTCTGTTTTTACTCGCCACCGCTCAACGTTATTTCAGCTCCGGTGGTCAGCTCACCACCTTAAAATCCAGACTATGAATGAGCCTTTAATCTCTACTGAGAATGTGGCTGACTTCTTTCAGTTCATGTCCTCCGGGTCTTTCTCTCTTTTCCTCCGTCCTACTGCCATGGTGGTGTTCTCTCTTCTCTTTTTTCTCCCTCCATCCTCCCTCCCATGGTGGTGTAACTTCTCTCCTCTCCCTCCGTCCTCCTCCCAGGCTGTTCTACCACATCGTAGAGACAGACGAGGTGAGCACCAAGATCCTCACCGAGTTCAACCAGATGAGGCTGCCTGGCGAGGTCACCTTCCTGCCCCTCAGCAAGCTGGACGTCCGGGACACAGCCTACCCACAGAACAACGTATGAGCCGCCCATTTCTTCTCCTTTTACGAAGCCATGAGTGGAACATGTTAGGGCTGTAACCTATCCATCAGGGTGACTGATCCTGTATTCCTGATCACTGATTGTCTTTCACATACAGTAGGGGTGTAACGATATAGTAACTGCATCGAAAAACCCGAAGAATCGAGGTATATCGAAATGAAAACTGCAACATTGACTATGTATCGAATTGTATCGTTTTGCAATGCAAATAATTGGTATCGAATCGTTTTGCTATATGCAAATAATCGATTATATCAACACTACATTCTTGTGCATGGTATTTAGCAATTTTTGGATTAAAAAATAAAGGGTGTTTAATTACTTGGCTTAAAAGAATGTCAATGCATAGTTACTGTATCTATTTCAAATCATTGAATCGTATCGCCATAATGAACCAGTATCGTATTGTCAACCATGTACCGTGATACGTATCGTATGGCTGTTAAAATGTATTGTTGCACCCCTACTTTCACACGATGGGCAAGGGAAAACTTCCAAAATTATGTCAAAACTGTTCCCGTGTGTGTGGAGTAAGGGGAGAATATTTAGGCCTGTCGCAAAGATGCAAAACGACATTATACTGATCTGATTGACTTTTATACCACTTGATTCAATCGAGAATCGAGTTATTTTCCATATCCATATTTGCTGCAAATGTTGACCTATTTTCACCAAATGTTGGCCTATTATTGTGACATTGCGTGCAGAATAGGTATGTGTTCATGTGGTTAACCCATTCTGGGTGGGAACCCCTTTTGGTGTTTTACTTTAGCTATTGAAAAATAGCAGATCTACAAGCTCACAGTGTGGCACCGAGTGCTGCGCTAAGAGCTTGTAGATCTGCTATTTTTTTTAATGGTGAAAACGTGTCGCAAATCTGTGTATGTGTATGTGTGTATATATATATATATATATATATATAAAATTTCAGAACACTTTTAACTCAAATCTTTGCTTCTGGGGTGAGGTCACTGGAAAAACATTTTCAGATGGGGATCCCATGACATGAAATACTTTGAGAATCACAGACATAGGGTTATTCTGAAAACTGTCAGGGTTTATAGAAGGCATTTGTAGAATCGTCCGATCTTGCTATACCCTGGTATATAGCCTCATCATGCACATCCAAACCTCTCTCTCTTCGTTTTGTCCTTTTCAGGATGCCCTTCCTATGATCAGCAAGCTGCGCTACGGTCCCCAGTTCGAGAAGGCCTTCAAACACGTGTTTGGAAGGACCCTGATCTGCCGCAGCATGGAGGTTTCCACGCAGCTCGCCAGAGCCTTTGGCATGGACTGCATCACTCTGGAGGGTATGTGTGTTGATCATCAGTGTTTATTTCGTCAACTAACTGAAAAATATTTGTCGACTACCATTTTTTTTTCTTCCCACTGACAAACTAAATGAAAACTAAGACTAAATATATTGACAATTTTGTCAACAAATGCAAACTAGACTAAAATGTTAGGAAGGGACTAGTGGACAGGAGATCTTATATTCTCGCCAATCTTGTATTCTCGTTATCAATAAAGATGTATTGTAGTGCCTAAAGTCCTATACTTAATGGCACTACTGGTTGCCGACGGCCAGGTGGAAGCTCTTACGTGTGCCAGTAGAAACTGATCTCCAAAACATGTCCGTTGAGTTTAACTTTAGCTTTATTTTCCGCAGTCATTTTCCTATACAACATACAGATAGAATAATAAGAAAGAAACTGTAACAAACACAGGCGACCAGCCTCCTCCTGAACACAGTAGAAAACTGTTAGCCTCTGCTGTCTGCCACTACTGGCAACACCTGTGCCTGATTAGCAGCCTGCTTAAATACCTGGGCTGGCCCAGACACTGACCAAGCTGCAGTGACACTCTCAATCAACAAAACATTAGGTCATAATGGCTCTTACAAAAGACATTAATATTCTTGCCAATCTTGTATTCTCGTTATCAATAAAGATTAACGAGCTCCATCCCTACTGTCCCCCCCCCCATTCAGGCGACCAGGTGAGCTGCCGTGGCGCTCTGACCGGAGGCTACTACGACGCCAGGAAGTCTCGCCTGGAGCTCCAGAAGGACATGAGAAAGGCCCAGGAGGAGCTGGGCCAGCTGGAGGCCAAGCTGAACGAGAACCTGCGCAGAAACATCGAACATATCCTTAAACCTTTGGTTAATAACGGGGCCTTTGGCGCGCCGGGCCTTTTTCCATTTTCAAGCAAATCTTTTTCAATTTGACCATCCCATTTGCATGTTCAAACTTATAATTCAACTTTTCCTAGGGTTAGTGAGCATGTTTTGAGCTTTTTACAAGTGTAGAAATTCAATTTTTATTTTTTTAATGTATTTCTGAAGAAAAACCAAAAGCATGCCCAAACGGCCAATTATAACATTAAATGTTATAAAGAGTTAAATGGAATGGTGTCTTCTTTTCTAAGTGCCACCCACGTCAACTTTTGGATAAAGATGCAATGAAAATTGTTTAATGTTTTTAGTTGAATTGGCCGTGGTCCTCATTAGGACTGTCACAATTGGCCAAGAAAGTCATTTGAATATTCGTTCTAAACAATCTGCAGTGAAATGTTGGTGGGTATAGCAGTTGTGTATGATAATTAATCAGCAGCTAAAGTTTCATGATCTTGTGCCCTGCCCCACACACACACACGCACACACTTTGCCCTAGTGTGCTTCCTTAACGTGGGGCTGTGCACGCATCAACAACGAGATCGACCAGCAGATGAACCAGCTGCAGCAGATGGAGACGCAGCAGAGGAAGTTCAAAGCCTCCAGAGACGCCATCCTGTCGGAGATGAAGATGAGCAAGGAGAAGACGCAGCAGTCTGAGAAGACCTACATGCCCAAGGTAACGGGCTCTGGGCGGGGAAAGCTTACGAGGAGAGATGTCCCCGATACTGTATCGGTATCGGAAAAGTATCTGTATCTGTATCGGCCCTTTTTGGTCATTATCGGGACGTATCGGCAAATGTTCCAGTCTAACCACCGATCCGACACAGGGGTAAGGGGTTGACACTATGGCAGGTAAATAAAATGTGCTTTCGAGTTGCCCAAACTGCAAGTGCACATTTGAGTGAGGAGTCTGCAATTAACAACACGAGATAAAATAAGTAATGTTTTTTGTATTATAAATATCTGGTATCTGTATTCGGTAACAGAAATTGTGGTATCGGATCGGGAACGAAAAAGTGTATCTGGACAGCCGTACTTATGAGGAAAGGTTGCTAACGTCATATTTCATATTCCATCCTAATTGGCTAACATTGGCTTTCAAAGTTTGCATGATTGGCCCGTTTTGAACAAAAAGCCTCAAATCATCCAATTGCCATCCAAGGCGTAATAAGAAATGTCACCCTTTTCACAGTGGCCTATTATAGCGCCACCAGGAGGCCACAACCTGACCTGCCCTGGTGGAGACCTGTGCCCCGAGGGGCACTTTTTCTAGTTTTTAAGTTCAAACGATCTTGTAGAACTATTCTTTGCACCCAGAATAAGGACACTGGGTTTCACATGTTAACCCATTCTGGGCGGGAACCCCTTTTGGTTATTTAAAACTTTATCTATTGAAAAATATATATTCTTTTAGAGCGAATGTTTTAAACTCAACTATTTGCTTCCGGGGGGAGGTCCCTGGAAGTTGGAACTACATCCTTTCAGGTGGGGGTCGGCGGCCAAATGCAGATAATTCTGTAGGTCCTTGACATGAAATATTGAGCACCACTGATATAGAAACGCAGGATTTAGAAGACTTTTCTTTTTGTTTTGGTGCAACCACTCAGCAATGTCCCTATGTCCTAACCCATGTGACCATGTCGCCCCGATGTTTAGAGTTGGGTTAAAGTGTAATAGTTTTTTCTCCCCCGACGTCTCTCTGTCCTCCTCCACTCCAGCAACGCAGCCTGCAGAGTCTGGAGGCCAGCCTGCACGCCATGGAGTCCACCAGGGAGTCCCTGAAGGCCGAGCTGGGCACAGAGCTGCTGTCTCAGCTCAGCCTGGACGACCAGAGGCACGTTGACGAGCTCAACGACGAGATCCGCCAGCTGCAGCAGGTACTGTACAGTACACTGTGTACAGTATGGCATCATGGCCACGCACAGAGCCGTTGAAATGCCACCGAGTATTCGGTTTTATTACTCTATGGCTATGCTCTCAACCCTGTTAATATTTGTTTCCCTGTGAAATTAACTGTAATTTGCGGATTCAAATGAAGAACGTGTGTGTGTGTGTGTGTGTGTGTGTGTGTGTGTCCGTGCCCACAGGACAACAGGAAGTTTCTGACTGAGAGGATTAGGCTGGAAAGCATTATGACCAGGGTGGAAACGTACCTCAATGAGAACCTGCGGAAACGCCTCGACCAGGTGGAACAGGTAACTGGACCAATAGTGTGGCAACGTTGTGACAATGAACAGGTAACTGGACCAATAGTGTGGCAACGTGGCGACATTGAACAGGTAACTGGACCAATAGTGTGGCAACGTTGTGACATTGAACGGGTAACTGGACCAATAGTGTGGCAACGTTGTGACATTGAACAGGTAACTGGACCAATAGTGTGGCAACGTTGTGACATTGAACAGGTAACTGGACCAATAGTGTGGCAACGTTGTGACATTGAACAGGTAACTGGACCAATAGTGTGGCAACGTTGTGACATTGAACAGGTAACTGGACCAATAGTGTGGCAACGTTGTGACATTGAACAGGTAACTGGACCAATAGTGTGGCAACGTTGTGACATTGAACAGGTAACTGGACCAATAGTCTGGCAACGTTGTGACAATGAACAGGTAACTGGACCAATAGTGTGGCAACGTTGTGACATTGAACAGGTAACTGGACCAATAGTGTGGCAACGTTGTGACATTGACCAGGTGGAACAGGTAACTGGACCAATAGTGTGGCAACGTTGTGACATTGAACAGGTAACTGGACCAAAAGTTGGCAACGTTGTGACATTGAACAGGTAACTGGACCAATAGTGTGGCAACGTTGTGACATTGAACAGGTAACTGGACCAATAGTGTGGCAACGTTGTGACATTGAACAGGTAACTGGACCAATAGTGTGGCAACGTTGTGACATTGAACAGGTAACTGGACCAATAGTGTGGCAACGTTGTGACATTGAACCGGTAACTGGACCAATAGTGTGGCAACGTTGTGACATTGAACCGGTAACTGGACCAATAGTGTGGCAACGTTGTGACATTGAACAGGTAACTGGACCAATAGTGTGGCAACGTTGTGACATTGAACAGGTAACTGGACCAATAGTGTGGCAACGTTGTGACATTGAACAGGTAACTGGACCAATAGTGTGGCAACGTTGTGACATTGAACAGGTAACTGGACCAATAGTGTGGCAACGTTGTGACATTGAACAGGTAACTGGACCAATAGTGTGGCAACGTTGTGACATTGAACAGGTAACTGGACCAATAGTCTGGCAACGTTGTGACAATGAACAGGTAACTGGACCAATAGTGTGGCAACGTTGTGACATTGAACAGGTAACTGGACCAATAGTGTGGCAACGTTGTGACATTGACCAGGTGGAACAGGTAACTGGACCAATAGTGTGGCAACGTTGTGACATTGAACAGGTAACTGGACCAAAAGTTGGCAACGTTGTGACATTGAACAGGTAACTGGACCAATAGTGTGGCAACGTTGTGACATTGACCAGGTGGAACGGGTAACTGGACCAATAGTGTGGCAACGTTGTGACATTGTCACAGAGTGTGATTTCATTTCACTCATTTTATGTTTTAAGACCCGAGACCAGATTCTACAAAATGTCAGTGCGGCACTGGTGCTCAAACCTTTTGACCTGTCAAGGACACACAGAATTAGCTGTATGTTGTTCCAGGGACCCCCCCCCCCCACTGCCCCACAACAAATTAATTGAGTTAAAAACGTTCAATGTGAAAGATGATTTGCACACATTTTCATTTTTTTTTCAGCTAAAGTTTAAAATGATGGTGAAAGTGGTTAAAGGCAGATGCGTCCTCAGGTCTACACATTTTGATCAACATTATGTGGTAACATCAATTCAGCATGCAGTTGTGGAAAAACTTTATCCAACGATAACAAAACATCCCTTCGTTGTGGGTCTGCAAGGGCCTAAATGCCCTTGATATGAAAAGGGTTAATGAAAACCACTGATTTGGTTATAGTATAATTGGATTGAGTGATTCCCGCGTGGTCTTTTTGAGCTCCTATATTCGGCTATTAGTGTAGATTTTTTGTCCCACATAAACATTAAATTCCCATTGACACTGAATGGACAATTGTACGTCATAGTGTCTGAGCACACGATGGGCATAGTGTCTATTTTACGTCATGATGAGGTGCGATTTATAAGAGCGCCCCTCACTTCACACGGGTGTGATTTTTGTTTTCTCTGTGCAGGAGTTGAATGAGCTCCGAGAGACGGAGGGAGGCGCGGTGCTCACCGCCACCACCACTGAGCTGGACGGCATCGACAAGCGAGTCAAAGACACGTTGGCGCGCTCCGAAGGTAGGCGAGGCGTACGTAACGCTTGCGGGCCGGGGGGGGGGGGGCAAGGCAAGAGACGTGTGTCAGATAATCCCCACATTGCGTACACCAACTTCGTGAACCGAATTCAATTCACTGTAGCCTTTTCATTCAATACATTTGTACATGGTAGTTTATAATTGTTGGAGAAATTCAAAGACACCAAACCAAACAAAGTACATGGGAGTAGTTGTTGTGAATTTATCCTCGTGTTGTTTTCAGTTTTTATTTCTTGTTTCTCATAAGCACACATCCGTCCGTTACACACACACAGCCATCTGCCTTGACTTCTGTGTGCGCTGACTGTGCGCCCCTCCCGCTCCTTCCCAGCCCCTCCCATCCCTCTCAGGGAAAACTTCCGGGAGAATAAATGGGAGAATAAGGGCGCTTTCACACCGGACATGTTTGGTTCGTTTAAAACGAACCATGGTCCGCTTTACCCCTTTGGTTCGGTTGGTGTGAACGTGCATCCGAAACTCTGGTGCGGATCAAAGAAACGAACCATGGTCCGCTAAAAAAAAGGCCGGACTCTGTTCGCTTCCAAACGTTGGGCGTCGGCAGTTATGAGGCTGCATTAATAATTGGTTCTAAAAGCATGTCTTTTTTTACGGGGATCACACACATGGGGGGAGAGACCCGATATATTTATATGGGAGAGACGCAGAGACAGAGAAATATTTAAAATCGTCCTGTCTCGCTCTAGTGCACGGCCGCACGTATAATAGAGAAAGAGCCAATGGAATGGAGCAAATGTTAAATGAGCAGGTGGTCCCAAATGATTCATTGATTACATCACTATAGCAAAAGACGTAAAACTAGGTTAACTCAATTAGCTGCAGTGGATCTGTTCTGACTTGAAGCTCAATTCTAACTGACCACCTTCAAGTTTAAACCATAAGATGACATGGAAATGCCCGCCGATTTGATGCGCAGAAATAACATATGTCCAATCGGGTCAAGGTGCACACATGGAAGAAAAGTCATTTTTTTTATCGGGGATACCTTGTTGTAGGGAATGTAGGCTATAGCCTACGTCTCCGTGAATTGTATACATCAGCAGCAATCACATTATTGTTCAAACACCTGCTCCTCTGTTCACCTGTTGCTCTTATTTGGCTAATAAAATAATTAATAAGAATGAATGCAACAGCAAGTTGTTGCTGTGTGTTCTCTGTGACTGAAGGTTGCGCCCAAAGATTGTAGACAGTGATTTCCCCTCATGTTCTTTTTCCCTCCGTCGTAAAATTACCTTTTCTTTTTTTTCACTATTTGGTTCGCTTAACATATCCACGTGTCACTTGTTTACATATTTGATACGCTTTACGAAGTCCTGTGTGAACACCAAACGGACCAAAATGCAAATGATTTGGTCTAAGCGAACTTTGGTTGTGAAAGCGCCCTAAATGGGCAAGTGTGGTGACACAGTGATGGGGGGAAAAAAGGAGTTACGTGTTTTACTTAACACTTTGACTATTCTAGATATGCCCAAGTTAATTAATTGTAGAACACTTTTGCTGCAATTTGCAAGTCATATGGGCAATCCCCCGGACAGAAAGCGATACGAGATGCGTTTTGATGACGTCATCGCAAAAAGGTCCGTCGGGCCGACGTGCAAAGGGTTCCTGGGAAATGGAGTCCCATTGTTTACACTGGGAAAGTCGCATAAGCAGCGCACGGCTGCCCCCACATCTCAACGCATTGTGAGGCTTTTAAGTGGTTAAACTCTTGTCAAATTTCCGTATAAGGTCATTTCAAAACGGTTGTCTGTGTGAAAGAATGTGGAAAAAACTGTTTCCCGGCCCCTTTATTCTCATTCAACATTCATTCCCAGAACTGGATGTTCTGGTCGACAAAGCGGAGAGCGACATCAAGGAGCTGGTGAAGACAATGGACCGCTGGAAGAACGTGGAGAAGGAACACCACGACGTCATCAACCAGGACACCAAGGAGCTGGAGAAGATGACCAACCGACAGGGCATGCTGCTCAAGAAGAAGGACGAGTGCATGAAGAAGATCCGAGAGCTCGGCTCGCTGCCGCAGGAAGCCTTCGAAAAGTATCAGAATATGACACTTAAACAGGTACCAATGGTTTCATCTTTATTACCGGTAAAAGTACCAGACCCTGACACTCGCACGAGACATGGCCAAAGCATTTCTGGGGTCCCAACCAGCCAGAAACAAGTGGATGAGACTTGAGGCCAAAATATTGCGGACCCTTTCTTTCTTGTCATTAGAGCTTGAGTCAGGAGTTGCTGTTGACGTCGAGTGTTTGGATCCAAATAAATTCTTGTTGTTCGGCTAAGTTCATGTCCTTTGGCAATATAATGATTTAAGCTTTTTTGGTCTACCTATAAATGTGATTCAGAATCTAGGAAGAGGCAGTACATATCCAAGCATCATCTCTAACCCTGCTTTCTTATCGCTTCATTATCGTTACCTTTCAAATATCATCAATGTGATTAATACTATAGACGAATAACAGTTTTAAGTCCACACTAATTATCCATAATGTATAAATGATGGATAAGGGGTGAGGACAACGAGGCCTTTTCGTGGAGGGGTCAGAATAACATTTGGACTTAAACTGTTATTCGTCTATAGTATTCTTTATTCACGTTTTACTTTTTTGGGGTTTTTTTTTTTTGCCGTCCTCCAGCTGTTCCAGAACTTGGAGCAGTGCCAAGCGGAGCTGAAGAAATACAGCCACGTGAACCAGAAGGCCCTGGACCAGTTTGTGGACTTCACGGAGCAGAAGGAGAAGCTGCTCAGGCGTCAGGCGGAGCTGGACCGCGGCCACACCTCCATCATGGAGCTGATGAACGTCCTGGAGCAGCGCAAGTACGAGGCCATCCAGCTCACCTTCAAACAGGTACTGTAACCCCTAAGGTGTATACACAGGGGGATCTTTCCTTTAACCCATTCTGACCTGAGATCAGATTCATACGAGGTTTCCACTGGACACACACTGGTCTGATTAACCCCATTCTGACCTGAGATCAGATTCTAAAAATGTCAGTCGTTCTTCGATTTTTTTAAAATAACAGACCTACAAGCTCGTAGCGCGCCACTCTGTGGCGCGCTATGAGCTTGTAGATCTGCTATTTTTCAATAGCTAAAGCACGACATGATGTTAACACCAAAATGGGCCAGAATGGGTTAACTGTGTTGGCGGGCTGAGTCTTGGGACGAGGAATATTATGGGATATCTTGTGGGTAGTACTTTCTGTTCTGGTGTGCAGGGAAGCGGTCGCATCATTGAGAGGAAGAGATATATTACTTTGTTGTTCACTACGGAGGTTGGATACAGAATTGGAACCCTGGCTGATCACGTTTGTCCTTTTTTGAATTATTATTTAGTTATTAAACCACCAGTTCTGCAACACGGACTCCTTTTCCTTGACCGCATAGCAAGAAAGCATAAGGATTATTCCGGAGAGGAGAGACACGGTGGTTATAGCACGTAACATCAAGTTTGGCACAACACAACAGGATGCATGTCGGATGATTTGCTCTCTTGCTATTATAACCTTACAATTTACAATTTAGGCATTTAGCAGACGCTCTTAATCCAGAGCGACATTAAGCAAGAACAAAAGCATGGGAATACATCACATAAAAGCATTTATCATGAAACATGCGTAAGCTAAGAAAGTAACAGTGGAATAATATAATTCTAGTGCTGTCTACATAACATGCTATAAGTCTGTATCAAATGCTATCTAAGTCTACAGAAATGCTATCTAAGGGGGTAGGGTAAGCCTACCTTAAGTTGTTTCCGTATCACAGATTTTCAGGCGCAACGCTATATAGTTTAACTTTGAGTTTTCGTTTTTTTTTTGTCCTTCTCCCAGGTGTCCAAGAACTTCAGCGAGGTATTCCGGAAGCTGGTTCCTGTGGGCAAAGCCACACTGGTGATGAAGAAGGAGAAGGGGGAGGCGGAGGGAAGCCAGTCCCAGGAGGAGGGTGAAGGTTCTGCTGAGAGCCAGGCCACTGTTCCCACAGTGGACCAGTTCACTGGAGTCGGCATCAGGGTAAGACTGGGCCTATATTATGTGCTTCTGTCAACTGTGGAACTAGTCGAAAGACTAGTTCCAACAGAAAATGTGTTTAAGAAAAAACAATCTCTGTAGTGTTTAAATACTTGAGAAGTATGCATAAGAAGTTGCACCTTGTGCAAACGTCTTATAATTCCAGGGCTGAGATGTTGTTACTGTGTGGTATTCAGGTGACGTTCACAGGGCAGCAGGGTGAGATGTTGTTACTGTGTGGTATTCAGGTGGCGTTCACAGGGCAGCAGGGTGAGATGTTGTTACTGTGTGGTATTCAGGTGGCGTTCACAGGGCAGCAGGGTGAGATGTTGTTACTGTGTGGTATTCAGGTGTCGTTCACAGGGCAGCAGGGTGAGATGTTGTTACTGTGTGGTATTCAGGTGACGTTCACAGGGCAGCAGGGTGAGATGTTGTTACTGTGTGGTATTCAGGTGACGTTCACAGGGCAGCAGGGTGAGATGTTGTTACTGTGTGGTATTCAGGTGTCGTTCACAGGGCAGCAGGGTGAGATGTTGTTACTGTGTGGTATTCAGGTGTCGTTCACAGGGCAGCAGGGTGAGATGTTGTTACTGTGTGGTATTCAGGTGTCGTTCACAGGGCAGCAGGGTGAGATGTTACTGTGTGGTATTCGGGTGTCGTTCACAGGGCAGCAGGGTGAGATGTTGTTACTGTGTGGTATTCAGGTGTCGTTCACAGGGCAGCAGGGTGAGATGTTGTTACTGTGTCATCATCACCTTTATTTATACTCGGAGATACAGTTGAGGGCAAGCCCTCAATGCAGTCAAAACAATAGGTCAACACATTTTAAATCGGGATAAATTACCAGTAAAATAAATCAATTTAAGCAGGCGCAGTCGCGGTGAAAAATGTCCTGGAGCATTCCTTTGAACCTTTATTCCACGAGGTTGGGCCATTGACAGGAAAAAGCTGTCTTGCCCAACTCGGTCTGAGCCTGAGGAACCTCGAGCCTTAAAAAAATCACTAGAGCGGGTCTGATACGTGCTATTGTTCAATTCCAACATGGAGCAGATATAGTCAGGGAGCATCCCAGCAATGGCTTTATAATATAAAGATAAAAGTTTATATAAAAAAAGGTGCCAATGCTTATCTGGCCTCTCTGTGTGCTGTTCGTTCAGGTGTCGTTCACAGGGCAGCAGGCTGAGATGAGGGAGATGCAACAGCTGTCTGGCGGTCAGAAGTCTCTGGTGGCCTTGACGCTCATCTTCGCCATTCAGAAGTGTGACCCCGCCCCCTTCTACCTGTTCGACGAGATCGACCAGGCCCTCGACGCCCAGCACAGGAAGGCCGTCTCGGGTAAAGAACCAGACAGACATTTCATTGTGTTGGTGACTGCGGTCATTTCTTGGGCTGTTAACGTAGGGATGGAGCTTGTTAAAACAGCTCCACAGCCCTAGATGCGCTTGTTGCGCAATCCTCGGTGTTGCACAACAGTGACGCGTCAACAAAAATCTTAAAACGTTAATAACTCGATCTAAATCATCCCGTCTAATTATAAAAAAAAAGGTTATGTGTTTGATGGGGCCCCCGCTGTCCAGTCGCTAGTCTCGTTAGATTTTTACCTTACCTCCCGTTGTCGATCGCATCGATAGTGTTGTGGCTATTGTTAGTGGTCTGGGTGCTATAAACGATGGGCACATTTAAATAGCCCCAGGCACTTAAAGTGTTGGAATGTATGCCAAGAACGCAGGACCTTGTTGTTCTCTCCACAAACGAGGGAACACGTCTTTCTTTGATTTCATTTAATCCAGCAATTTTCTTTGCTTTTACGCACATGTTAACACATTTTGTGCCCAAAATGTCCAGACGTCCTAGGAATTACCGCATGTAGACTGGAAAAAAAGTCAAAAAGTGGGCACCCTGGGTCGCCATTTTGAAAGAATGAAAGGGCACATAATGTGTTAGGACAGCCTCCACACGGATGCGACGCGCACGTGGCCTCGCGCGAATTTGCACCATTCAATTCATTTAGGGCTTATGGTAGGGGAAATGGCCAATAAGGAGGTTTTGCACAAAATAACACCTGGACCTCTTTGGTGGGGACGTAACGACTACAAGAAAGCCTTCTAGCATGGAATTCTCCTTTAACCTCCTCTTTAATCACAGTAAGAGAAGGCTCTCCGTGTCTGGAATTAAATAAGAAATAATGTAATGTCGGAAAAGAGAAATTGATCTTTCTGTTGTGTGTGTTTTTTTATTTAATTTTTAGATATGATGGTGGAACTGTCAGCCAACGCCCAGTTTATCACCACCACCTTTAGGCCTGAGCTGTTGGAATCGGCCAACAAGTTCTATGGAGTCAAGTTCAGAAACAAGGTGAGCCTTAGGATTTAGAAGGCATTTGTATCTGAAATACCTACATTTCTGTATCACTGGTGCTCCATATTTCATGTCAAGGACCCCAAAAATGAAATGTAATTGGCTGCCTGAAAATATGTTGTTCCAGGGACACCCCAGAAAAAAACGTTTGCTCTGAAAGAATATATATATTCAAAGATTTGTGCCACAAATTCAAGATTTAAAAAAAATAGCAGACCTACAAGCTCGTATGAGCTTGTAGATCTGCTATTTTCCAATAGCTAAAGTATAACGTAATGCTTAAAACACCAAAAGGGTGTTCCCGTCCAGAATGGGTTGTTAATGGAGTGTTTTGTTTTCAGGTGAGTCACATCGACGTGATCTCAGCTGAGCAGGCCAAAGACTTTGTGGAGGACGACGCCACCCATGGTTAAGACGTCCTTACATCCTCACCACAAAGTCGCTAAGTCGTTCGAGACAGGAATGTTAAAAAAAAACAAATCTAAAAAGGTGTGTAGTGTTAGTGTAGTGTTGTTCCTACTTCCTTCTCCTCCCCCTCTGTCGTTCCATCGAATTGTAAACTCCAAAAAGTGAAGACCGGGGAAAAGTGAGGATGCAAATTGTGTTTGGCCGGAATTACATTTGTGATTATTTGTTTTGAGCATGGAATGTGATGTTTGGTAACGGTGCCCTTGTAAATTAAAAACCTTTCTACAGAAAGCATAGCATTTTGATTTCGTTTGTTAATTTTTAATACTGTACATTGCATGGAAATGATGTTTGCTGCATACAATAACAAATTTAATATTTTGCAATAATTTGGCCTATTGCCAGTTGGATATAATTCCCATAAAATCTTAAATAATATAGTCAAAATGTAAAAGAAAATACCTAAAACTCATTATTTTGTCATCTCATGATGTTTCATTGTAATATTTGGATTTATTTGTATGTGTCTTGACATGTACATAGCCTGAATTGTATGTTTTTATTATTTTATACAATAAATCCTATTTGTTTTCACTGATGGTTGCCCAACTCATATGTTTGACAACACACAATTACTAAGGACTTTGTATGTGCATGTAGTTATATATATATATATATATATATATAACAAAATTATATAAGTTTCACTTTACACAAATCTACTATGGCTCTTTTATCTGCTTTTTTTTATCCCACAATTTTGTAACTCATTTTTCACCCCTGTGTCAATCATCTAATGTGATCCTGGGCTCTACACACCCTCCGCCAACCTTGTCCCCATATATGGGGGACATGCAGGGGAGAGCAACGGACTTGAACTCATGCTTCCTTCATGCCTGAGTGTCCAAGTTGCTCCTTTACACCTGACAGGGGGGAGTTTCCCTGGTTGGACGTAGCGCGTGGAAGGAACACGTTATTCCAACCAGTTCCTTTCCCCTCCATCAGGTGTCCCAGCTGGCCAGGGGGAGGCAGTTTAGAGACCAGGATTACTGCATGTTTTTTGTGAGGGTACCTACCCTAGGGGACACGGGGAGAACATGTGAGGGTACCTACCCTAGGGGACACGGGGAGAACATGTGAGGGTACCTACCCTATAGGGGACACGGGGAGAACATGTGAGGGTACCTACCCTAGGGGACACGGGGAGAACATGTGAGGGTACCTACCCTAGGGGACACGGGGAGAACATGTGAGGGTACCTACCCTAGGGGACACAGGGAGAACATGTGAGGGTACCTACCCTAGGGGACACGGGGAGAACATGTGAGGGTACCTACCTACCCTAGGGGACACGAGGAGAACATGTGAGGGTACCTACCCTAGGGGACACGGGGAGAACATGAAAACTCCGCCAACCCCGCCTTCTTTTATCTGCTTTGACTGTATAGTTCTTATAAATGACAATTATATAAGTTTCACTTTACACAAATTTACTATGGCTCTTATATCTGCTTTGACTGTCATACATAGTTTTTATAAATGACAATTATATACGTTTAAAAAAAACTGGATCTTATATCTGCGTTGACTGTCATATATTTATTACAGGTTTCACGTAAAACATACAAATTTAGTTTCATCTTTTCCATATGGGTAGATCTCCATATATGGAGCTGACCTGTTAATTCTGACATTCCATATGTTCAAACTTCAATTATTTTATTTTGTATTAATACCGAATCTAAATTCTTGGTAAAGGCTGTAGTTTTACCTCCTAACCAGTGGAGGGCAGTGTTGTACTGTCTGTGTCGTTGAAGACGACAGACCGTCACTCCGTCAGTCAGCTGACTGCACACAGACACAGTGCACTGCACAGTGCGTCTCCTCTTCCAGCAGCAGCACCACGCCGGGTACAGGGAGTGCAGAGTCTGAAAGTCCACTCAATTAACGCTGGTAAAGTGCCATAAATAAACGCATATTACTGCTATGTGGAGGTGTTGCTCGTTCACGGACGATCGCTTTGACTTTAGCCGAAATAAGAGCAACAATCGAGGAGATATTTTAAAGTTGGCTCGTCTGTTTCTGTGAAGGTTAGCTTCCATCCTGTGTAATCCGTAGTACGAGCTGCTGTACTATAGTGTCGCTGCTTGTCATAAAGGAGCAGATCTGCTCCTTTTTGACAAGCAGCGACCCCGGGCCCTGGCCTAAACTGACAGCGTAGCGGCTACTTCCATATGTCTACAGACAGACTTACTGTGTTCTCCTGTTGATTGATTGAGTGAATACTTTATTCAGGTATAAGTATAATTGGATAAATCTAAGAAAGCTAGTATTGGCTTGTTTCCATTGGGCTCCTATTCTAGATCTGTGCATTGCTGTGCCCTCCCATGCAGATCTCTGCAGCGAGCTGCTGTGTCCTATCTAGATCTCTGCGAACCTCGCGTCACCGACCGATCAGACTTTCCACTGATCTCTGCAGGATCGCTGTCTGTTGCATTGCTTTGTGTCTCATCTGTGCATTTGAACGCTCTGGACTCTGCCTAGACTGTGACACTGTGTGTCTCTGTCTCTTGTGTTCGTCTGTCTCAGTGTCTATCATGAGCTACACCCAATCAAATCCATGTGAAGACATGCAGGTGAGAGCCAAAGAGTTCCTGAAGTTTGTCAACAAAGGGGTGTCACCGTACCATGGTAAGGAAGGAACTTTACATTTATTGATTCTCGAGAAAATGTTGATTCTTCTCATATTGTGGTTTGGCCCCACTGAAAGAGAGAGATTTGAAAGTGGACATGCTTTTGAAAGTGAAAGCATAAATGCGATTAATGTCAGCATATCAATTTAGAGGAGCATTGATTTAGTTTCGGAGAAGTTGTGCACATGATGTAAATACGTTTTTATCCTCCCTAAAGACATTGTCAGCCAGTCTGAGAGTGTGTCAGCTCAGCTGTGGACCTCGATCCGGAGATAAGATCTAGTAATCGTTGCATAATCTTGTATCCTACCTTTGCACCTTGATTTCTATAGATTAAGACTTGTTTTCAGGGCCTCTCTGTGAAACACGAAACCGTGCACATGTATCATACATAAGAGTTTAGTAGCCTGTATTCTCCTCTACGCAAACTACTGTACTTTGAGTTATTGTTACTACGCAAACTACTGTACTTTGAGTTATTGTTACTACGCAAACTACTGTACTTTGAGTTATTGTTACTTTGCTGGAGTATTTCCAGTTTTCTGTACTATTGCTTCTAATCTAGCCCCTCTACAATTATTTGAAAAATACATTAACCACTTCAACCCATACTGTACATTTCAACCATTTGGAAATAGCTGATCTACAAGCTGACAATGTGTTGCAATGTGATGCACTGTGAGCTTGTAGATCTCCTAATTTCAAAAGATTTCTATACATTTCATAATTTGAAAACTTGTGAAATGGTACCAAGTCCTGCCTAATGAATACTTTCTACATTGAATTCCGGAGTTTTACTTTAACAGAGTATTTGGGGGCGGCAGTTTAGACGAGGCAGGTCAATTGATTATGGGTACCAACCCAGGGCAAACCAGGAAGGGAAAGAAGCGCATCACCTATGTAGACGTGCTGCGGTACGACAGCTTAGCTACATAACAACACTGTGAAGCTGCAACTAACTGGGGGTGGCAGTGGCTCAGGGCCGGCGTAGAGCGGCAGCTTGGTCAGTTCGATCCCAGGCTCCCCCAGAGTTACTGTCGAAGTGTCCTTGAGCAAGACTCTGAAACCAGAGACTAAATGTTTTTATACTCGTCACGGGCGCGGCGCGGCCTGGCGCGGTACAAACGGGACGAACCAACTAGGCGAATATAATATACTAGGTCTAATTCCTCATGGGGGCTCGAGCCCCCCCCCCCCCCCCCCCCCACGGAGTCTACGTCACTGCCCCCCCCCACGGAGTCTACGTCACTGCCCCCCCCCACGGAGTCTACGTCACTGCTCCGAACCCCTAAATGCATGGTTTCCTCCGCCATCGGTGTATGAATGTTTGTGTGAAATGAATGGGTGAATGTATGCAATGCACACTATGCTACTAAAAGCTATATAAATGCACCATTTTACTTATTTATTTCTACTTTACAGTATTGATATTTGATACATTACACAATGTGAGTACTTTTTTCCACCACCGTCTCTTCACCCCATTTCCACCCTCTAGTGGTTGACGAGTGCAAGCGGCGGCTGCTAGGAGCCGGCTTCATCGAGCTGAAAGAGACGGAGAAATGGGACATCAAACCCACGTCCAAGGTCAGTGTCTCATGGCCGCACGCTTGTCCTGAGTTACTGTCAGAATTAATGGGACCTGGAACGGTGCCAGGTTGTTAATGGATTGGGGATAAAAGTTCTGTCAGATAGGGCTGTGGTTTTCAACCCTGTTCATATCAAAGTCCATTATTTATTTGGCATTTGAGCCACGGGACCACCGCCTCTCGGACCCAAGACTTGTATTGTGTTGTCCTTTGATTAAGATTCTGTCCACATTTCCATGCTGTGTTGATGTGGTACAGGAGAGATAACAGGCAAACGTTGATCAAAATAACAATTCAACATTCTCCAATTGTGTAGAAATGTCGTAATGCAGATGTTTAACTATAAAACATCTTGAGACAGTTGAGAGTGTAAAAAATCTCGGGAGTGTAAAATGAAACCAAATTGACCTGTAAGGGCCCATTTGGTTTACTTTTACTTTTACAGTACACTCAACGGTTAAAGATCTGGGGTCCGTACGCTTTTCCGACCAGTCATTTGTCCGACATGCGAAAACAGACCGGATTAAGGTTGGCGAACATGCTGCGCTGCTCCGTGCTTGCGGTTATGGTTCGGTTAGGGTTTGAGGTAGGTTGTCGGACCAATGGTTGCCAACTCTCCATTATTTGCCTAGAATCCCCTCAAGGATCACTGGTTGAAAACCACTGAGATAGTGTGTTGACCTTCATGGCAGCGTCTAATGAGGGTTCCCGCCTTGAAAGAGAGACATGATGGATATGGCGTTTGGAGGCCACAGTTTGCAGTTTAACATATTTTCAGTTCAGTTTCAGTTCCTTTTCCAGTGTTTCACATGATTCAGTTCCAACTAAAACTTCCTCTCTTGCATTTCAAGCTACTTTAATAGGTTAAAGTGGAAAGCTCTGCCTTGCTATTTCAGCCTAGCCTGGGGTCCACCTATGCACTTGTTTTTGTTTGGTTTTGCACCGTTGACCTTACTTGTCTTGTTTTTCCTTGATGAGAGCAGTATTCACTTTATTATGACGCACTGTATATAGGTTTCCGTTTTTTCTTGTTTGCACTGTTTATTATAATTCTTTATTTTATTTATTTTTGTTTCTTGTTGCACCTTTCTTTTCTTCTTCCTTGTTTCTTCTGTATACTACAGTACTTTTCATTCTTCTTATTCTTACTTGTATGTTGTAACCTTAACTGCTGTGCCGCCTCTGGGCGACTGATTTCCCCCCGCGGGATAATAAAGGTATCTATCTATCTATAGGTAGCAACCGGCAGGATCCGCCGGGAGAATCTAGACGCAGCTGCGCGACATGAGACTAATTAATTAGAGCGACAGACAGAGAGAGAGAGAGAGGAGTGTGTGTGCGTCAATTTAACAAAGTTGCAGACGATCAGAAATCAGCAGAGAGTGATCGACGTTTGCGCTACTCTACGCCGAATTGAAGTGGACTCGGTATCAGACCTTTTCTTTCCTCCCTGGAAATAAAAAAAGTGTGGGTTTCCGAGGCTACTTTTAGCCTGACTTTGCACAATAAAGTCATCTTTTAATGTACAGTATCCACGTCACGTCATCATGTGTGACTCTTGAGTTATATAATATTAACACTGAGGGTATTTCCGATTTCACGGGGGCCAGTTTCGAATTGCAGCCGTCCGTACAGTAGGTGCCCTTTGAGAGCGGTTTTGAAGGAGTCAAGGGATTCGCATGTCTTAATGACTGTCGGTAGGGCGTTCCACATTTTGGTGGCATAGGAGTGAAAATAATTGAGTCCCTTGTCTGTGCCGAATCTGGGTTGCACATGGTTTGTTGCACTCCCTCTGGTGTTGTGGGTGTGGACTTCGTTAACAATTGATTAACTAGGTCAATGCCTGTGTGAAAAGTGGGAGCGATTGGTGCAGGCAGTGAGGAGCTACGACAGTGTTTCTGACACACATTCAGACATTAATTCAGACAGACATTGAGTTAATTATAGTATGATTTTCTGTTGTTGTTGTGGGGACTAACTCCATAGAGCGTTTTGTCGCTTCCTGCTGACGCTCCACGTCGTGTGACCGGTTTGAGCCCTACTTTTCTTCGTATAATATCGTGATAATATCGCAAATCGCAATTATTCTGTTCGCAATAATCGTGACCCGACGGCAACGATATGCTAGATATGGTTTTCTCTTTTTCTAAGAAAAATAGTCTGGCATAGGATGGCATAGTTGGCACTTTGGTCCAGAGATTGGGAAATGGGGGCACTGAAGCCCGAACTGTTTGAAAACCACTGATTTAAGCATTCCTCCGCAGTACTTTGTGACCAGGAACTACTCCAGCATCATCGCGTTTGCAGTAGGTGGACTTTACCTCCCGGGAAATGGCTTCTCTATGATCGGGGCGCACACAGACAGCCCCTGCCTCAGGGTAAGGGAACAGTGACAAATATAAACATTTATAATTATATTTTACATTTGATCATAGCCTGATCAAAAGCCATCCATAGATTCATCGTGATGCGGACATGGACGATTATGAATCAATTCACAAATGTCAAAAATGTATTTAAAATGAGTTTTTGTATGTTGGTTACAGAATTCACTTTTTTTTTAAAGAAAGCTACTTCATGTTTTGTTTGTTTCTAGTTTAATACATGTTAATGCAATAAATGAACGTAATGTGTTTTCATTGTGGATCAATTGAAAGCACTTTGATTATTAGTCACACACACAGTGAGGGCGAAATAAATCATGTATTGGAATGGAGATTCCAATTCGATTTATAATGTAATTGTAGCCCTCTGGATCGGAAACGACTCGTCGGGTACGTAGAGATTTCCGCCCCTAATTTGCACTGGGTAGGAGATGAACAAATAATCGCCCCAGGCATTCGTCATAGCCCTCGGTTGAATTACCTCAGGCAATGACAAATGGTCGTATAGAAATGTTCTTGATCAACAGTATTTCAAGTATCTCTCCTCTCTCCTCATGGTTCCAGGTCAAACCACGGTCTAAAAAGACCAAGCATGGCTTCCTCCAGGTGGCGGTGGAGTGCTACGGAGGAGGCATCTGGAGCACCTGGTTTGACCGCGACCTGACCGTTGCCGGCCGAGTCATGGTCAAGGTAACCCATGGTCTTTTATTTTCAGACAATTGTTATTACTCTGGCTCTTAAGACCAGAGTTTTGTGGGGTTTATTTTATTTTAGCAGTATTTAAGAAATGTGCACTGAAATATCTGGGACCGTACCTATGTTCCCTCAGCCCTATGTTCCCTCAGGTCCGCGTCAATATGCCGACGGTCCGATGGACAACCTACCTCAAACCCTCACCCTAACCCTAACCTCCCCCGGGGCAGACACCTAAACCTAACCACCCACCCTCTCCCGACCCCCAGCGCACCTCGGACCAATGCTCCTTCTGAGGGAACATAGGGCTGAGGGAACATAGGGCTGAGGGAACATAGGGCTGAGGGAACTTAGGTATGACCCCAAATATCTGTGTCCTCATACGACAGAGCGGAGACAATCTTGTCCATCGGCTGGTCCACGTCCCCAGGCCTATTCTCAGGGTCCCCCACCTCGCCATCCACCTCCAGAGGGACATCAATGACTCCTTTGGTCCCAACAAGGAGAACCACTTGTGAGTAGACTCGGACAAAACAAAATACCGAGTACCGGTAAAAATTGAGTTAATGTTAGCTAAACTGCATGCCTGATACATTTTGTTCCTGTAGTGTGCAGGGCAGGCGTGTTTTTTATTTTATTGCTGCACTTGTTTGCCTACGCACCAGCATTTAAGTTGTACTCTAGGGGTGTGAAAGCATTTTAGACAGTTTAACTTCATTAATAAAATCACACCCGTGTGAAGTGAGCGGCGCTCTTATCATCATACATCATCTTGTTCCGGCCAATCACAAATTGCGTCCTCACTTTTCCATCTTCACTTTTGTCTTCAATGTTTGTGTTTACACAAACCCGGAAAGCTGAATTTCCGTTCTTCCTGGAAGCCGAAAGCCTTTGAGTCAAAAAGCCAAAATCAGCCAATCTTCTTCTTATCATATAGCCACGTGTGTAGCATAACCCATTTTGGACGGGAACCCCTTTTGGTGTTAGCATTATGTTATGCTTTAGCTATTGGAAAAATAGCAGATCTGCAAGCTCATAGCGTGCCACCGATGAAGCAATGAAGTCACTTTGACAAAACATAACCACACAGTGATATTTAGTGGGTTGGATGACCGCTATATCGTGTACGTAAGTTTACAGTCTCTGCAAGACAAGTTGGTGTTCATACTGTTGCTAAAAGAATATAAAATCTAGTAAACCATGATATACTTATATAAAATGGTCAGCTGTCTGTGACTGCGAGTGTCGTATTCAATGGACTAAACATGACGGACTACTGGCCCTTTTTTAAATCGGAAACCAAGTGGATAATACAGTGTGTGCGGAATGATTTGTGCGGGTAGGACAGTTAACATGAAAAGATCTTGCGAGGTGCAATTGTAATGTCGAGGAAGAAGTTCGGTTTATATGAACCTGGAAGTAAATTGTGTGTGTGTGTGTGTGTGTGTGTGTGTGTGTGTGTGCATGTGCGTGCGCACGCGTCAGAGTGCCCATTATAGCCACTGCCGTCCAAGAAGAGTTGGACACTGGCTCTGCATCCTCTGGGGATGCAAGCAATGCTACCACGACGGTAACACACACACACACACACACACACACTATACTGCACCTTCGCAATCATTACATAACATTTATCAGAAGGGCATCACTGTATACGGACTGTACATTTCGAGCTTGCCCAACAGTGATGCATAACAATATTCACCACCACTAGCCACTGTTGTGTTCATATCGTTTCACGGCATGGTGCCAAGTTCTGACTTCCTCTTTTGCGAAGGAAGGACCCGCAAAGAGACTGAGCCAGTGACGGGTGTGGGGGCTTCCCACAGGAGATATGGTTCAGGGGTTGGTCCGGCTACGCCGCCATCCCGAGAGCGGTCCCAAAACTGCGTCTAGAAAAACAAAAGAAAAAAAGAACATGGTTTTATTTTTGTAAATTTGGGTTGGGGATTCGGAAAACCGGAATCAACATTGAGGAACTGGAATCGGTTCCAATTTGGAACTATTTCCGGAACCGGGTTTTATCACACTGTCAGAGCTGATATGCAGACTTCGTGTCTGCTTCGTAAATTACAATTCTGGTAGTTCTCAACCTTTTAAATTTCATGGACCACCATGAAATGATGGCCCTCTGAGGCCCCTTTTCCACTAGGGTGGAACCAGTTCTGTTTATCTTTCCTCCTAATTTTTAACCAAATTAATTGGTTCAGATCCCTAAATGCTGGTTCGCAACTGGAACCAAAAAAAAAGGCGTCTTCTTGCCCTGGAATGGGAACCAAAGTGGGCGTGTCACTATTCACGTTGGAAGATACAGATGTGATATAATCCATCATAAAGAAATACCGACCCAGTTCTAGAACCATAGGTTTTGGTGGAAAAGGGGTCAGAATGGTACCAAACTGTTCCATTCGTACACAGTTACACATGCAGTTACACTCTCGGTACACTCTATACAGAGTAGCCATATACTGTAGAGTTACTACAGCAATTATTAATCGGTCACACAAAAAATGCTACCAAACTGTGAATAATAATGACTCAATGGATAAGAATACCAAATGTCTAAGCCATCAGGTACCCAGTTTAGGAAAAAGAGGGAAGAAGAAGGTGAAAAATGCGCAAAAGGTATGCAGCATTGCAGCTATGTTGTGCACAATGCATGCATGTAAGGCTAGGCTAGGCTAGTGTAACACACGTTTGTGCACCAATGCAAGCTAGAACTGCTACTGATTCCAACCTACGAGTATACGTTTTTGTCCCCGACAGTTGGTGTGTGGTGGTTGCTAGTTTTTCAAACAAAAAATTAAACGCAACAATGCTCACAGGCATAACATAATAGTTGACCCGTGTTAAATGTGTTTTCAGACAGTTCACTTTTGTGTTTTATTGTCACACAATACATTGTTTGCCCGACTAAATCTCATGATTTATTTGACCTTCACAAGCAGCACATTAGGATTGAGCCTATTGCACTTGACTAGTCCTATCACGCTATCCCTTTTTTAGTCTTTATTTCTTTCATAGATTGACTTGATAAGTTGGTTGATGCGCTTTGGCTGGATGCTCTAACAAATATTTTTAATCGGTTTCAGCAGATATGTGGCCGCTGCTATCTCCGCCAGATGGTGGCAGCCGCTATCATTTACATTGCCAGACTGATTTGTGGCTCCAGTATTGACACAAGGCTTTAACAGTTGGCTTCCTTCATTGTTGCCTCCTATGGCCCTGTGCCTTTTTCATACGTGCACGCAACCCCCAAAACATTGTCATCATATGGCCCGCACACAGAAAAACGGAGGGAAGTAGGGCAGATTTCTAGCTGGGCTTTCGTGTGTTGGTTGGGGGCATCTTTTTTTCCTTTTCTTTTTTTTTTAGATGCTAAAAACCTTAAAATTTGTTTTCTTTCTGGCAGTGAAAGTCTCCTCCCTTTGCCGCCCGCCCCACCCTTCTTCTCGTCTCCCTTCTATCATCAGGTGGAGAAACATCATTCGGTGTTGTTGAAGTCGCTGTGTGCCGAGCTGGGAGTGGAGCCACGCGACCTGCTGGACTTTGAGCTGTGTCTGGCTGACACTCAGCCCGGGGTGAGAGGCCTCCACAACGTCTATGATGATTAAATCCACCTCCCAATGCCGTTGTGTGTGTGTGTGTGTGTGTGTGGGGGGGGGGGGGGGGGGGTTATGCGTGTGCACTGTGTGCTGTATGTGTGTCTTTATTGTATGTCACATGTTGTGCCATCAAAGTGGGGACTGCATGTTTAATCGGGGACATACTGTACTTTGTGTGCCAGCATAGATCTCATTGCAGTTTCATGCCGTTTGAGTAAGGCATGTACATGTGTAGCCGTGAGAGTTGCATCTCTTATTGGTTAAGAGGTAAAGGGATATTGAATGAACGTTGACGCAATGTCCTCCAAACTCTGCGCAACCTCTTGTGTGCATTTGTTTGTTTGTTTGTTTCCATCCATTTTCATCTGTGCTTTATATAATCTCTCTTATCTCCAGGTCTTAGGGGGCCTGTATGAGGAGTTCATCTATGCTCCTCGCCTGGACAACCTGCACAGCTGCTACTGTGCCCTGCAGGTGCACGCACGCACACACACACGCACGCTCACAGAGACATCGCATTTTGTCCATTATTTCATCGAACACCAAACTGAAGCTAGTCTATTCTAAACCCCCTTATTTTGGTTTGGTTTCCTCCTCCAGGGCTTGTTGGAGTCCTGTGAGGGAGACTCTCTGGCCAGAGACACCAACATCCGTATGATCACTCTGTACGACAACGAAGAGGTGAGATGTGCCTGCGGTACATAATCAACTCGGCAGTTAGTTGTTCTGGTGACGCTGTCCAAGGCGGGGTTTTCTCGGTTGAAAAAAAAATCTAACCGCATCCTTTTTAGGATGTGTCTAATTATGTGTCTAATCTCAGATCCTTTTGCAGCTAAATTCCATGCCTGAGGTGCAGGAAAAGACAGTTTTCCCCCATATCTGTTGTTAACCGGCCTGTGACATCAGTCATCTAAGACATCAGTTGTCTATGACATGTCTATGATATACGACTCCTAATTTGGGGCAAAGTTTCAGCCTGATCAGTTGTTTGCGTGACAATGAATAAAGTAAAAAAAAAAGTACATTTTCATAATCTTCAAGCTAAGTCTTGTGACGTGTTCTGCGACAACGCTCCACACGCCCCAAGACTCGTCTCCCTTCTGGCTCACAAACTATGGAATGCAATTAGAACTGCAGACTCACTCCCAATCTTCCACCGTAGTGAAAACTAACCTCTTCAGACTCCATATTAGCCCGTAGCACTTGCCCTAGCCTCGATGACTATAATACGTAATTTAGATAGCATGTTATGTAGACATTCTGTAGCATTCTATATTGTTTATAGTTTCAATGTACAGATATTCTACTGTTATATTACTATAGAATATCTGTTGCATTATAGGTTCTTAGTTTACTTATGATCCTAGATGACTATTTCTACGTATTTGATGTATTACCTACCTTGTGGTGTTCTTGCTTATTGTAAATCGCTCTGGATTAAGCGTCTGCCGAATGCCTAAATTGTAATAACTGTAAATTGTAACCAAGTCATCTAAGACGCCAGTCGCCTATGACACATTCGACTCCTAATTTGGGCAAAGGTTTTCGGCCGGATCAATTGTTTGCATGACAATGGGTGGAAGTCATACACTGTCATAATGGTGTGACGTGCTTCTGTGACCAGGTGGGTTCAGAGAGCGCCCAGGGGGCTCAGTCCAACCTGACCGAGCTCATTCTGAGCCGTCTGGCCTCCAGCGCCGACAATCTGACGGCCTTCCAGCAGGCGGCGCCAAAGTCCTTCATGATCAGCGCTGACATGGCCCATGCCCTGCACCCCAACTACCCGTCAGTACAGTGTACTCTGTCCACTACTACGATACATTATCAATGTACTACCCGTCAGTACAGTGTACTCTGTCCACTACTACGATACATTATCAATGTACTACCCGTCAGTACATTGTACTCTGTCCACTATTACAGTACATTAGGGATGTGCTCTGTCTGTCCACTACTTCAATACATTCATACTATAGTTCTATATACTCGGTATTTCTTTATTTTATTTTTTATGTTTTGGGGAGGATTTGTTTAGGTGAAATGGAGGGTATGCGCATGCATACAGTGAGTGGCAAACCGAGTGAGTGTAACTTTGTTTAACGTCGTTGACTTTTCTGCTTGGATGTACAGTATGGGCTGTCAAGGTCAGATAGTAGTTTTTGGCTACTCCGTTGGCGCTCCCGCACATCTTTTGGGTATGATGATGATGTCATGCGCATACCCTCTATTGTTCTGGGGATTTTCCGTTTATTTTTTCTTTATTTTTTCATCAACTATCGACCATCCTATAGGTAAAATTGTATTAGAAGTCAGTACAGTACCTATACTCCAGTACTGGAATGTAAAAATGCTGCTTTGATGATTTTCCACAAACTATTTCTTCCACAGAGAGAAACATGATGATAATCACAGACCAGCTTTTCACATGGTAATATTTAACTTTAACCTCACACAAAATCCCATGCTATACATTATGTATGTCCAGGACTGTTACTTTTCTGGGAAGGGAAAAAAATAACCGTTGTCCCACCAGTGTTTGTGTCATTTTGTCACAAGCTCTGGTTAAGCCTGTTTGTCTGTCGGTTGGCTTCCCTATTTTGGGCTTGTTGTCATAGGCAGAAATTATCAAAAAAAACGTTTTAAAGTAGCAGATTTACAACCTTAAAGTATAATTTTTACTTTTACTA
Source organism: Protomyctophum bolini (assembly GCF_963924005.1). Classification (NCBI taxonomy): domain Eukaryota; kingdom Metazoa; phylum Chordata; class Actinopteri; order Myctophiformes; family Myctophidae; genus Protomyctophum; species Protomyctophum bolini. The sequence continues at coordinate 7,279,359 of NC_137885.1, forward strand.
TAAATAAAACCTGTGGAATTATTGTATAGTGTATAAGTGTATAATGATTCTATTAAAAAAGAAAAAATATATATATATGGACAGGACACATAATTTATATCACATAACGTGGTTTCTGCCCAACAGTGACGATATGCAGTTTGTATCCACACTTTTCCTGGGCTGTGTGTGCTCCAGTTCCTGTCGATTTGATCCAATGAAAGCCAATGAAACTGGTCAGATGACTAATGATATCCAATGAAATCAACAGGAACTGGAGCACACACAGCCCAGGAAAAGTGTGGATAGGATTTATCGTGAATCGGTTCACTTGAATCGTGATGCAAACGGCAGAGGGCGCGTAAAAAAAGAAGAAAATACATGATTTATTTTAGAAAAGTCTTCTGGATAATAATTGTAATAAATCGTGAAGTATCGCGTACCTAGTATCGTGTGAAGAGCCTGAATAACCCTCAACTAATTTAATAACTACCTTGTGGTGTTCTTTTTGTGTTTTGTACTGAACGTTTTCTATGGAAGTGTCTGGAATAAAGTTTATTATTATTATTATTATTAACACGTGTACATTTTGTAATTGGTGTCCAGGGTCCAGTGATCAAGTTCAATAGCAATCAGCGCTACGCTACCACAGCTGTCACCGCCTCTATCGTCCGAGAGATCGCCGCGCGCATCGACGTACCTCTCCAGGTAAGTTGTGTGTGTGTGTGTGTGTGGTGTGTGTGTGTGTGTGTGTGTGTGTGTGTGTGTGTGTGTGTGTGTGTGTGCGTGCGCGCGCCTGGAAATTACACACACACACTAATTGGTTGATCTGAGTATGTTTCGTTGATATGTGTCATTTCAGTGAGTTGTTGTCGGGACTCTGTAGTGGGCAGCTATAGAGCGCCGCAGTGACGTCAGAGCCAGACCCAGAAGTAAAAATCCCATTCACCTGGACCATAGGGAATTCTCGTATCAGCCATAATATCGTAACAATTCCATGTACACTTACCATTGTGGTCGTGGTTGTAAAATGGTTCTATATGCTCCTGTAGAAACCCCAAGCATGCATGCTATCACTCTAGTTTTAGTAAAAACGATCTTTATGCGCGACCTCACGGAGAAGTACTTCATTACCCAGAATGCTAAAGTCCAAACATCCGGTGATGTCGACGTCTGTGATTGGTGGAGGTTGCGGTTTCCGTGGAAATCGTTACTGCCCCCTGTTGACCCGCCATATTAGAACACTAGTATTCTAATACCGTTTACAGGTACATGTGCAGGTACAATGATTTCTTTATCGAATATGTTACGGTATTTTAAAAATGAAGAAAAGAGTGTCCGCCGCGGTGAAAACCACTATGAGTCTGGCCATGTCCTGGCATGTTCTTTTTCACAAGGCCAGCTTATTGGCTCTGTAAGAGCCAGTATGAAGAACAAGACATACAAAGTTATGGTGAGTTCAGAATTAGTAACTAACGTTTATCTCTCTACGTCTACATAAATCAAACTGACTCAAACAATTCATGTTATAGTGGGAATTACAAATTAATTAACGAATTAATAAACAGCAGGGGAGAACACAAGTACCAGCCAGAAGTAACAACATTATTTATGATGACTGATGTTAAAATACAGTAGTGTACAGCAGGAGATCTCACACACACACAGTCACACACACACACACACACACACACACACACACACACCCACACACACACACACACACACACACACACACACACACACACACACACACACATTAATATTTTAATGGCCATGCAGTGGTGCATGTACTCAATTTGTTTTAGTAAAAAAAGTAAAAGTATCAATATTGCAATGTAGAAATACTCTGTTAAGTACAGTCAAGGTAATCAGAAGTTACTTGTAGTACTCATTGTGCAGAATGTCATGTTTCACAAGTTATTATATGTATACAATTTATCACAAAACAATGAGACATGTTGTAAGCTTGTAGATTGGCTATAAGTGTATATTTTGTAATAATAACCAAAATCTATAAAGTAACTAACTGCCTGGTAACTAAGGTTTTCAATTAATTGTAGTCGAGTAACACAAAATACATTATACATTATTTAAATCATGAGGTACCTTTGGATTTATATAAAATGTAATGATTAGGTAAGAACATATGCTATCCATTACATTGAAGCTGTGATTGTTATTTTTGTTATCAAGTATCAAACATTGAAGCTGTGATATCATCGTATACGTCTCGTCCATAATGTGAACGCCGACTTGTTCTTCGGGAAAGTGTGGAAACGGCAAATATTGACCCCAGGCCGGTGGTTGCAGTCGGGAACAAAGCACTGCACCATACTTATGTTATGGTACAAAAGAACAGATAAACTTTTTAATGTAGACTAGAAACTATAATCAAAGAACAAACACTACACGACTGACGACTCCAGTGCACAACGCGGGCAATTTCTCATTCCAGCCTTCCAGGAAGTGAACGTCAGTCGCAATGCTTCATGGGAGTGTAGTTTCAGCATTTTGGACAAAAAGTATGTACACAGTGTTGTACCCTGCCCCTTTTTTATTCTTTCTGATTATTTATTCGGTGCAAAAAATTTAGTTTATTGTCATGATTTCTCACGACTCGAGTTGGCTTTGTACGAGCCTTAAAAGGTCTTTAAATAAATACGGACTGAATTGGCTATGACTGAAATGAATGGTAAGTTACTTCCTGGGCCGTTCGTCCGTTCTGAGAGGGGGAGGGACTGCGACGCTCTATTAAAGCTAAATTTAGCTCGGCTTTATACTGTAGGTACAAAGAAGAATAGCAACTAATGTGTCCAATAATGTGTCCAATCCAAAAAAAACAACCGGCTACCGGGTAGACCAAAGTGCTTTACAGGAAATATCTAAGAGACACAAATACATAAATCAGAGGTAAAAAAGCGATTTAAAAAAAAGAAGGAAAAACATCACAATAAAAGTAAAGTGTGTGTGTGTGTGTGTGTGTCTGTGTGTGTGTGTCTGTGTGTGTCTACATTTGTATTAATATACTTGTGAGGATATCAATATTGTAGGACAGTGATGTCTAATCCCAATCTGATTTTTTTTTTCTAAAACAACGATTTGGAAAATGGTCCTCACAAATGCCTATTTCTCAAATTCTACTATACTTGTGGGCCCTCGCAAGTACACGCACGCACACACACACACACACACACACACACACACACACACAGTCACACACACATCAATATTGCATTGTGTTTGTTCACAGGTGTGAGCTCAACGCCTCCCTGTCTCTCATGCGTCGTGTGAGTCACCGGTTAGCGAGCAGAGGTCTCCTTGGCAACATAGAAAATGAAATAGGTGTTATCACGACAAAACAAACGAGGATCAGACAGGGACGGGCGACAGAATGCAGAGGAAAGGGGACAATAATACCAGTTCATGCATACATTATCCTTTTCCCATTTCTGCAGACAAAAGCTCCCCTGGCCTGAATCACCTCTGAGATTAGATAAAAGAATGGCACGTGCGTCGACGACGCAAGCTCCCATTTAAACTCTGCGTGGCCTCCGGCACCGTTGAGGTCAATTAACGTCAACCCGCAGCACCAGAACAGTGTTTAGAATCAATCCTAGCACGTGTGACTAATGGTCTGTGATGTTAATTTACAACCTCGGGTAAATCCACATAAGACGGTGCTACTTAACGTGCCTTGAGCACTGCATGCTCAGAGAATACATGAATACATTCACGAATGTTACCTAATTGGATACTACTGCATAGTATATAGTACTAGCACTATGCTGTAGGTATACTAGGACACGGAAAACAAAAGACCGATTTGCTTTCCTAACCGTAAATAAAAGCACGCCGTCGGCCGTGAGCAACACAAATCACGTGTGGCCATTGTTAACTTGTGTTGCTCTCTATTGTACACTTTACGACAGTTCTATATAGTTTCCTTTACGGCAACGGACACTAGGAGTTATACGCATGCGCAGTGGGCGCTGGTTTTCAGTTGTGAAATGTGGAGGGAACCATGTTTACATGTTCAGCCGGTGTACGGAAAATAAAGCAATTTACAACTGTATAAACGTCGTGTTTATTAAGACCTGATTGTGTGTATTTTGTTATAAGAACAGCCATGTCAAGACTTGGACGCAAATACAAGTAGAGTTTTCTGGCCTTGGCAACGTCTCTGCTTATGAAGTCCTCTAGCAGAGATGAGAAAAAAACGCATCTAAATCGTTCGAATCGTTTGTGTTTGAGCCATTTGTTCGGTTCGGCATGCATGGCTCGATCTTTCCCCAGATTGGAACAATGAAAATAACGGATCTACAAGCTCGCAATTTTGTGTTTCTTCGCTATGATTCGTGAGCTTGTAAATCTGCTGCTATATCTTCAGTATGTGACGGGGCACGCAAGGCGCAACAAAGTATATAAATCAGGCTTTTACCGTCTCTGGTGCTCTTGTGCATTTTGAAACGTAAAAGAGCAGACTTACAATTTTAGGTGCTCTTAATCCAGAGCGATTTACAGTAAGCAAGAACACAACACAAGGTAATACACCAAATGCATAGAACTAAACCAAGAATCTGTCCTCAGTCTAACGGTAGAATATCCGTATAGATTCCATACATTGAAACTATAAACACCATAATGACAGGACAATAATGACCTGGCATCTGTCTTCATAACATGCTGTCTCAAATCCATCCATCCGTTCATCTAAATGACATGTTTTTTTAGCCTTAGCATATACGCCTGCAAAGTCGTCGAGGCTACGGCAAGTGCAAGCCTTGACTCAACGTCTCTCTCTCTCTCTCTCTCTCTCTCTGTCCTGTCCAGGATGTGATGGTGCGTAACGACAGCCCGTGCGGGACCACCATCGGCCCCATCCTGGCCGCCCGCCTGGGCATCCCCGTGATGGACATCGGGGCCCCCCAGCTCTCCATGCACTCCATCAGGGAGATGTGCTGCACCTCCGGGGTGGCGCAGAGCACACTGCTCTTCAAGGTACTCTCGATTTTGACAGTTTTTTAGTTATTTTAGTCTTTTGAATAAAACATTCCTTGATGGCTTCGTAATGGCTGATTTTTTAGACTGGGTTCCAATGCTGGAAATCAGGCCCAATGTATACAATCTACTGGATCTGTTCTCCACCGGTCTCCTTTCCTATAGCATTTTTGGCTAATAGTTTTCATTTGTTGACAAAATTGTCAATATATTTAGTCTTGGGTTTTAGTCATCATAGCTTAGATTTTATTACATTTATATTTCGTTTTTCATCATTGAAAAAAGGGTAGTCGACAAAAAACAATCCACATCAAAGTCCTGAGTGTTAACTGAAAATGGACCCGTGTGGGAGAACACTCGGGATTTGATTGTGTTTAATGAACCAAACACTAGCGCTCCCTTTCTCTCTCTCTCTAGACTATAGTCCATTTCTCGTGTTAAAGCTGCAATCCGGAAACCTATTTTTTTCTGTTAATTCGGTGTGTGTCAGGCGTAATCCAGAACATCGCCGCCACAAACGGCCTCAAACTTGGCGTGCGACCGTGCGCGTGTCACCATATCCCATGCAGTGTCATGTGCAGTGCCAAATGTGGTCGGAGCAGCGGTTTTCCGAGAAGCGAAAAAACCCACAAAATGTCTGCATCCGTCTGTCCCTGTAAAGGACACACCGATTTGTGTGTTCTTTTGCGTTAGACATCGTCTTCCCTAAGTGGCAGTGTGTACAATAGGACTCCATTCGTGTATTTACGTCATCAACATGGCATCAGCCGTTTCTGACGACATCAGACATCCTTGTTGTATCTCCATATTTAGTCGATCATTCCAGAATGTATGTGTGTACTGTATGTGTGTACTGTGTGTGCATGGCAGGGTTTCTCTTGATGCAAGTCCAGGGGTGTATCGAGTCCAGGCGTGCCTCAGAATACTTTGATAATGCTTATCGATGTCACTTGCACTTTACTTGGTGTGTTCTTTTTCAGTCTACACACTATACAGTCTCTTCACCAAATATAGCAGATCTACATGCTCAATAGGCATGCTGGGGTTTAACCCATTTTGACCCGAGATCAGATTCTAAAAATGTCTTCTACATCCTGACAGTTTTTCAAAAATATCAGACCTGCAAGCTTGTGGCGCGCTATGAGCTTGTAGATCTGCTATTTTTCAATAGCTAAAGCATAACGTAATGCTAACACCAAAAGGGGTTCCCGCCCAGAATGGGTTAAGTGGTTAAATGCCAAATATAACATATTATTTTGCCCTAATGGAAACTACTATTCTCTAAGGTTGTCCTCGTGACATACTGTATCTTTGGGGAAAATAAGGTGCTATAAAGTAACAATGTAATTCAGTGGTACCGTGGATGTAAAAAAAAGAATAAAGCTATTTACAGGGGGCAAAAATGTTTGAGAACCACTGGGCTACTCTTCCATTGAGACATTTAAACACCATTGTCAGGGTAGAACACAGCACGCATACAGGTGGACATTTAGTGCCGCTTGGAGCTCATAAGATCAATGTCTCCACAGAGATTGTGTCTCTCAAGAGCGGTAGCAAATGTATACAATGTAGAACCTTTTGAAAATAGCAGACCAAAAATGTGTGAGCTTGTAGATCTGCAATTTTCAAATGGGCGAAATGTATACAGTATATGGCTGAAGTGGTATGTTTTGTAATAATCAAAATCTACAAAGTAACTAGTAACTCAAGTTTTCAAACAATTGCAATTGGAGTAAAAGTACAATATTTGAGATGTAGTGGAGTAGAAGTGAAAGTTTTGGAAATTGTAAATATTCCATGAAAGTAAAAAATACCCCAATTTCCATTTTACTTACAGTACTAGAGTACATTAGTTACTTTACACCACTGGCTTTGCACACAAGATGGCTTCATCAGGGTGAGAAATAAATCATCAACAAAATGTCCTGTATGTGTTTTCTTCGCCAGGGATTCTTTGAGTTGTACCCTACAGTGAGAAACCTGGTGACCGTGGATTAGAGAAGTGTGGATGCATCATCTAGTCAGCGATGACCTCGGCCAAGGAACAAAACGGTCCACTTTGGGTCGTCGGAATGTTCTGGCAGACGGGCATAGTGAATAAACAGAATATCACCGTTTCCAATTTAATCGCTGCAACAACAAAAGGTGTCCTTGAGCGAGATGCTCTTATAATAATAATAATAATATCTCAAATTTATACAGCGCTTTTCGGAGGCCCCAAAGACGCTTTACATGGAAACGTATATTAAAAACAACTTTATTGGGGTGGAAAAACACTAAAGACTACGGAATAAAATCAATAAAAACAGTGGTTGGAGAAAGCAATATTGACGAGGTGGGTTTGGGAGGGCGGTTTCGAAGATTTGGAGAGTGGGGGGCATCTCTGAGAGATTTGGCAAGTGCATTACACGGTGTTGCTTTAATGCCTTACTTGCTTTTCATTGCAAATCCCGATGATTTTTGCTGCTGTGACGGAGTATAACTGAAGCAGTAGTCACTACGGCATTCCAACAGTCTGTGTGGCTCTGCAGCAGTGCAGCCAGTCATTTGGCAACATTTCGGCATTTTTTTGTCTGAAGCTTGCCGGTCCAATAATATCGGATGATGTCACCAAAAAGGTTATTAAAAGATGTCATCGAAAAGGTTAAACAGTTGTCCTGACTCATACAGTGTGTGCTGAAAATGTTGCATTATTTTTTTTATTCAGACAGTGCAGGCATGCTTTGTCTCCCTTGCTAGCTTCCAACTTACTTTATACCTCCTTTACACCATACAAACGAATGAACATCACAAACACTCCTTTATACTTGGCCTAATTCATATACTCCACATACAATGTTGTTGATGTCGAATTGATTGATTGAATACTTTATCAGACTGAAATGTAGAACAACAGAGTACAGTCAACACTTAGTCTAAACGTAATGGCACAAAAAAGGTCCTTGCAGGTCTTGTTTAAGTTTTCTGACAATATTTTTATGTTCCTTTTCCTTTTGGTTCTCTTCGGCAAGCCGACCCGGTTGTGTGATGGAGTATACATTAAGTTTCAAGCCGACCTGGTTGTGTGATGGAGTATAGACCGATTCACAGAGGGGTGCCCTGGGCGCGGCCATTACTGAGGTGTAATCCATGGAGCAGGTGCTCCGTAGGCCAGGTGTAGCTAATCAGTGCCGTTGCGCTTAATTGTACACCTCAGTAATGGCCGCACCCAGGTAACCCTCTGTGAATCGGTCTATACATTAAGCTTTAAGCCGGTCCACGTGACAACGTTTTTGGACTCGACTGAATTGTTTATATAAAAAAAATTCGTTAAAATAAAATCTGTTTAATTAAAAGCCACTGTGTCGAGCTGTTTTGTCATTTTAATTTGCCCCAGTGGTGCAGGAGTTTTGGCACGCATGCACAATATATCACTTTACACTACTCGAGTCACCTAATGACTGCTTGCTTGCTTGCCAATTGTTGGAATGGCTTTTTGGCAGATTGCGATGACACTTTGAGATACGGTCTACCTCTTAAGTGCCACATCATGGCCGACCGACACGGTGACTGCAGTGAAGGCAATCGGATATGAGATGGCTGCAACCTTAACTACAGCTTTTCCTCTGCCAGTTGCATGCAACTGGCAGACTGTCTCTTCCTGTAGCCCTGTCTTTATCTATCGTATCTCTCTCTGTATCCCTCTCTCCTCCCCCTCCTCCACGCCACCGCCCCTTATGCACAGTGGTGGAGTAACTATTTACTTAAGTACAATTTTGAGGTATTTCTACTTTAGTATTTCAAATTTCCAATGGTTTTACTTCTACTCCTCTACATCTCAGAGGAAAATAGTGTGCTTTTGCTCCACTATATACATTCATTTGAAATAATAATCAAATTTGAAAATAGCCGATCTAGATCTGCTCTTCAAAAGATTATTTTTTTAAACTTTAAATGGGACATTCTGCATGGGTGTTTCCTGATACTGTATCGGTATCGGACCACTGCCCGATATGCCCTTATTTGGTCATATCGGGTCATCTGTATGTATCGGCAAATATGCCACTCTAACCACCGATCCGACACAGGGGTAAGGGGGTTGACACGGCAGGTAAATAAAATGTTGGGGCATGTGGAGTTTGCTTTTTAGTTGCCCAAACTGCAAGTGTACGTTTGAGTGAGGAGTCTGCTATAAACACAACACGAGATATATATATATGTATATATAGCTAGATAGCTTTTGTCGCAAGTTCTGCACGGTTCCCTATAATAGCCTAACGTGTGAAGAATGCAACGCAGCTGAGCGCCGTGAGCGGTCAAAGATTAGCATAGCATGTGTCAAGTTAGACGAATGTCGACCCTTGACTCCGGCCGGTGGACTTCAAAAACTTCAAAACTTCAAAATACGATTTTTATTTTCTTTATAAATATTATTCTCTGGTATCTGTTTCGGCTATAATACAGAAATTGTGGTATCTGCAGCGATTGGGGACAAAAAAAAGTGTAGGCCTATCGGGACAACCCTAATGACTTGAGTAAGTACATTGTTGTACTTTTACTCAAGTACATTTAGAATTCTGGACTTTTACTAGCCTGTAACAGTATTTCTATATTGCACTATTGATACTTTTACTCGAGTAAAAAAATGTGAGTACTCTCTCGCTCTCTCCGCCTATCCCTCTCCTCTCTCTGTATGTCTCTCTCAGTCATTTTCTCCATGTCTTATCTCTCTCCCCCTCCTCCACTCACTCCCCACCGCCGCCCCTTACGCACGCTCACACACAGCCGGTGCACTTTCCTCCTCCTCGATCGGTCAGACGGGAGAGATTCCCATCGTAGGCGTGTAGCTCCGTCAGCAGCAGAGTCTACCCTGTACTCCATCGTGCGTACAGAGATGGCTTGCGGCTTGTAAAGAGAGAGAGATAGATAAATAAACGGAGGAGGTATCACAGCTCCGTTTTCGTTTTCGCGTGGATATCGCCATGAAGTCTCCGCGGCTCAGGGGAGTGTTTCTCTGGATGACAGTGTTGTCGGCGCAGCTGGGGATGATGTCTGCCCGACACGGTAAGTAGTACAAGGACATCAATGGAGACGCAGTTATAAAGTCCAGACTTAGCTGCAGCTAATGAACTATAGTGTCCCCACTCCCCAAGCATTAAGGCGCTGCGTAAAATCTCACCATTTGGCAAGGTTTCGTAGTTAGTTAATAGTTTGTTGAGTTTGTACTTTGTAGCCTATAAATGACAAAATGAGTTGAGTGTGATGCTAAGTGAGAAGTCTAAAACGGAAGACTTATTTCTGTTTCTCTTTACTTGCATTAATAGGCCTACTGGTTTGTTGCTTTTGGACGGGAGGCTACTATAGTAGCCTACACACATTGAATTAGTGCAATCTCTATACGATTTGGAGATTAACTGTTTTTCTGTTTACACAAAGTGAAAAATTGCTTCACGTGGGACTAAAATATGGTTTCACCGACATAATGTTGCTGAATTCTCGGCGCATGAATCATAACACTTCAGCACCCATATCTCACTATATAAAGACGGGATGTTGTTGTGATACATAGTTTTATTATTATGGTTCATCGCAATATAAGACTATGCCCCCACATACGCTGGTTTTCATACGCTCTGGATAAATGCTTAAAAATACATTTTATGTCCATGTTAGAGCTAGAGCATGTATTGATGTATGGTGTGATAGGAAAAACATCGGCAGCTTACAATCACACGCTGTGACTTTGTCGCAGCGGTGAGCAATCCTTGTTATTCCACTTTACCACAGCGGGGGGGGGGGGGGGGGGTGGGTGTTCACTCACACGTGCACCCAATTATCCTTTATCTTTGCCATTGGCGTATTCACTCTTCTTCAATGGGGGAATCGGGGCACTATGTTTTTCCATAGAAATTACGTGTAAGGCTACATTTACACGTTTAATATCTGGAGCTAACTAAGCAAACAGGCTCCAGGGTAGAGTTTGTCTCTGTGCACATGACAGATTTGGTGAGTCATTAAGTGCTTTATTGTGGACTGTATAGCCACAGAGCGCCCCCCTCAGAATTTGGGGTTGTTTTCCTGTAAAGTTGCTTGTACATATTGGCATTAGTTGCGGGTTGGATGTCTTTTGGTCTTGTTTCTGAAGTGCATTTGCTTATTTTGGGCTTGCTTCTTTCTTTCTAATGTTGTTTAAACCAGTGTGTCCCCATGTGTCAAGGTCCTTGGTGGAACCCCCATCTGAGATTTTATTTTCTATCATTATTCTATTTGAAAATAGCAGATCTACCAGCTCCAAGGTCTATATATATATTATCGTGGTCGCTTTTGGGGGCTTCTTTCCATACACCTGGTTGCTTATTTCACTCGAACAAAACGGCAACATCGATTCAAGGCAATTAACATTTTGCATTATATCATTATAGGCCTAATCTCGAATGCATGATGGTTAATTAAGCCTATTCATTGCGCTGCTGCGGTTCAGGACCATGGCCAGCGCCATACAACCACTAGTTGAAAGAATGGTGCTTTTGCGTTGGCATAATGGAATTGCTTTGTGCACACACGTGTATAGCTAAGCTATAGCCGACGCGACGCCCTATAGAACTGAAATGAGTTGAAAAGGAGATTTACGAGGCTTATTGTTTTAATTATCCCAATGTGTGAGTGCATGCAGTCAGTGATATGGCTATTTGTGTGCACACTGCTGCAGACGGCGACACGTCACCTACTACCACATCAAATTCCTCGTAATTGAACAGTTTTCTGATGTTTCAGAGCGTGGGCTGTAAGGTAAGCTTAGTCTCTCTATACACTGTTCTGTAGAGAGTGTACACACACACACGCACACACTCCAGTGCTGGCCTTGTTTCGTCTGACTCTGTGACTCACTCCCTCTTGACGAGCGTAATTCGCACGTCAAACGATGTTAAAAGTCAGAGATGGGTCATAGCATACCAGCGTCATTCTCATATGAAATTGTAGGGAGTGGAGGGGGCAAAAGAAACAGACTGCGTGCGTGTGAGAGAGATAGATACACAGACACAGTAATATTATTCAAACCTTTTTCACTCAGTGGGCCTGCCAGTCTTTCAGTATGCATTCACTCACTGCATTTTCTACAGCAATATTCTGGCTCCGCTCAGGGCTGGCTTTACTAGTCTGGAGGCCAATTAATGCATTGATTGATGGCACAGAATGATCAGACTAGGGCACTTTCTGTAGGATTGTTTTACTAAAGTGTGTCGACCCCCCCCCCCCCAAAAAAATAATCATTTTTGAAGCATAGTATTGGTAATAGTTCAAGCATTTATAGGAGTTGAGGCATTCTGTTTGACTCTCTCCACAGATGTATTGTAAAAAATAGCTGATAGCCTTTGTTGTGGTCGTGATCTTTTAGATCGCCTATTTTGGCGGAGAGTGATAGGCAGTGGTGGAGGAAGACTGACAAAAGACAGGAAACCCTTTGCACTGTAGAAAACGTGTGTGTGTGTGTGTGTGTGTGTGTGTGTGTGTGTGTCGTAACATACTTCCAGACGTAAATCAAAGGTCACGTGATATTTCTGTTCCCATAACTATGAGATTAGTTAAGTGAGTTTTGTAGCTTGGATTGAATCTAAGTTCTATTTTGTCTGCTGCTGCAGTCCAGACAATCAGGCCAACGAAATGAATTTTCTTGTTCTGACGAAGAGGCAACATTGGCTCGCATCCTAATCTCTTTATATGAGATAAATTATTATTATATATACTTTACTTTTTTTAAAAATAGAGCACTGTTTCTCATGCTATAGGGGCCCAAATGGACTCTTACAGGTCTGTAACTCTGAGAGTACAAATTAAAAACAAGGACCTGCAAGGGTCTATTTGGTGAAGTTTTGTCACTCGTCTCGAGATACAGACTTGTAAGATTCCATTTGGTTCCTAATGATTAAATGTCTAAATGGGGACCCCCCCCCCCCCCCCCCCGTTGAGAGCCAGGCGGTTAAAGCGACGCCCAACAGAGATTCCTCTGTGAACTGTCTCTTGTCGGCTTAACCCATTCTGAACGGGAACCCATTTTGGTGTTAGCAATCATGTTATGCTTTAGCTATTGAAAAATAGCAGATCTACAAGCTCATAGCGCGCCACCGAGTGGCGCGCTATGAGTTTGTAGGTCTGCTATTTTTGAAAAATCGAAGAACGACTGACATTTTTTAGAATCTGATCTCAGGTCAGAATGGGTTAATCAGACCAGTGTGTGTCCATTGAAAACCTCGTATGAATCTGATCTCAGGTCAGAATGGGTTAAATGAACTCTGCAGCAGTGCTGCATTGGCATTTCATTAATCGGCGTCTGGTCCGTCTGTCACGCACACAATTACTCCCTGAAAACTCTGAAGACACACCATTACCTCCAATAATTGTTCATAATTGCACAGTGAAGCTCCGTGGTGGAGCAGGTGATTGAAGGAGGATGCTGATTGAGGAGACGGGCATGAACCCTTTCATCCGTGGGAGAAAAAACAAACGGACTTTGACGAGACATGGGGATCAAATTCTTCCCCTATAGAGGGTATGCGCGTGACATCATCATCAGGAAGCTAGGGGAAAGGAACTGGTCGGAATAACGTGTCCCTTCCACGCGCTACGTCCTCTGTCAGGCGAAAAGAAGCAGCTTGGACTCCTCATGCATAGAAGGAGGCATGAGGTCAGTCCGCTGCCCCCCCAGGTTGGCAGAGGAAGTGTAGCGCCTAGGATTACATTAGATAATTGGCACTGGGTGAAAAGAAAACTGGGTTACAAAATCGTGGGATAAAAATTTTTAAGATAGGAAGTTATGCAGGAACGCCTACTGAGTGGCAAAAAACTACTTTCTGGCTTTGACAGCCCATACATCCACACAGAAAAGTCATATCTGATTGCATTAAACCATGTTAAACTCACTTTGCATGTTGCTTTGCCACTCGATTTGCCACTCAATGTGCCATTCACTTTAAGCAGGCGCATACCCTCTATACAGTAGCAGTGGTTTTCAACCTTTTTCGTATCGAGGTCCGTTATTTATTAGCCGTTTTTTAGGGCCACGGACCACCATTTGACGAGATTTAGCCTCTCAAATAATAGGCAAACGTTCTACTCTTAAGATTTAAATATCTATAATTTGGTTACCAACTCTCCATAATTTAGCTGGGGACCGCCTGGAACCAAGGGACACTGGTGTTTAAACACTGCCTGGCGCCAGGGCTCCACTGGGCGCGTCTGCGTCGCGTCAGCGTCAGCGTCACCGTCACAGAATGTTCCCTTTTTATTCAATGAAGGGTGGCTCCACTGCCCGCGACGCCCCGCGTTGCGTCGCGTCTCCGTCACCATTAAAATTGAACCGGTTCGTTTTTTGACGCACGCGTCGGAGACGCAACGCGACGCAGACGCGCCCAGTGGAGCCCTGGCGTTAGAGCAGTGGTTCTCAAAATCTTTCTAAATCAAATTTCATTTTTTTTGTATTTTTATGCCTGCATGGATTGACCTTTTGTTGTTTTATTTTGCTCAATGCTGTAAAGCACTTTGTGACTGTCTAGAAATGTCCTATATAAATACATTAATTATCTGAAATTTATGCTGTGCCAGGGAGGGGACCCCCTGTACAAGATTTGTGTTGAGATTGATTTATTTTATTAATACAAAAAAAATCTGATCTTTTTTTTAAATAGCAGATCCACAAGCTCACAAAAAATAACCTACAACTGTCCTTTTGTCCAGCCTAATTTTGAAACAAAGGAATTGGTTCAGGTCCCTAAAATTTGGGAAAAATACTTCTTCTTGCCCTGAAGTGGGGGACCAAAGTGGCCGTGTCACTATTCAGGCTGGGAGACGCAGATGCAATATAAACCACCCTTAAAAAAACGGAACCAGTTCTAGAACCACAGTTCTTTTGGTTGGAAAAGGGGCCACAGTGTTGCGAGTCGTTTATCTTTCGAGCTGTACTGTATATGTTTTACCCGGCTGTTAGCTGGGATTGGAGCAAAATGTTTTGCTTTGGAGCAAAATGTTTTACCACTCATACAAGTGGCAATCCCTGCTTGGCCAGAGGAGATAATTGTGCTTATGAGCTCCAGGCAGTATTGAGTCAATGAGTGGATGTCCTACAAGACTCGGGAGAACACCTCCAACCACTGCAGATGTGCTAGTAATAGTGTTTTTTTTTTGTATTATTGTAAATACTGTGATGGAGAAAACTTGTCCATCACAGTAAATTGATGTATCGGCCTTGCTTACTGTACATTTCTCTGGATTAAGAGCATCTGCTAAATGCCTAAATTGTGACTGAGACCATCTGTAGTGACTTCTTGGGTGGTGGAAGGATCTTTCCTGTTTGTAGTGAGCCGGTGGGTGGTAGTGGTAATGATGGACAGGAGAGAGACCATCTGTGGGTGGTGGCAGGAGTCATGGATTTCTCTATCAATTAGTAATCATATTCATTAGTAACTGATCCAGAAAAGGTTGAGAACCACTCAGGACGTCGGTAGGCCCCCCCCATTCAGGCTGGTCAGTGGCCCTTTGAAAATATCCTATCTAAAAGCTTTCACAAGTTTTTAACAATGCGTCCCATCACTGCATTGTTAAAAACTTGTGAAAGTACATTTTTATACCAATACCTTTTATACTTTTACTCAAGTATAATAAGTGGCAATTTGCGGGGGCAAAAGTTTGAGAACCACTGATCTATACACTGGAGGGAGCGACGGCCGGGTGCGGTCATAGCCGGTCTATGTTTCCTCTCTCTCTGTCATGGTACATCAGCGCTCTCAGTTTAATGGCCGTTTTCCACGGTACGATAAGCGGCCGGTTGGCTGCTGCTACACTGTGACAGGTGTCAGGGTCAGTCAGGGCGCCTGCCTGCACAGTGCACACACACACACACACACACACACACACACACACACAGACACACACATCGAGTCCACATCTATTCAGTCTGCCTGCTTGGTATGAACACTGCTTGGAACAGCGTCTGTTCCATTCCTTGTTTTTGTTCTTCCACCACACAGCTCACAGACAACCTGGATACATACTGTAAGAGATATGACATGGGAGTTCATAAGGCCTTAATGAAAAGTCAACGCAAACACACACACACACACACACACTCGCAAACACAAGGGAGCGTACGTACGTGTGGCTCGTTTCCACATGACATCTGCTGTTGTTTACAACCTGCAGCCTTGCGAAAGGTCATCTGTATACTTAACGCAAGTGCACGCACCTGCACAGCATGTTAGTAATGATGGCAGTGTTGATTCTGACAGCAAATACTTTTAATTCGTTTTAGTCATGAGCTTTTGAATATTTTTGTCATATTCTTGTCACCTGAAATGTTTTTGTTTTAGTCTAGTTTTAGTCGAGTAAATATCATGACTACGGTATTTTGTATTTTGTCAGGCCTTGATGGCGGTGTAATAATTACTCTTGGCTGCATGCCAAGACTAAAATGGTTGCTGCAATGCGTTTGTAGATCTGCTATTTCCAGAGCGCATCACAGTCCGAAACCAAACTGGTCCGACTCCTAGTTCTACTGGATCTCTTTTCCAGTAGTCCCTCCTTAAGATTTTAGACTAGGTTTAATTTGTTGACGAAATTGTCACTGGTTTAGTCATCATAGGATAGTTTTATTTAGTTTTTGTCAGGGAAAACGTAACCTTGCGTCGCCAGGGTTAGGGCTTTCCACAAAAGCTGGTTCTTTATAAGAAAATAGTTTATTTTAAAATGTTTCTATAATAAATCTGAAAATAAACTGGTATTTCTTATACCAGTAACAAGCAGGCTATAGTATATCTCAGGTCCCCTTGCAGTTGCATGTCATGTTAGTAAGAACTAGGTAGGAACTAACATTACATGGCAATGTTGTTACGGGGACATACAGTATTAGCATGCGACAGCCAGCTCAGCAGACGCTGTCATATTTACTTGAGTTTTAATCATCATAGGTTAGTTTTTATTTGGTTTTCACAAGTGAAAAAAAGGTCGTCGACAAACGTCACAGTTTTATTCGGCAACATTAACACTGTACGCAAAGCACATACTGGTACACATGCACACACACACACACACACACACACACACACACACACACACACACACACACACACTACATTCTACAGCTCCTGAGACATCTGACTGTCTGCTAGTCAGTTTAGGATAAACGCAGATTGGGTGCGTAGCGGCTAAGGTTTAAGCGTTGTCCCTGCGGTGTGATATGTCTTGTTGCACGTTGACCCACATTGACCCTACCGTAGCAACGCATCAAATTTAACGGCCCAAACCACACCAAAGGGTCGAGACGGTTTTAGCGCTAACTCCTTGCAACCGTTTGGATCCAAGGAGTTGCATCGTGACCCTTTGGTGTGGTTAGGGCTTTAGTCCGACGTCCCAATAATCGGATATTACTAACCCTAACCATAACAGGACGCGGAAGCGACGGGTGAATCTTAACCGCCCACATATTCTGCTAACCCAGTGTTTCCAAAACAACCCATTTTTATGGGTCGCAACTAAGTAAATGTTCTCTTTTTCTTTTAATTTTCATATATATTATTTAAAAGATCTGGAGATGTAGGTTTGCGTCCACCTCTGCTGTAAAAGTTTGAAACTAATAATGTGCTAGTGTTTTTCAGAGCCAAGCGATCATGAATCACATACTGTACAAATCCACGGAGCGGCCCCCTGTGCGCAATAATGTTGTGGTTTCAAGCTGTGTGCTTTACTGTACGTGACCGCTATGATTGCACCCAGGGCAGCCTGTGTAGATTTGTCTATAGTCTGAGATCCACTTGAAGCAACGCCGTTATTGGACCTCATTATAATTAGCGTTACATTCCTTGTTTGTTATAATCTACGTAATGAAGTCATCACTCAATGTCGTCATCATAACCATGTCATGTAATTGCCCTATATAATGAATCGTCGAATGAACATTAGCGACAACTCCGATCGACTCTAGCAACATCTGGATATAGGAACAGAGAACTTTACTGTGAAGAATTAACCAGGAAAAATCATGACCATTACTGCCAAGTCAACAAGCAAGAGGGGCTCAAAGATGACCATGAAAGCCGGAACTAAGACCAGGCACAGAAGGGCGTCGAGGAAGCAGAACTATAGCCACTACGTGCACAAGGTCCTGGCGAACATGGAGGGTAACCCTTTCACCATCTCCACCAAGGCCATGGCGATTGTGAACTCCTATGTCAACGACAACTTTGAGCTCTTGGCCCTCGAAGCCTCTCGACTGGCCAACCGCAACAAGCGCTCCACCATCTCAGCCAGGGAGATTCAGTCCGCCGCCCGCCTCATCCTCCCCGACGGTATGGCCAAGGACGCCCAGTCTGAGGCCAACAAGGCTGTCAGCCGGTACTCTACCTCAGAGTAAAACCTTCGTAAAAGCTGAGCACTAATACAATAAGAACACAAAAAAACAATCATCCACAGATCTGTCAGTGTAACAACAAAACCTCCCCACGGGAACATCAATGCAGACTATACCAGAAGGAAGGTTCTGTTCTGTGATGGATAGAGATGATTATATGCAAATAATCGAAAATAATGAAAATAACAGATCTACAAGCTCACAATGTGTGCATCGCATGTGACCTGGTAAGATTTGATTTTTTTTTTAAAGCTATTTTGCAATGGGGGGGGCGGGGGGTGTCCACAGCCAAAGACCAATAAGCTATGTGGGGTCCTTGCCATGGAAATCTTTGGAAACACCCGTTTCAACTGAAGAGATTAATCATGGCCAGTGGGTCCAACAAAACCCAGGCCATGATGCTGCAAGACGGCAAAGAGTATGGGCTACACACCATGTATTGCAAAGTGGTCAGCCAAGCAGAGCAACTGAGGGAGGCGGAGAATGGTCTGAATTATCACGCTGACATTGTGGGGACAGTCGCCCAGGGCAGGCAGGCTTGGGTCGAGCTGGAAGTCGTTCCGGAGGAAATCTGGCATGTCAATGCTGTAGCCTTGAACAAGGGCTATAGTATGAGCTGGGATCATGCCAACAGAGGGCACCGATCTGGGAAAGACATCAAACCTTCACGCACGGAGGTACAGATGACATCGAACATGCCCTGTCCTGGTAGTGGTGACAACCAGATTCGGCCTCATTTGGTAGATGGTGGTGGAGCAGGAAAGAAAGGAGGTCTCTTGATGCCTCGTTTTAATCTATTGTCAGGACAAGAGAAGAGACATCATGACATGAGGAGCAAAGGTGGTCCAGAAACTGGGACCTTAACCACATCCCCAAAATAAGGGATGTCAAGGTTAACCTTGACATCCCTTCATTTGGGGATGTCATTATGCAGAAGAAATTGTCCGAAAAAAAATCGGAAAAATGTTCAAAATAATTTAGAAAAAGAGTGGATTTGTGTTTAGTGGTTAAGAACCAGCTCTAGTTCCCAGACATTAACCCACACAAGATCTTGTCCTCTGTTAAAACTCGGGTATTTCTAATGGAGCTTACAGTATCCTGGCAGGAGATGATTGAGAAGGAAACATCAAGCTATTTTCGCTTTAAAAATAAATAAATCAGTAGCTATTTATTTTTTTCCCCGAATGGGCTGAAACCATGCTAATATTTTGGTCAGAGGTAACCTCACCATCTATTCCAAGGCCATGGCCTCTATGACGTCATAGAGGACTGACGTCATAGAGATCACAGACATCACTTCATAGGATCACAGACAGTGTCAAGTAACTAAAGTAATATATTACTTTCAGTAATATTATTACTTTTTTCCTGGTACTCCACTTCAGTGTAAACTATCAGCTAAACCCTTAATAAAAGCTGAGCACTAATAAAAAAAAATAAGAACAGGAAAACCAATCATCAACACATCTGTCAGTGTAACAAACCATTTCCCCATGGGAACATTGGCACATCAATGCCAACTATACCAGAAGAAAGAACAAACTGTTGTTTTTCTGTTTAGTGATGGATAGAGATGAAAATAATACAAAGAATCAAAAAATAGTGAAAAGCTACAAGCTCACAATGTGTGCAACACATGTGACCTGTTAGACCAGCTATTCTTTTAAGCCTATTTTCCACAGTCACAGACTATGGCTATGTGGGGTCCTTGCCATGGAAATCTTTGGAAACACCCGTTTTAAAACACATCGACGTTATGATCAAAACCATGTCGAGCGTTTTAGAGTTATGCGCATCTTTTGTCGGCCCGTAAACGACGTGCGCGAAACCGGTCTAGGATCGCTGAAGAAGGGAAATTATTTTAATATCAATAAAAATTACCCCGCCGTCGGGGGGGGGCAGCGGCTGTCCACCTCATGAACAGCTCTCAGCGGGTAAATGAGGCTGGTCAAGGTCTCAGGTTCCAACTCCGATATTTGGACCCCCTTGGGGTTTAAGAGGCCAAAGGCGCCTATACACTTCAAACACTTCCAAGGCACCCCGTGGTTTTGATTGTATACACGTCATTAGCATAATTAGTGTTTAATTAACTGAAGAGATGAATCATGGTGGGTGGTCAAACAAAAACCAGGCCAAAACCACATGATGCTGAAAGACAGCAAAGACGCAAGAGAAGGCTACACCATGTATTGCAAAGTGGGGTCAGCCAAGCAGAGCACTCGAGGGAGGCGGAGGATTGTCTGACTCTGGCAGTGTGCTGACATTGTGGGGACAGTCGCCCAGGGCAGGCAGGCTTGGTCTACCAGAACGAGCTGGAACAAGGCTATATAATCCAAAGGACAGGAGGAAATCTGGCATGTCAAGGCTGTAGCCATGAACAAGCGGGGCTGTATGAGCTGGGATCATGAAACAAAGGGCACTGACCTGCATGGGAAAGACATCAAACCTTCACACACAGAGTTACAGCCGACATTGAGCATAATGCCTTGTCCCGGAAGTGATGACAACCAGATTCTGACTCATTGGGCCTCGTTGGGCCTCGTTTCAGGACAAGAACAGAGTGACGGCAGAGATGAGCAGAGCAAAGGGGGTCCAGCAACTGATGATTATTTCTGGGTTACTTTCTTCTGCATAATGAAAGTAACCCAGGTTAAGAAGCGGCTCTACCGGGGCACGGTGGAACAGTTGGTAGTGCTGTCGCCTCACAGCTAGAAGTTCCCGGGTTCTATTCCCACTCGGGACGCTGTGGGTGCTGGCGGCGTGTTTCCTCCTCCGCGTCATCAGTGCCCATACCCGAAGGCGGGGTTGGCGAAAGGGCCTTTCTGTGTGGAGTTTTCATGTTCTCCCCGTGTCCCCTAGGGTAGGTATACCCTCACAAAAAACATGCAGTAATCCTGGTCACTAAACTGCCTCCCCCTGGCCAGCCGGGGCGCCTGATGGAGGGGAAAGGAACTGGTTGGAATAACGTGTTCCTTCCACGCGCTACGTCCAACCAGGGAAACTCCCCCTGTCAGGTGTAAAGGAGCAACTTGGACACTCAGGCATGAAGGAAGCATGAGTTCAAGTCCGTTGCTCTCCCCTTGTCCCCCATATATGGAGACTAGGTTGGTGGAGGGTGTGTAGAGCCCAGGATCACATTAGATGATTGACACAGGGGTGAAAAATGGGTTACAAAATCGTGGGATAAAAAATATATTAAAAAAAGAAATAAAAAAGAAGCAGCTCTAATTCACCAGCTTCACATGTGATTTTGTTCTCTGTACAAAGCATGTGGCACTGGTAATAGAGGATTGAGCAGGAAACATCAGCGCAAGCTTCATTAATATCAAGGCTTCATCATCTAAAAAATATAATGTATATTAGTCAAAGTTCCCCCCCCCCAATCTGGCTGAAATATCCGATCTACAACCTCATGACGCATCGCGATGCCAATTGTCTATGAAAGTTAGAAAGATGCAATCCTGGGAAATATCCAATCAGATGAGGGAAAAAAAGGGTATCCTGTGGAATTATAGGCAGGTGCCTCTGAGTCCAGACTCAGAGGCACCACACTGCCTATCTATATTACATATTGTGATGTCCAATCATATGTCATAGGCCTATGTGTAATCTTTGTCTAATCAGAGGAGAGAGGAAAAAATCACACCCGTGTGAAGTGAGGGTCGCTAATATATTAAAGTCTAACTCATGTTGATTAGGTGATGTAATGGTGAACATTAAACGCCATTAACAAAGAGACGTAATGAGCATCGTTATGACATAAATTTTCCCTACATTGAACTAAAGACAAACATTAAACCTGTATATTGGAGGGGGCTAGCCGCGCCTCAAAAAGACCAAGGTAATAAATAGTCTGTTTGCCTATCGACAACCACATAGTAATAATTACACTTTTAAACATGCTTAAACGTGTTTAAATTGGCCAACCAAAAGTGGTGAGTGATATTGTCATTTAGACGAATACTTAGGTTGAAAGTGTTGAGGGGAAAAAAAAAAGGTTTCATGTCTGTATCTCTGTATGGATTCTGATATAGCTTATCTTTGTGTTTGCAGGCTGCCTGTTTGAGAAGAAACTCTGTGGCAGGGACCAGCTCTGCTCTGACGGTCAGTATGTTAATTGCGTTGGCAGTATACATTATCTCCATCTGACTGCACAAAATGTACATCAGCTATTGTTTATTTCAGATGATTTGTCACAGATGATTTGTCACTGCACATAGTTCTCTTCCGCTCCGTTTGCTATTTTCCATCTTTCTCAATTTCCTCCCTTACCGCTTCCGACTGCTCTTCCCTGACAATTGCTGGGCAGGCAGCCATACATTTTTATTTTTTTATTTTTGCGGGCCGTTATTTTCTTCTGTTGCGGTTGTTTGGTCATTATGGCTGCTAGTTCCCATACCTGATGTTGTGTGGGAGTCCCGACTGCTCAAGCTCGTACTGAATAACTGCTAGCTTGCATAACGTCTTCAGACTAGGATGTAAATCTGAGATGTACTGTACAGGCCATCGTGTTTATTTGTGTGTGTGTGTGTGTGTGTGTGTGTGTGTGTGTGCTTGTATCACTGTGCCCTCAGGCGTCATCAATGGGTGTCATCCTCGGCTTACACGGCAACATCCCGGGGGTGATAATTAATTACGGGTACATTTTTAGTACACAATTCAAAGCTAACCGCTTGAACCCTAGCATCCCTATTCACGGGGGAATTTAGACTAATTAGCTGATATTAGTTTACTAAGTATAGAGGGTTTAAGAAGTGGTTAAATAAAACATCCCGGTGTCGATGCAGTGTTCAAGTCTAGGGTATTCTCTAGAGCAGTGGTTCTCAACCAGTGGTCTGGGGACCACCAGTGGTACTTGAGGGGTTTCCGGGTGGTCCCCAGCTAAATGAGTCCACGATTAGAGGATGTAAAATATTTGTTATTTTGATCAACATTTTGCCTGTTATCTCTCCTATGGCACCACATCAATACAGCATATAGAATAAGAATTGTGGACAAAATCTTATCCAAACGACGACAAATTATTCTTACGTTTTGGGTCTGAAAGGCATCAAATGGTGGTCCGTGGCTCAAATGCAGAATGAATAATACTGGACCTTCACATGGAAAAACTGTTGAAAACCACTGCTCTAGTATTCGTTGGCATGTTCTGCACTGTACACAGTGCACATTATACTTAAGCTTTGAAGGCCAAATCTCACCGGAGGATATAAACTGCTACTGGGCATTTTAATGTGCCAAACAATCCTGGCAGATATACAGTACACTACAGCCAATGTGTTCTCTGCAGAGTCTCTGACTTTTATCAAAAGACTGGGTCGGTCCTGTGCCAGTCGAAGATGGCATTGCGGCGCATTCTTGTGAGCTCGTATACAGTAGATCTTCCATTCTCAAATGACCGAAATATATATATATATCCTGTTATTATTATATAAAAAAATATTAATTTAATTCCTGAGATGGGAAAATATGTTTTTCTGTGAGTTAAATGTGTGCACGCTGCACAAATGTGCTGACCTCATCACATTTGGAGGCTTTGGCTGTTTTTGGGCTGTTTTTAGCCCAAAGGAGTGTTTTTCGTGCAAAACGAATGCTTGGAATGGATTCAGAATCATGATGACCCCCCAGTTTGACACATTACATGCTTCTTAAAAACAATATTTGTTTTGCCTTATATGTTTTTAATGGTACTCCAACGTTCAACGCCTGAATTTACCATGATCCACAATTTATATAATACTCTATTTTTAATATATGATTATAAGGATGAACCTAAGGATCATACAAAAAAAACCATGAACGATTACTTTTGCAATTTATTTTGGGTCAAATCTTAGATTGACTGGCCTATTAGCGGTTTCGTGGAACGACTCACTAAAAACAAACAAAGAGAAAATTGTACACAGTTGTCTGTACTTAGTTGCACCATCTGGGATCAGATCACTTCCGCCCACCGTGTGTCTCTCCCTATTAACTCTCCCAGTGTTTGTCTCCATGAAGGTTTCATCAAGGGGCTGCTGTTGTCTCTTAACGTTCTCTCACCCCGGGACAGGAGGAAACGCTATTGCTATCGGGTAGTAGTGGTAAACAACGACCCCATCATGCCTCAAACAGTACAGTACAGTTCGCTGTGGGCTCCCAGTATACAGCCTATATAGCTGTCGAGTCATTTCTCATCAAAAAGAAGGAAAAAAAACAGCTGGGAGACAAAATGAGGCAGGGGAAAGAGAATGGAGACAGAGAATGGAGACAGTAAGAGAGAGAAAGGGAAAGGGGGGGGGGGGGGGGGAGAGATCCTATACGAAAGCGAATAAGAGAAAGACAGAGAGATGTGTTGAATAAACCATGCAAAAAAGAGTGAGTGAGTACAACTCTTCATATCAAATGTATTCATGTAGCACATTTAAAACACAACTCATTGTACCGAAGTGCGACACTAAATGCAAAGCAGAACAGAAGAGAACAGTCAATCATATGGACAACATAAACAAAAAAGGTAAAACATTTAAAAAAAAAATAGGTTAACCCCTATAATGCCCATATTCCATGCATTGATACTTTTACTCAAGTACAAAATGTGAGTACTTTTTCCACTACTGGCGTGCGTACGTGCTTATGTCTGTTCATATATACATGCATGATGTGCTGCTGGTGTGTGTTTGTGTTTGAGTGATGGCGGTCAGGTGTACTTCATGCCAATCAGCCAACCCCAGTGAGAACATGTCCATTATTGACGCTATGGTGTGTTTTCTTTCTGTCCAGAGGGGGGGCTCTTGTGTGAGCTTGTTAAATCGTCTACTTTCGGAAAACATTTCAATCGTGACATTTTCTAAATGTTCTCTTGTTGTCGTGTGGGAGTGATTGTATCAAAGCTCAGGACACCACCGTTGCATGGAAACAGCGTGTGCTGTTTGCAGACGTGGACAGGCCTTTCCTGTGGGATGTTATGGATATGCCAGGAGTTCAATCACGATGCGCATGTCGTGCGTGTGTGTGTGTGTGTGCGTGCACACGCATGCACGCACCTTGAACGTCACGCTATATACGTAAGCATGCATATTCCACACACACGCGCACGTGTTCATTCTGCCGGATAGAAAGCGTGGGAGGGTCAAATGAGAAGTGGAAATTGCGTGCATTTGTGGTCAAGCGCATGATGAGGGACATGTTTGCCATTCGATTACGTCCATACACATTATGGGGGCGTGTGCATGTACATCTGTACGTTTGTACGGATGTAAATTGTAGGCATTGTACTCCTGAATCAGACCGAATGAAAGAGAGAGAAACGGAGAGAGAGAGATTGAGATATCGTCAGAGATATAGACACAGACAGTATAATTTATTCTCACAAGTATGAATCGTGCTGAAGAGAGACAGAGAGAGAGAGAGAGAGAGAGTAAGTAAACGATAATTTAGAGATTGAAGGAGAGCTATAGAGAGGCAGAGACGACAAAAGTGACTGGTGAAAAGGAGAGAGAGGACGTTGAGGAATATAGAGGACGGTAGAAGAGATAAAAGAGCAACGCAAAGTGGCAACAACGGAGAGCATTAAAGAGATATATAGAGTGATTGGAGAGAGGGGGGGTGGGGGGGGGGGGAGTGTCAGAGCAAACGTAAACAAGGCCTCTCTCCGTCAGCGGCGGTGCTCGACCAATCCCGGCTCACCCTCTGTGTCTCTATGACAACAATGACATCAACTGCCTGACGACTGAGAGTGTGTCTCCCTCATGTGTAAGAAAGAGTGGGGGGGAGGAGAGAGCAAGGTGATGACTCACCAAGAGCTACACACCAGTGGTGTGTGTGTGTGTGTGTGTGTGTGTGTGTGTGTGTGTGTGTGTGTGTGTGTGTGTGTGTGTGTGTGTGTGTGTGTGTGTGTGTGTGTGTGTGTGTGTGTGTGTGTGCCCGTGTGCGTGCCCACGTGTGTCTTCCTTTATTGATGGGCGTATGCCGTTGGTTTCCACCTCAGTGCACCTTGGCATCGATTGTACTAGTCTCTGTATTCACTCATTTTCTTTTTATGACTGTGGCGGAGAACGCTGCGCTGTCTTAATGGTCTGAGATCTCCCATAAGTGTTGAGATCTGGTGACTCCCGAAGGCCATTTGCATGGATTAAAGTTCCCAGTCGCCGCGACTGATTTCAGTCATTTTTTGGCTCCCGTAGAAGCCAAGCGTGTCTTCTGTGAAAGCATGCTGCCCACTCGGAAAATAGCAGGTCTATACTGTAGATTGGCTATCTTCGGCCACTATAGTTATTTTAGGATGAAAGGGTACTTGAAGTGATCAAACTATCAATAGAATGCAAGTTTAGAAGCACCTTCCAGAAACATGAACATGTCGAGACGTGTTCTGAGCTATTATAGTGTTCGTATGACAAATTAGAGCATTAATTCTGTTTCTGCCCAATAAGTACCTCATTGTCATGCTCATCAAGCCCATTCATTGACCCCTCGCGCCCTGTAGACGGGGTCATTATGACCCCATCACTATGTCCGTACACGGACAGAATGTGTCCGTGCAGGCAAGTCTTGGTCTTGTCCGTTGCAATTTGCAATTGCACTTTCTCTTTTTACGCACCATTATAATGTTCTTATTTTGATCATAAAACCCAATTACTGAACGTCAAGTCTCCAGGTTTTCTTCTATGACACTTATTTACTACGACACTACTATGGCACAGTCGGAATCCAACTACTACTATGCTTCTCAAATGTTTCATTTGCACGGACCCCCTTAACTATGAGAGTGTACAAATGGAACCAAATGTACCCATAAGGTCCCATCGGTATAGAGGTGTTTCATCATACGATAAAGGCGATCTCAGAATAACTGAGTTGATAATTGAGTACTCTTTTTTTTTGAGTGGTGCAACCACTCCTACAATCAGCAATGTCCATGTACCTACCTGTGTGTGTGTGTGTGTACCTGTGCACATGAGCCTGAGTATGTTACTGATTTATACCAGTAGGGGGCGGCAGAAACAGAGGGAGGGGTAGTGCTGTGTAATGAGAGAGAGAGAGAGAGAGAGAGAGGGAGGGGGGGGGGGGGGGGAATTGCACCACTCAGTTCACACGTGTGTGATTTTTTTACCTAAGAAAAGGTATCAATACCGCAATGTAAATGATACTCTGTTACAAGTCTGGAATTGACTTGAGTAAAAGTGCAAAAGTATTGGTATCAAAATGTACATAAAGTGTAATGTACATAAAGTACCACAATTAATTGTCAAAATACCTCAAGATTGCTTTATTTGTCATTCTTTCCAACTGCAGCAGCAGTTGTCTAGTTAAAAGACAACACAGACTCATACAAGAATGAATATATCAAGACAATACTCATCACTCAAAAACATTTAAAAACTGAACATAGAGTTTCATCATGTCATCAGTTCATGTCCAACTACCAGGGAGAGTATAGAGTTCAAAAGTCTGATCGCCTGGGGAAAGAAACTGCTCCGCATCCTTTCTGTCCTGGCACTGATGCTCCCAGATGGCATAAGGGAGATCAGGCTGTGAGAGGGGTGGGTGGATCCTCAATGATGCCAGTTGCTCTCCTCATGCATCTCTGCTGGTATATTGTATGTCTGCCAGGGACAGATAGCTGTCTCACCGTCCTGTCCAGCTGTTTTCTCTCCTCAGCTGTGCTGTTTCCATACCAGGAGGTAAAGAAGTAGGTGAGAATGCTCTCAATGGTGCCTCTATAAAACATGGTCAGGGCTGGGGACAGGCAGGTCGACTCTCTTCAGCTGACGGGAGGGGGTAGAGACGCTGCTGGGCCTTTCTAATGATGGCAGTGGTGTTGCTGCTCAGGGCCAGGTTGTCCGTCAGCAGCACTCCCAAGAATGTGGTGCTTGCTACCCTCTCAACGGCTGAGCCATCGATGGTCATAGGATGGTGTTGTGGCCTGGTTCTCGTCCTGAAGTCCACAATAATTCCCTTTGTCTTTTTGGTGTTGAGGGAAAGATTGTGCGCTTTACACCAAGCTGCCAACTGTTCGACCTCCTCTCCCGCTTAGTTATGAGGCCGACCACGGTGGTGTCATCAGCAAACTTTATTATGTGGTTGCTTTTGAACCTGGCCTTGCAGTCATGTGTGAGTATAGAGTGAACAATAGGGGACTCAGAACGCATCCCTGAGGAGATCCTCTGTTCACTTCAATCATGGCTTTAGATGTTTTGTTGCCTACTTCTTTGACTGTTTGCCTCCTCTGTCAGGAGATCCAGGAACCAATTGCAGGTGCCAAACCTGCATGTCGTTCTCGTGGTTTATGGCACAGTGCACACGTCATGCCACTCGCCCACCCGTGCGAGAATAATTATGATTAGATAATAATGCTCTGGAATGGGGAGGGATGACTCATCTGACTGTATTTTTCCCCACATCTCTGCAGACCAGTGTCTGTTTATTCTTTTGCGCCAACTCTCAAATTTGTTAACGAGGCCTTAAATGCACTGTCTGAAAACCTATAACCCTTTACAAGGCATCTTTGTCATTATTACTTTAACCATTATTTTATGCTTTGGCTATTCAAAAATAGCAGATATACAAGCTTGTGTATCTGCTATTTTTGTAAAGCTTGTAGATCCGCTAATCTGCTGTTTTAGATTTTTTTTTTAAATGTGTGCAAATCTTTGAATACCGTATATTGGTTAAAGCAATTATTTTTGCCTCCTATATACAGCATTTGTCCCCACACATCTCAATATTTGCCATTGACGATGAAAGGAGAAGTTAGGTCAAAATGTCAGTCAAATATGACGTGAAGTTGTGGCAACACAAACCATTATATGCCATTGACAATGAAGGGAGAATTACGTTATATGTAGACCAGCAAATCGGCTAATCATGAAGGTACTGAAAGACTCACCCACCTCATCTTTTCTCTTGGCATCTTGATCCACAATTGAGATGAATTAATTGGGCCTGCTCAGCATGTGTGAGCACATTTCCCCTGCATGCCTCATGTGCTATAGTTGATGGAGTGACTCTTCTCCTCATTGCAGATGGGTTGTTTGGACAGTGCCGTGGGCCCCAGGAGCAGCTGATTCAGTACCAGGTCTCTGTTCCTGTTCTCCACAAACTCCAGGAGGTCCTCAAAGAGCTGATGATACAAGGTGACTGCCAGTACATGGTTTGAATTATAGAAAAATACCAATAAGGCCGGACTATGACTACTTTACCATTGAGCTAAGATAGATCCTGCCTGTTTGCTCAGGGTATGAATAGAATCTTTTTTTTTTTTGGTAATGTTCTATCCCACAATTTTGTAACCCATTTTTTTACCCAGTGTCAATTATCTAATGTAATCCTGGGCGCTACACTTCCTCTGCCAAACTGGGGGGGCAGCGGACTGACCTCATGCTTCCTTCTATGCATGAGGAGTCAAAGTTGCTTCTTTTCACCTGACGGGGGAGAGTTTCCCCGGCCGGACGTAGCTCGTGGAAGGAAAACGTTATTCCGACCAGTTCCTTTCCCCTCCATCAGGCGCCCCGGCTGGCCAGGGGGAGGTAGTTTTAGAGACCAGGATTACGGCATGTTTTTTGTGAGGGTATACCTACCCTAGGGGACACGGGGAGAACATGCAAACTCCACACAGAAAGGCCCTTTCGCCAACCCCGCCTCGGGTATGGGCACTGATGAAACGGAGGATGGAACACGCGCCCAGTGCCCACAGCGTCCCCAGCGGGAATCGAACCCGGGACCTTCTAGCTGTGAGGCGACAGCACAGTATGAATAGAATCTTGACCATCGGGTCAAAATTCGTGTCTGATCCTGTGTCTAGGTGAGACATGACCTTTAACACGGTATAAAGGTCTCAATAGAAGAGCAGGGAGATACAATAGAGTTATGTCACATGAATAAAGTGAGTGTCAAAGTGAGTTTAATGTTGTTTAATGCAATCAGATTGGACTTTTCTGTTTGGACTTTTCTGCCAGAAAGTAGTAGTAAAGAAGCATAACTTCCGTGAATAATGATAATGATGAACCACCCCAATAAGTGTAAGTTATATTGTATTAATATATCCTGTAGGCCTACTCTATCATACAGATTAACAAACATTTACATTTTATAAAAATTAATTAAAAAAAAGTTACATAGCTTCTGAACTCAAATTCAAACCTTAAAAAAAAGCATCTTGTCGCAGAGTTAACAGTTAGCAGAGTGTCCAGATCTCAAACAGTTACTTTTCTCTGGACTAAATTGAGTTCTCAGTTCACCATGGCAACAGACCCCTTACAAAGGTCAGCCACAGCAGTAATTACATCAAATCTTTTATCTTTTATCTTTCATCCCCTCGTCACCTTTAGCACAACGCTCCCATTCAGACAGAGTGACTCATTGGACAAAAAGCTCAAAAGCTGAATATGGTTCAGCTCCTATACACCATTGACATTAAAGGACCACTTTACCACTTTTCAACCTATCTTCATTATTATATTCATATAATTGGTCCTCTCCTCACTAATGTTTATGATAACGTAACAATAACATAACAATTTGTTTCTATTCCGTCCGTCTCAAAGGAGGGCTGTGGACAGTTCACCGTCCAACAGTGACATCATCGTTTTTTGAGAGTGGTAACCACTCCTATAGACAAATTCACAGAGGGGTGCCCTGGGCGCGGCCATTACTGAGGTGTAATCCATGGAGCAGGTGCTCCGTAGGCCAGGTGTGGCTAATCAGTGCTGCTGTGCTTAATGGTACACCTCAGTAATGGCCGCACCCAGGCAACCCTCTGTGGATTTGTCACACACACACACACACACACACACACACACACACACACACACACACACACACACACACACACACACACACTGTATTATATGATGATGATTTCAGTGGGTGAGTTCATGTGGTTCTGGATCTGGGTCTAGCTTGGATTCCCCATCCATGATGTCACTGGTGGACGGGTTTCTGAACTGCCCACAGACCGAGTAGGAAAAAAAGTGCTATTTTAACATGATCATTAGTGAGGAACAATAGAGCGTTCTGAAACGTCTATGGGAAAAATGTATAGGAAATTCACTTCCGGGCTGCTCGTCGGGGGGGGGGCGGGACTACGACACTCGAAGATAGGTTGAAAACACGTTCACCACCATTGACGGAATATTCCGTAATTTAATGATTTTTATTGACTAGCCCTTACCCGTTGTGAGATATTTGCCCCCCTCTTGTGGCCGTGGGGGGGTACTGCGCCCGGTGTGTTTTTAATTCACTGATAAATGTTGCATCCTTTGGTATTCTTCTCCTGATAAACTACACGGTTTGCACACATCTCACCATGCACAACGGCGACAGGTAGCCTGTCCACACATGGACCGCTACTTTGCATTCATATTCATGTGATATTGACAGTACAATAGCCATTTTTGCATTTTTTAATCCACTAATAAATTCATTATAAATCATTAATGTGTCAAATCGGAAAAAGGGCTCCATTAAGACCTCCATATAATTATGGTCCATGCCTGTGTGAAAAGTGGGAGTGATTGGGCCAGCCAATGTTGAGATAAAGCGCTGTCAGGGACATTCAGACAGACAGACATTCAGACATTCGCTGAATTTTAGTATGATGATGATTAAGTTATATGAATAGCTCTCGGTTGCTAGGTGATCGATAAACAGGAAATGAACCGGAAGTGAAAAGTGATATTATGTCTAATTGACATCTCTGTCACCCTATGGGTGAGCAGGCCTGGCCTGGCAGGATGACATCACCCAGCTGATCATTGGACGAGAGCTGAGTCAGGTCCCGCAAGTCACTAGCTCCGCCTCCAAGCGACGCGAGAGGACAGTGAAACAGTAAGAGAACCCACAGCTTCACTCCATCATGAGAATCTATATATTAATGAACTGATTTGCACACAATCAAAACATTATGTTGTAATTGATGTTGTAAGATGATAAGAGTGCCCCTCACTTCACACGGGTGTGATTTTTGTTTATACCCACACCTGGCTTTCCACCTCGGAGGAAAGCCTTGATGCGGCGCAATGCAAGTCACGCTTTTATTGGGAAGGTATTATTCTTTCGGTTTGAGGGTTCCGGTCTGATGACTACAAAACAATGACTACAAAACATGACGTAACGACATCATCCGCTCCCTACCGGATCATAAACCCAAATCGGAATGCTGCCCAGGCTAAACCCAAGTAAGCCTATTATTGGCGTGTTTCCATTGGGGTGCTTCATACTCAATTCATCTCATGTCCTATATTCTGTCAGAGCTCCAGGGTATCTGGCCACCGACCTGAGGGCCCAGGGGAGTGCCGAGCGGGCCGACCCAGAGCTGATGCAACAGTACCTGGACTACATGACGCTGGACGATCCGCCGCGCTCCTCTGTTCACATGCAGCAGCGCCCTCTGCTGGAGCCGTACACCTACCGCCAGGTCAGGAGATGTCACACGTATTATATACCACACATGATCAGACCTACACGAGAGATGGTGTATTTCACCTTTTGACTCCATTAAGACATGAGGCTGATTCTGCTTTCTAAAACCCCAAAAGAGGAGAGTTGTTGTCTCAAAACATTTTCAAACACTTTCAAGATTTTGCAAAGAGCATATATATATATATATATCTGCTATTTTCGAGAGGTGCTAGCAGCGCCAACATTTGACAGTGTGTGCTTGGGTGTCTTTTTCAGCACTGTCACTGTGGTCACTGTGTCTATTTTGCAGTGACGTATAACGATTAAATGATACAAGGCACTGCTCACTTCACACTGGGTGTGATTTTTGCTTTGCCAACGGTGGAAATCTAAAATGACACTTTCCCGTTTTTGAATGGGTTATTAAAGTCTTAAAGTGTGGAAATATGTCCACACAAAAATGAAAGAAAAATATATACTTCTGGTTCCAAAGCACTTTCTATACTATTTAGAGAAGTGGTCATTCTTTTAATTTGATTTATTTATTTGCACTGTCGCACAATAAAACAGGTACAACGGTAACATTATTAAAAGACACAAGGTTCTCACTTAAAATAATAAACAAGTAGTGAACTAATTTATGTGGAATGGTTATTGTGGAAGAAATGCCAGTGAATATCAAATAGATATCGTATTGTAGTGCTGTGTAACGTGAAGGGTTTTAGGCTGATCTAGGATCAGCACAACAGTAAGGCAGCACTGGCAAACAAAAAGACTAAACAAAAAAATGCCATTCATATCATCGGTTCTGGTACCATTATCAGATAAAAAACCCAATTGGTACCCAAACCCACATGTATAGTATAGCAGAGAGAGGCTCAGAGCCTGTGTGGCTGCAGACTCCAAAAGCCCAGTCTAGGTATATATTCTGTATATATTAGCTCCAGAGGCTCTTAACCCATTCTGACCTGAGATCAGATTCATACGAGGTTTCCACTGGACACACACTAGTCTGATTAACCCATTCTGACCTGAGATCAGATTCTAAAAATGTCAGTCCGTTCTTCGATTTTTCAAAAATAGCAGACCTAAAGCACGACATGATGCTAACACCAAAACGGGTTCCCGTTCAGAATGGGTTAAAGGTGGCTAACCTCTTTTGGAAAAACAAGACGTAAATGATGCACACACGCACACCATCTCTGTATTAGATCATTACTGATATTGATTATGTAAACGCAAGGCTCATCGTTCGATGGGGCCTGGTATTATAATTGAATACAATGAGTGTTATTATCCATAATATAATAATATATGAAACCACATTCATGAATTTCTCATTGTAATGCAACGGTGTCCGATATCCCGCCCATGTCTCTCTGACATTAAGTGCTGGACTTTGCGTGTCTTAAGTACCAGGTCTTTATTACCTAACTTGAGTAAACTAAAGACCTGGAGGCGTGATCAATGCTCTTTGGCCACTCAGAATAGCCAAATGGCATTGATCACGCCTCCA
This sequence comes from Protomyctophum bolini, assembly GCF_963924005.1. NCBI lineage: Eukaryota > Metazoa > Chordata > Actinopteri > Myctophiformes > Myctophidae > Protomyctophum > Protomyctophum bolini. Next base: position 7,313,609 of record NC_137885.1, read on the forward strand.
GGTCTTTAGTTTACTCAAGTTAGGGAATAAGACCTAGTACTTAAGACACGCAAAATACAGTGCTGGACGTGCCGCAATGTCCACCACAGCTATAGATCCTATCCTATTTGTATGTGCTGAAGTCGGGAGTGGCGACGTCCCCCCCCGCATACTGCTGGATCCTCCTCAGCTCGGCGTTGCACAGCTTCTCCATCTCCTGGCTGAGCGCCTTCTCCAGCTGAGCCACGGCCGTCCTCACGGTCCCCGCGTACGACGACGACGGATGGACGCCGCCGACCTTCATCCAGTCCTTGGTGCATGAGGGCAGGAGGAGGGGGGTAACGACGGAGGACGCGACGTTCTGGACGCGGATGTCTTCGGTCTTCAGCTCGGAGGCTCTCCTCGTCAGCTCGGCGATCTCCCGCCGCAGGTCCCTGACGATGCCCTCGGCCTGCGTCTCCGTGGCCTTCCGCCTCTCCTCGATGGCGCGGACGAGCTCGGCCCGGCTCCTCTCCATGACGCTCATCAGCGCCGCGAAGACCCGCCGGCCGTTCGCCACCTCTCCGTCGGCGACGAGCGAGACCTCCCGGACCCTCGCCTCCCTCTCCCGGATCATCAGCCGCACCTCGGCCTCGCCCTTGCCGTCGTATTGCTCCTTCAGCTTGTGGCTCCTGAACCGACCGACCATGTCGGAGATGAACGTGTTCACCGTCACTTCCGGCCTCCTGTGGAACGTCCTGTTGCACAGCGGACACCGACACACCGCGTCCGTGTCGTCCCAGTAGCGCGTGATGCAGCCTTTGCAGAAGTTGTGTCCGCACGGGGTGGTGATGGGGTCGGTGAACACGTCCAGGCAGATGGAACACAGGAAGTTCTCTTCGGACAGGAGACTGTTGCTGCGGGAGGCCATTACTACTGCAACGATGAGAATAAAAGTGAAAGTATATGAAACGCTGGAAATGATTGTAAAGACAACTGCTTAAAACTGGTCAACTGTTCTGCTGCACAGGTCCTCCAGAAGGAACCTAACCAGTGACTTGTCTTACTTTTATATGATCTTGGAATGTTTATGGTGTGATTAGAGGCGGAATAAGATTTGTAGCACTGCCTCTGTAATCTTCTATTTCTTAGGCCGCTGGGTAAGACTCTCTCTCGTGCGCTATAGTGGTCTGCACGCTGTGTGGTAGTCATCTTTTAAACTGAGCCCCCTCGAATCTTGCGTCATCAAATACGACGTCAGTCTTGCACAAACATGGGTGGAGTCACAGCAGTGAGATTTATTTTTAACCACTTGAGCCCTACTTTTAGAAGGCATTCGTAGAGAATGGGCCTCAGGCCTTAAAGGTAGAGTCAGTGATTTCACTTAATTCAAATATCACTTATTTTTTTGTTTTGTTGTGATAATCCTCTCTACTATAGAGTGTGCTGACCATATAAGGAGTTCCTCCCTGTCCCCAGTTAACCCCTGGGGGTCAAAAAAACGTAGGTTTCGTTTTTGACTCTCTATCCTGATTGGACGAAGGCTTAGGTCCCACAGCCAAAAACGAAACCTACGTTTTTTTTAGTGAAATCACTTACTCTACCTTTAAAGAAGAACCACAGACATAACGATAACGTGTCTTGTCCCTCTGTCCCCTCAGCAGTATGGCTACCAGGACGAGGAGGAGCGCTCCCTCAACTCCCTGTACGACAGCAGAGGCCCCTCACCGCGCCTCGCCGCCCCCCCCGCCTCCTCTCGCTCTGCCTCCAGGGCTCATCCCGGCTCGGTGGACCAGGACCAGCAGCTACTGGAGGACCTGGTCTCCTTCCTCCTCTCCACCTCCTCCTCCTCCTCCCCTTCTTCCTCCTCAGCAGTGGGACAAATATATATTTTTATTAACCCATTTAGGCCCGACCTCGAAATTAAAAAAAAGATCTTCTGAAAATCCTCCAGTTTTCAGAAATAAATATTTTCACAAATCTTCAAAAATAGCAGACCCACAAGCTCGTATACAGCAGCGCGCCACCGAGTGTGGCGTGCTATGAGCTTGTAGATCTGCTATTTTTCAATAGCTAAATTATATCGTAATGTTTTAAAACACCAAAAGGGGTTCCAGCCCCCAAAAATCGGTTAAAGCAGCTTGAATCCCACGGCCGCATAGCCGAGTTAAACCTACCTTTGTCCAGGGTGCCTCAGACGTATTAGGCCCAGTTTAGTTTAACCCATTCTGACCTGAGATCAGATTCATACGAGGTTTCCACTGGACACACACTGGTCTGATTAACCCATTCTGACCTGAGATCAGATTCTAAAAATGTCAGTCGTTCTTCGATTTTTCAAAAATAGCAGACCTACAAGCTCGTAGCGCGCCACTCGGTGGCGCGCTACGAGCTTGTAGATCTGCTATTTTTCAATAGCTAAAGCATAACATGATGCTAACACCAAAATGGGTTCCGGTTCAGAATGGGTTAATCCACGTTAATCCACAAAAACGGGTGTACACACGTGCACGGCACGCACGTCTTTATTTGCATTATAGCTCATACGTAATCTGCTCAAAATGCGACATTCAGGGCTTGAATAAGACCCTAATTTGAGATTGCACGATCAAAAACAAATTTTAGATGGACAGAACTTGAGCTCAGTGGCTGATCCAAAATTGCCGACTTCTACTTCCGGTATACAAACGGAAAACAAGAGCTCGTCCGTCTTGATTTTTCCTTTGATTTGTCTGGCACCCAGCAGTTAATTGAGTGATCAATTCTGCATTGTTTTAAGTAAAAGTATCCATTCTGCAATGTAGAAATAGATCTGTTACAAGTAAAAAAAGTCCGGTATTCAACTCGCACCACAGTAAAAATTTACTCAAAGCACCAAAAGTAAAACTGGTCATTATGCCGAATGTCTCGTCTACAGTCTATTGAAATATACAAGCCCACGTGTGACATTATTACGACACGTTGTGAGCTTGTAGATCGGGCTATTTTCAAATCGCTGATTCAATTCAAAATCTACATAGTAACTATAGTTAACTAAAGGTTTTCAAATAAGCGCTAGTGGAGTTATAAATACATACGTTTGCCCTCTGATACACGTTATACGTAGTGAAGTAGAAGTATTGAGACTTTGGGACATTCTCTACCACCACTCCTCCATGCAGCCCCTCTCCCACCACAGGGCGGCCGGCGGCCTCCTCCTCCCCACCCCCTCGGATTTGTTTCTGGAGCAGCAGCAGCCAGACTTCCCCCTGGACTATGGCGAGGACTACGTCTCCCAGCAGGCCATGCAGGGCGGCAGTCAGCGGCAGCAGGAGGAAGAACGTCCGGAGGAGGAGAAGAAGAAGACGAAGCCGCTGCCGCAGGAGGACTACGAGTCTCTGTCTGCACTGGATGGTGAGGGGAGAGAGAGATAGGGGCAGAGTGGAGAGAGAGAGAGAGAGAGAGAGAGAGAGAGAGAGAGAGAGAGGAGGGGGTAGAGGAAGAGAGATGGGGGAGATATAGGAAGAGAGATAGGGGCAGAGTGGAGAGAGAGAGAGAGAGCGAGAGGAGGGGGTAGAGGAAGAGAGATGGGGGAGATATAGGAAGAGAGATAGGGACAGAGTGGAGAGAGAGAGAGAGAGAGAGAGGAGGGGGTAGAGGAAGAGAGATAGGGACAGAGTGGAGAGAGAGAGAGAGGAGGGGGTAGAGGAAGAGAGATAGGGACAGAGTGGAGAGAGAGAGAGAGAGAGAGGAGGGGGTAGAGGAAGAGAGATAGGGACAGAGTGGAGAGAGAGAGAGAGAGAGAGAGAGAGAGAGAGAGAGAGAGAGGAGGGGGTAGAGGAAGAGAGATGGGGGAGATATAGGAAGAGAGATAGGGACAGAGTGGAGAGAGAGAGAGAGAGAGAGAGGAGGGGGTAGAGGAAGAGAGATAGGGACAGAGTGGAGAGAGAGAGAGAGGAGGGGGTAGAGGAAGAGAGATAGGGACAGAGTGGAGAGAGAGAGAGAGAGAGGAGGGGGTAGAGGAAGAGAGATAGGGACAGAGTGGAGAGAGAGAGAGGAGGGGGTAGAGGAAGAGAGATAGGGACAGAGTGGAGAGAGAGAGAGAGAGAGGAGGGGGTAGAGGAAGAGAGATAGGGACAGAGTGGAGAGAGAGAGAGAGAGAGAGAGAGAGGAGGGGGTAGAGGAAGAGAGATAGGGACAGAGTGGAGAGAGAGAGAGAGAGGAGGGGGTAGAGGAAGAGAGATAGGGACAGAGTGGAGAGAGAGAGAGAGAGAGAGAGAGAGAGGAGGGGGTAGAGGAAGAGAGATAGGGACAGAGTGGAGAGAGAGAGAGAGAGATGAGGGGGTAGAGGAAGAGAGATAGGGACAGAGTGGAGAGAGAGAGAGAGAGATGAGGGGGTAGAGGAAGAGAGATTAGGGACAGTGGAGAGAAAAGGAAGAGAGGGAAGGGGGGACATATAGAGACAGAGAGGGAGGAGGGACATGAACATAACACACATTTTATGAGACTGTAAACCCACAATATTCCATAATAAATAGTGAGAAAATCCATTTTCAAATACTCAGCGATGCACCTGACAGTTATATGATCCTACTCACGAGCATATACATGATCACATTGAACAACAACAAAGCCCTTGTTGAATCGAAACGGATTCAATAAATAATATGAATTATTCATGTTTATAATGAGGTTCATAATGACTCTAACCACCCTCTTCACTCACCAGTTGCGCTGTTGCCATATTGCAGGCAGGAGGCTTAGGGCTCTATCTTATGCGCCACCTTTCCCCCTTATGCCTAAACGCATTAGCCAGATTTTACACAACACATTGTGAGCTTGTAGTTTGGTTATTTGAACAATTTTATGTTTTTCAATATAGTGAAAAATGGCACAAAAAAAAAAAAGTTTAAGCATAAGGGGTATAAGAAATCTGCTTTGGATTTGGAACACACTCAAGGACACTTTGAGACCCACTGGTTAGTGTCATCGGTAACACCTGCTGTGCAGGAAGTAGGGAAGGGGCCAGAGTTCTTTCCAAAATGGCGTGTGTGCACAGAGCCTAGTGTTAACACAACTTCCCGTGTGGCTTTTTAGACGACTCCTTGCAGAAGCTGGCCATGCTGCTGGAACACTACGGCCTCGACAGCAGCGACATCAAAGACTTCTCATCCCAACACCTGGACAGCCTGCCTGCTGCACTGAAACACCTGGACAGCCTGCCTGCTGCACTGAAACACCTGGACAGCCTGCCTGCTGCACTGAAGCAGCTGGACAGGCTGCCCGCTGCGCTGATACAGCTGGACACTAGCATGCCTTCTGGTCTCAAGCAGCTGCAGATGGACGCTTCCTACGTAGCCGACAAGAACGCCAAAGGTTTGAGCCGTTTTGTTGTGTTATTTAAGCGATACATCTGATATGTTCAACAGGTATTGGTGTGAAAATATATTGACTTGACACAATTTTGTCTCATCATTATTACGATGGCCTCGGAAACCTTATTATGATGATGATGACTATTGTTTTTAATATTCAGAATATTTAGAATATTCCGATTTTTCAAGTTATTTTTTCCTGAACCACACGGGTAGCATATAGCCTACACAAAGACATATATAAAAATACAATAAACATAAGTAACCATATGTTATTATTATTTTGTCTTTGCCATTTAGATAAATATCGGAACAATGCCGTCTCAGGAAAGAAGGTAAGGATAACATTTTCTGGTATAGTTTTCTTACCCTTGCTTTATGATTGAATGGCCAGTGGGTGGCAGTGCAGACTTGGGATACAATGGAGTAATGAAGTGTTCTAGCCTCTTCATCAGAGGATTACAACGAAAACATCCAGTCATCAGCATGACTTCAAAGAGGCCTCGGCTCCTCTTCTTTTGTAAAAGGAGAGCCATGTATCCTAATGTCCAGTTTATTACACATAATAACAGGCCAGCGGAGATAACTTTCTGGTATTGCGAGGTCTCTTCTCTTGCATCAATGTAATGTAGTGACGTGGTGGTAAAGTAACCCATGCTATGTTTTTTGAGGGGCGCTAGCACCTCCTATGCACAGCTTTGTGTGTGTGTGTTTGTACCACGGAATGTGATGGTCTGATTGGCTGATGTACGATGATAAGGGTGCCCGACACTTCACGTGTTAGATGGCGCTAAGAGATTATTTGAATTAGGGCTGCGAATCTTTAGGTGTCCCACGATTCGATTCGATTCCGATTCTTGGGGTGACGATTCGATTCAAAAACGATCTTTTCGATTTTTCCGATTCTTTTTTCGATTCTAAAGCAGTTTTTTTATTTATTAAAAACAATTAAATAGAATTTTAGCATGATCTACTCCAGTCTTCTGGCATGAAAGCAGAGTACATTTAGTAAAAAGCTTGTATAATTGTAAAGGTTTTATCAACTGAATGATTTAAACACACAAAGGTTAAATCCAAGAGTAAGAACATGTCTCATGTATTTTAGCTTGCACAAATTTGAACCAGTACAAAAGTTACAAAATCTCTTCTCACTCAATACCAGAACAATACATTAATATTAAAACAGGTGTAAAATAAATACAATTGGCAGGCTTAGCTTAGCTGGTAGTAAATGCACTATGCAGAAACCCAGGCCATAATGCATTGCATGCACAGGTACATTTGTGCAAGAAAAAAAAATCGATTCTAACTCGAATCGATTTTTTTTGACAGGCCTAATTTGAATAATTGAATTAATTAACTAAAAAAAAACAAAAAAAAAAACAACAAGTATTCATATCTGATGTTCGTCTTTCGTGTCACCTTCAGGTCACAGAGGGTTCCATGACCTACAGAAAAGATCCGGCGGTCGATCCCGCGGCTCTGTCCTCTCCTCTGGTCAAGGCACCCACGTCGGGAGACCCCCCTCGGGTCCTCGTCCAGAAGGAGACGAGACCCACCACGGCCCAGCTGGCCCAGGAGGTGAAGCCGGGACGGAAGGAGCTGCCGCCCGACGCGGAGGTCACCGAGCCGCACCACCAAGACCCAGTTGGCTACATCGTCACCAACCAGAGGTGAGCAGAGCTGTGTGGACAACGTGTGTGTTCCATCCGTGTCAGTATAGCCTCATGGATGTTGAGTTGGTTTGTACTATAATAATAATGCATTGGTGCTCAAAACCTTTTCATATCAGGAACCCCCAAATTCTTATGTATTTGGCTGCGGACGCCCCAGCTCAAAATACTTTGCCAAGGAACCCCAGAAGATGGGGAACATTTTCAATATGTTTTCCCCCCAAAAATTTAAGAATAGCATATTATGTGGCCCGGACGCCTGGCGTACTGTATAGCTGTCTGGGGCACCTGGCTGTTAATCCAGCCTGATAGCATGTCGTGGGGTTGGATTCCCGATCTCTCCCCATTTCCTGTCAGACTATTGTACTATTATTCTATCAATAAAGAAACGAGCCCAAATAAGCTGTGCGAGTGTGCATACAAGCTGTGAGCTTGTAGATCTGCTGTTTTTGCCACCTTATGTTATTTTTCAACAACGCATTGTGAGCTTGTAGTAGTTAGTACAATTGAAAGTTTGAACATGTTGAATCCCTGGCACAAAATCTTTTCAAATGGGCATACATTTTTACCATGAAGTTTTCTAAAAAATAATTATTCATGAATGGTCGTACAGTACATGGTACACCTCCATTCTTACTTTTTTTAAGACGTTTTTTTTTTATGGCGAGAGATGGGGGGGGGGGGGGTGACATGCAGTAAAGGCCGTCGGGATCAGGAGTTGAACCCGCGGCCACACCGCCAGACTGGATTACCAGCCAAGGTGCCTGGACCGCTGAGTCACGGCCCATGAGGCCCACGTCCATTTCTTTTATATGTCTTTATGAATGTGTGTATTTCTCCATATGCACCACCAGCCCCCTCGGTTGGAACAACGGGGTGCGTCTACTGCACCTCCTGGCTGAGAGGATCCACCTCTCCACCTCTGCCTTCCTCAACATCAGGTAGGACCATCATATTGTAACTGGGGGACCGCCATTACATAGTAGTTTGACTCAGTTCCACGAATAAAGTGTGTGTGTGTGTGTGTGTGCGCGTTCTCTCTGCAGTGTGGTCGGTCCGGCGGTCACCTTCAGCGTCGGCCCAAACCCACAGAACCAGACAGCCGAGTCTGTCGCTGGGAAAGCACGTACGTGTTACTGTTGTGAATGAAGAATCTCCATTTCGTAATTCCACAATGGATAATAATAACAAACATAATAAAAAAATATATAGACAGTAGGCAATTTATTTACATTACATCATTTTAAGTTTTATTTTTAAACCAGTAGTTAATATTTAAAATGTGCGGCCACCTGTTTTAAAGTTGTAATAATATGCCTGTGTCTTATTTGTTCTCATTAACTTAACTATTTATTTATGTTTTACTTATTCACTCACTCACTCACTCACTCACTCACTCACTCACTCACTCACCCAGTTACAGAGAAGAACTTCCTGGAATCTGAATCAGGCCTGAAGATTCTCCAGACAGGAGTTGGAGAGGTTCGTGCAACTACACAGTAATAGGCGTACTAAACTCACTTAGCAGCTGTAATACATACAGCTGCTACTAGGCTAGTGCTAGTACTATACTACTGTACCACCCAGGATTCAAACCTGCATCTGTTGCGTGGGAAAACCAAACATCTGATTAGTCTTTCTTTGAAGCACTAACTAAAAACTGAATTGTTTTGAATCTAAAATAATGTCTATTCTTTAAACTTCTTTGACGATGAGAAAAGTACATTTTGAAAGTTCCTTCTTCTCTTTTCCGTCGTCTCTCTTTTGTCTCTCCTCTCTCTGACATTGTGTTCCTCTCCGTTCCTGCCACCATGACGCGCCACAGAGGAACGATGCGAAGGTGCTGCCCCTGGCGTCGCGGGCACCCCAGGCGGGCTCCCGCGTGGTGTTCTCCACGCTGGTGGCCGCGGCCTGCGTCTGCGGAGTCCTGGTGGCGGCCACCACCGTCACGTGCCTGCGACACCACGCCCACCGCCTGGCGGCACAGAAGCTGGGCCTGGGCCCCGAGGGAGGCCCCGTCTCTCACCAGGAGTACCAGGTGTGTGTGTGTGTGTGTGTGTGTGTGTGTCTTGCCTTTTTGCTTTGGCAATGGTAAACGTATGTTTTCTCATGCCAATGTGTAGCGTGTACCCCCTTTATTACTACCTGGCAAAGTTTAAATTGGGCTTAGCTGTTGCTACTGTTTCTTCTCCTCCACTTTCCCATGGCTTGTCATGGTCAAAATGCATGTTGACATACACGACATGACTAGTACAGTAGAGTATGTCAACATGTAACATGCAACATGTTGCCGTTATAACATTTTTGTAATAAAGAACCTTGATTGTACATCTTTTTTTGAGTGCTCGGATCGCTCCTCTCTTTTCAATTTTGATTCCTGTTGATCCTCGATAAGCCTTTTTAAACTCACGTTGTATCTCCTTTGAGCACCCAGTTGATCTCTCTTTTGCTTTAGTTCAGTTCAGTTTGCCATAGTGTTGTTTGCAGAAGAGTTAGTGTCGGAAGTGTAATTGAGGAAGACACTGAACCCCTAATTGCTGCTGATGTGCAGGTTGGTGCCTTGCATGGTTTCCCCCTGCCATCGGTGTGTGAATGGGTGAATGCAATGCACAATCTATGGAAAGGGCTTTGGATAAAGCGCTATATAAATGCACCATTTACTTTCTGTTGTTGAATTCTGTTGTACATTCTTAAACTCCTGTCTCTCTCATCTTGACAAGGACCTGTGCCGGCAGCACATGGCCTCCTCCAAGGGGCCCTTCGGACGCTTGGAAGCGGCTGCGTTGGGGGCCGTCGGGGGAGGAGGAGCAGGCGGGGGACCGGCCAGCGGAGGAGGAGGAGGCGTCGCTACGTCAGGTGCAGTGTTGATTCCATCGACTAAATCTAGGAGAGACCTTTTTTTCTTTAAGGGAGGGCCTAAAAGTCAAGTCATTTATGCTTGGTTGCGCTCAGGTGCTCTCTGAAAATATATAAATAGTAGTAGCATTTTCACGCATGCAAGATGCAACCGATTATAAAATCAGCCATTACAGCACGACAACTCGACTAAATCAACTGTGCATTTTGTCCACTAAAATCTTATGATATTTAGTCGACTAAATCAATTTATTCAAAAGACTGACTATAAAACTACAATGTCTTGCTGTCAAAATCACCACTGTTCAGGTGGAGGTGGCGGTGTCGTGGGGGGAGGAGCGACGGGTGTGGGCGGAGTTTCAGGAGGAGGAGGGGCTTCAGTAGGAGGGGGCGGAGCCTGCGCGGACACCTCCAGGGTGAGCAGCGTGTCGTCTCAGTTCAGCGACAGCGGCACCGCCCAGCCCAGTCCCAGCTCGCACAGCAGCACCCCCTCCTGGTGCGAGGAGCCGGCGCAGGCCAACATGGACATCTCCACCGGACACATGATCCTGGTACGTGGGCAGCGGTTCATTTTGCGAGAGAAATAAGCAACCGTCACCTTATATACATCGGCTAGTTGAAAATAGACAGTCTCTGTTCCTTCCACGCGCTACGTCCAACCAGGGAAACTCCCCCCCCTGTCAGGTGTAAAGGAGCGACTTGGACACTCATGCATGAAGGAAGCATGAGTTCAAGTCCGTTGCTCTCCCCAGGTTGGCGGAGGGTGTGTAGAGTCCTGGTGGCACTAGAATAGGCCAATGTGAAAAGGGTGCCATTTGTTCTTATGCTTTTGATGGCAATTGAATGGTTTGAATGATTAGGCATTTTGTTCCAAAAATGTATTTAAAAAAAGTCCACCTGTTGGTGGCTCTATAACAGGCCAATGTGAAAAGGGTGGGATATATTCCTCATCCTAGTAGGAAAGTGTGTGAAAGATTTCACGTAAATTGCACGCTGCGTTCATGATTTGAGGCTTTTTGTTCAAAACCTTTGTTCAAAACAAACTTTGAAAGCCAATGTTAGCCAATTAGGATGGAATATGAAATATCGGACAGATCCGACTATAGAGATAGTGTGTAACGATTTGCGGGATTTTTGGACAAAATCTGTAGGAGTAATACCAAAAAATGGGAGTCACCTGGGGGTCTTTGGTATAGTACGTTTCTGCTGTGTGTGTTCATTGAAAATAAATAAGTTCATAAGAAACTACTGCAGATATTCCCTTTTCTATCTTCAAGAATCTGAACCCAGCTATTGAGACGACTCCTCAAGACTCCCCCTGAGTAGAGCGTGCCTTCTCCTAACGTTTTTTTGATCCGGTGGGAGATTTTGTCCATCCTTGGTATAGCTAATTTGAGAACCAAATGAGCTATCTATAATAGCTAAAAACCTAAAATAACACAGATGCTTTTCCCCCGATTGAATGGGTTCAGTTAACCTGTTTCTGGTTCAGGCCTACATGGAGGACCACCTGAGGAACAAGGACCGCCTGCTGAAGGAGTGGGAGGCTCTGTGCTCCTACCAGGCCGAGCCCAGCGTCGTGTCCACGGCCCAGAGCGAGGCCAACGCCAAGAAGAACCGCTGCCCGGACGCCGTGCCCTGTGAGTCACTGGAATACCAAAATATCAAAACACCAGTCGGCAGTCGCCTTGGGCGCGCAGCCGGCGCAACTGCTCAGCCGGCGTAACTGCCCTTTAGGTTTGACCTAAACGGTTAAACCTAATTCCGAACATTAACCTCAGTAAGACGGTGACAAGACCTAACCCTAATTTCTAAACGTATTTCTAACCTTATTCTCAGTAAAAAAAACAAATGCTGTTTTACCGAGCCGTCGGCGTGAGGTCGGCGGAAAAATAAATGAGGCCGAGCACGTTTGAAAGCGAGCATTCCGGTTACCAGTCACAGTACAGCCCAGCATTGGGGCTGACGATTGAGAGCTACTCTACTGGTTGGGTGGAACTTGAAACCTCACATCTCTGCCAGCTATAACTCCAAAATGTTCATCTTTCATCCAATAGATGATCACTCGTGTATTGCATTCAGACTATAGTAGTGAGGATGTCTTCTTGTTCTTGTTAGATGATCACTCCAGAGTGAAGCTGAAAGCGGAGGTCAACCCGTCCCGTGTGGATTACATCAACGCCAGCACCATAGTAAGACTGCACGAACGCACGCACAAAACCAATCTGGTTTCCTTCCCTGACTCTGTAAGCAAACATATTCAGATCTGTCGTCATGGCAACCATGCAGTGCCTCTCTATTGACTGACTGACTGACCGGTCACTCGTCCTATGCCTGCAGATGACCCCTGACCTTTAAGCCACAATCTGACCTTTTTCCCTTCCTGCTTTAGATTGAGCACGACCCCAGGATGCCCGCCTACATCGCTACGCAGGGACCCCTGTCGCACACCATCTCTGACTTCTGGCAGGTCTGTACCCAAACTCTGTTCTGGAATAACATGTGTTCAATGGAGTACCGAAGTCCTCTGACATCACTGGTTCGTCCCCTGTGTCACTGAGGGTTTTCTCTCTGGAGAATAACATTGGATCAGAATATAAGAGTTGTGGTCCAAAACTAAACAAATTGTCCCCGGGGGTATAATAGTCAGGGAGGTGGCTCTGTATCGTTTACGATAGTCAGTCACTTATATTTGTCTGTTTCTGACAAAGATTTAATTAATTCGGCCGTGGTTTTCTCGCCGTCTGTTGACGCTTCCGTGCTCACTTGTTTATTTTTGGAACACAGTTCTTATATGACGTGATATTAAACACATCTATGGGACTTCTGTGTCTGAAGTAGAATGCATAAATTAAGTCAGACTTCAGTGCTCTATTGTTGCTATTGATGATATCAGCAAAACAGCATTTAATATGTGATGCCAGCTGGTGTCAATCGTGGTGATTGACGGCAGTAAGTTTGTTGTGTGACGTCAGATGGTGTGGGAGAGTGGCTGCTCAGTGATAGTGATGATGACCGCTCTGGTGGAAGATGGAGAGAAGCAGTGTGACCGCTACTGGCCGGATGAGGGATCCTCCCTGTACCACATCTATGAGGTCAGACGTTCTAACTGTGTGCCTGTGCGTTCGTGCAACAACGAGTTTGTTCTCGTTCTACTACTTTGCCACCAAAGTGTTGAATGCCCTCACAGTGCCATCCATTAAAAGATGTGTGATTTCAAACTTGGCCAGACAAAAACCATCCATCAGGAGACCTTTGTACATAGTGTCAAGTACATTTTGAATTCCAAACTTTTACTTAGTTACTTAGTTCTACATTACAGTATTGATACTTTTACTGAATAAGTAACAAATGTTCCTTATTCACTTGTCTCCAGGTGAACCTGGTGTCTGAACACATCTGGTGCAACGACTTCCTGGTGCGTAGCTTCTACCTGAAGAACGTGCAGACCCAGGAGACCAGAACCCTGACCCAGTTCCACTTCCTCAGCTGGCCTGCCCAGGGCATCCCCACCTCCACGCGACCCCTGCTGGACTTCCGCAGGTACTGCAGCCTTGCCTGGGTGCATAGTTATTATGGCCAGTGGTGTGACTAAGTATCGAGGTATTTGTGCTTTACTTGGAGTACCTTTACTCCACTACAATTATTTGAAATGCCTTTACTAGTTACTACCTCTCCCTGGTCAACCGTGGCGCCTGATGGAGCGGAAAGGAACTGGTCGGAATAACGTGTTCCTTCCAGGCGCTACGTCTGGCCGGTGAAACTCTCCCCCTATCAGGTGAAAAGAAGCAGCATGAACTCCTCACGCATAGAAGGAAGCCTGAGGTCAGTCCGCTGCCCCCCCCCCCAGGTTGGCAGAGGAAGTGTCGTCATAACGATGCCTCTGAAATTGTCTTGAATGCTTTTCTATCTCTCCTGTGGGTGTTTACTTTTCTGGAACCCACAGACGCTGTGCTCGTCATAGACTGAAGCAAGCAGATGATAAATACTGAGCTTAACCGAGACCCATAGCCTTTGAAATTGTCTTTTGAGTTTCTCAATCCCTCCTCTGGGATGTTGTCTTTTGACACTAGCTAAAGCTGAACAAAAGAAGAAATGGAAAGTTAATCTTCTGTTCTGGCAAGACAGTTTAAGCCTTTTATTGAGTGGCTCTTTCATATTGGAAATATTAAAAACTATATTACATTCATGAAATAAAATAAAATGCAATCAACAGCTTTCTTCAGGGTGTGACTGGTGGGTACTTGCTGGCTTAAGAGGACTTTGCTTAAGAGGACTTTGAGTTACCGGTAGCCGGTTAGAGAGACTGTATGTGTGTATACGTGTTACTAACCTTACTGTACCTTACAGCAGCGTTATGATCCGGTCGGGAGCATTATGGTAACTTTCGTCACTTTCATCATGTTGTAGTCAATGATTTGTAGTCATCTGGCAGGAAACCACAAGACGGAATCAGTACTATGAATGGGTGAATTCTTACTCCACCTTGTGGTTTCCTGCCTGATAAACTACAAAACAAGACGTAAATTACCATCCGCTCCAGACCCGGTTCACACGGCGATTTTGGAACACAGACCAGGCTTTCCTCCGAGGTGGAAAGCCTGGTGACGCCAGGTTAACCTTACTGTATAGGTCTCTTGGGATAATCTTAAGAACAGGTCAAGAGAACACCATTACACCAAGACCGTGGTGGAGTCACTCAAACCATTCTGCACAGTGCACACAGATGTTGGATGTCATCTTCTTCCTCTCTTGTCTACACCCTCACAGGAAGGTAAAAAGGTCGTTATCTTAATTGTTCCCCTCTTGTTCACAGGAAGGTGAACAAGTGCTACCGAGGCCGATCCTGCCCCATTATTGTGCACTGCAGGTAACTTTTTCAGACGCAGTACACTCTAAAGACCACTTGGTGGCATGCATGCGCTATATTGTAGTTTGGATTTGTAGAATTTGGATTTGAGACCCAAAAAGTGCACATATATAACAAATATATTGTATATAAATGGCTATGGCACAATGTAGGTTAATAAGTGCTCAGATGGGTTTTTCAGAGCATGTTCATTTTAATGAATAAATCAATCTGTTGTGTTCCAGCATGGATCAGTGGACCTAAGCGTTTAATTAAGTTCATATTTATCTGAATTGAATTGAATTGAATACTTTATTAGACAGAAATGCAAACGGCACAAGTACAGTCTGCCCCCAAAAGCCCTGTGGACTTGTTTCCATTGAGGCCCTCTCATATGTATTCAATTCATCAACATATATAGCCTAAAGAAATAACACCAATATACAATAATATCACAGATGTACAAACAGTGGGGGAGTTGGGGGTGAATGGCTGCCATCACCTTTCTATTGGAGAAGTGATATTTCCCTCCTCCTCTGGTATAGTGTTTGGTTGCAACTACATGTAATAATCTAGACATGTTGTGTCTTTCCAACAGTGATGGCACTGGACGGACCGGGACCTACATCCTTATTGACATGGTTCTAAACCGCATGGCTAAAGGTGAGCCCTGTATGTCTGTAGCCTATACAGAATGTATTGTGTTGGTGTGTATATGCCTATACTACTCATCCAGAGGGCTATAATGGTTTTAATGAATACAATATTGTATATATGGGTCTGGTAATACAATACAACTTCAGTTGATTTAGATTATGTCGATAATGGTGTCATATTGCCTGATTTTACACTTTTTGTTTGTATGCTGAACATAGCAGCAAATCTATAACCTCACAGCGTGTTGCACTTGTGACGCATTGTGGGCTTGTAGATCTGCTATTTTCAGAGCACAACACCCGAGCGTAACCAAACAGAAAGTGTTCGAATGACCTGGATTCAAACGCTGGTCTCACACATGGGGAACCAAACATGTACAGTATTACTCATCCATGATAATTTACTTACTTAAAACGAATTCGAAAAGATCCATCGTGGAGGAGATCATTCATTTTCGGTGGTTTGTCATTGAATACTAGACGCAGAGGTCATTAATACCTCCACACATATGCAGAGAAGAAAATATAGGGGATCCGAAAATGTACATAAATTAGCGGCAGCCTACATTTGCATCCCCACTGTCCTCAGTGTCCTGACGCATAACAATCGTCTGCTGCAGGTGTGAAGGAGATTGACATCGCCGCAACGCTCGAGCATGTTCGTGACCAGAGACCTGGGATGGTGTGCACCAAGGTAGGCTTTAGCGTGACCAGAGACCTGGGATGGTGTGCACCAAGGTAGGCTTTAGCGTGACCAGAGACCTGGGATGGTGTGCACCAAGGTAGGCTTTAGCGTGACCAGAGACCTGGGATGGTGTGCACCAAGGTAGGCTTTAGCGTGACCAGAGACCTGGGATGGTGTGCACCAAGGTAGGCTTTAGCGTGACCAGAGACCTGGGATGGTGCGCACCAAGGTAGGCTTTAGCGTGACCAGAGACCTGGGATGGTGTGCACCAAGGTAGGCTTAGCTTGACCCAGCCAGGACGTCCCCCTGCTACATGGTTGACAAATGGACCCTTTATATAGTATGTGGTTTTTCATGGATTTTGACGATTATTGCATTGTGATTATTATTGATATTGATATATATTATAATATAATATATATCAATAAAAAAAATATTGGCTAAAACAATGCAAATAATCAATATTATTGATTATTTGCATTGTTTTAGCCATTTAAAAGAAAAAGAAAATCATGCTTTTCGACAACATAATGTCATCTTTCGATATTCTAAACTACAGTATGTCTGTCTATTACTTACTATCTACTTGCTTACTCCCTCCAAACCTACCTACATACATGCATGCCTTGCTTCTTCCTACCTACACCTATCTGACTGCACCTGCACAGTCAAATCTGGAGTGTTGATTTAATTTGTTTTTACACTGGCCCCTTTTCCATCAAAAAGACTTTGGTTCTAGAACTCAAGAACTGGTTCCGTTCTTTATTTTCTATGATGGTATTTATCACATCTGCATCATCCAGCTTGAATAGTGACACGGCACACTTTGGTTCCCACTTCAGGGAAGTATTTTTTTTGGTTCCAGTTCCGAAAACAACTTTTTGGGGATATGAACCAATTAAGTTGGTTCAAAATTAGGCGGGGGAGAAAAAATAGAACGGAACCGGTTCAACCCCCGGTGCAAAAAGGGGTCTCTTGAGAGTTAAATTAAAACTCAGTAATTTAACCCACAAATCAGACCATGACGAAAGCATGAAACTCACAAACGACAAATCTTTCTCCCCCTTTCCAGGACCAGTTTGAGTTTGCGCTGACGGCCGTGGCAGAGGAGGTCAATGCCATCCTCAAAGCCCTGCCCCAGTGAACGAACCGACCGACTGACCGACCGCCTGCCTGACCCCTCCCGCCCGCCCGCCCGCCCCGACGACCCCTTGCACTTGGAATTGTATCTTAAAAGAAGGGGGGGAAAAAAACATCACCTGTGTCTTAGAGTACCTTGCCTTTTTATCTGTCTAATTGGACAATGATGAATGACCTTGTGATTTACCTTTGTGCCACTTCATTTCTGCCTCCCCCCACAACACCACCCCATCATCCTCCCTCACCCATTGGGCGATGATGATGCCTTGAAACTGTAATAGTGAATTCTGACTGGATTGGCGCACAGGCACAGAAGGTACGGTGATACACGTGGTGGGGCTGTTATCTGAGTATATATAATTGTGTTGAGTTTGGGGCGAAATTTCAAGGAAATATCATGTGCACACTGTCAGGAAAAAGACACACATATTTAGTGTAAATCCTAGTTATAGAACACTACAATAACAGTCCAACTTTTGGCTGGCATCAAGGGAGGCCTGTCGTCAATGAGCTGTTTGTTTTCCTCTATTAAGCTTTTAAGGCATCAGAACGTAATCAAATGGTGTTGATACTGTTCAAATTCTCAGAGGATCTCTGGCTTACATGGGAATCTGTACAGTGGACGAATTTTGGTCTGTTTCCATGACAGAAAAG
Organism: Protomyctophum bolini; assembly: GCF_963924005.1. Lineage (NCBI taxonomy): Eukaryota > Metazoa > Chordata > Actinopteri > Myctophiformes > Myctophidae > Protomyctophum > Protomyctophum bolini. The sequence continues at coordinate 7,331,434 of NC_137885.1, forward strand.
CATCCAAACGTCGCACAGAAAACCTTCAACCCAGAGATGCCATCGAAGCTGCCCGTTGAATTGAACCGGGAGGATCAGAACATTTGCAAAGATATCCAGCCTTAGCGGTACATACAGTAGGTACATACTAGGTTGCGTCCAAATCCACATACTGTACAGTTCTAAATACTACACAACTTGCTATTTTCAGCCTAATTAGTATCTTCAAGCTACATTTTGTGGATTACGGACCCATTTGTATGGGTTGCGAGTAAATGTCCCTTTTGTTTCCTACATTTTGTTTTTAATTATTGTTATTTCAAAAGAATTTCATAAATAAACGAATCATTAAAAACACAAAGAAATTCCATAAATTAGCGAGGGGAAAAAAGACAATAGCCGATCTAGAAGCGCACAGCACGTCGTGAGACACCTGTAGATCGGCTATTTTCACTCATTTGGGTCCCGTCCCAGGAAGACATCAAATTACTCTTCTGGGTCTTGAGAAAATATTTGAGAAGGAAGGTTTATTAATGGTTATTAATACTGTGTAGTCTGTAGAACGTTAGCACGTGGTTTCGGACACAACCCTAGCTTTTACAAGATGGCTAGGTGGAAGTCGTGCTGGAAGGGAATATCCTGCTCAGTAATCCTCCTTTGTTCATTTTTACTAACATCTACTTCTCTTTGTGTGCCATTTAATTGTTAGTCACTGGAGATTATTGTTGTATACCTCAAGCAAGTCAGAAAAAAAACAAATAAAAAATTATATTCTATTGATGAAGAAGCTATTTTGTAACCGTGGAGAAATTCAATAAATCTTTTCGTGTGTAAGTGCTGCAATCACTCGGCGTGTCATATTATGTTTCTATGAAGGTCATGTGATTCATTTGAAATATGTGAATTGTTTCCACCCACTTTTAGCAACTACATTGAATTTGCATGTCACCAGACATGTAATGTGGAGATCTCTGATCGTCTCTGGTAGTGGTGGAAATAACTAAGTTTACTCTTAAAGGACGACTTTAGCCATTTTCAACCTATGGTCCTCACTAATAGTCATGATAAAAACAGATTTTCTTCTACTCGGTCTGTGTCTCATAGGAGGGCTGTGGTGCTCCGCTGTAATTTAGCACAGTGGTTCTTTTAGGAGTCGAGTAACAACTCAATTGGTAAAGTTCAATTTGGCCAACGTTTGACCATGTTTTATAGTAATCAATCAGATTTTATTGTCACTTCCACAAAATATACTGGGCACACAGGGGAGCAAAATACCGTTCTTCACGACTCATGATGCTTAACATTTAAAAAAATAATGGACACATTAAAAAGAGGCAAAGCCTTTTGAAAAAACATTAAAAGGAGCAGACAACATTGGCAGGAGAAAGTGCTGATGCATTCAAAGTGCTGTTCATCTCTCAGGATGTTGGCCTTAGGTGCAATAATATGTGGTGAGCATTGAGTGTCCTGATGGTTTGGGGGGAAGAAACTGTTGGACAGCCTGCTGGTGCTTCCTCCTAGGCTCTTGAACCTCCTACAGATGGCAGGAGTTCAAGGAGATGGTGGGAGGGGTCGGTCATTATACTCATGGCCTTCCTAACGCATCGGTATGTGTATATGTCAGCTATGGGGGGAGGGGGACAACTGTGATCTTCTCCGCTGCTCTCACTATCATCTGTAGGGACTTGCGGTCGGCATCTGTGCAGTTCCCAGGAGTCCAGGAGTGGACTGAGCACACAGCCCTTGGGGGGGAGCCAGTACTCAGTGTGATGGTGCTAGAGCTATGTCCTCCTATTCTGACTGACAGCGGCCTGCAGGTGAGGAAGTCCAGAATCCAGTTACAGAGAGGCGTGTTGAGACCCAATTACTTTTGATGTAGTAAAGGTATTTTTCTTTCTTGGCTATTAAAAGGGTGGGAACCCTTCCCGCCAATCATGTAGGGACCCACCTGGGGGTATCGACCCACAGGTTGAGAACCACTGACCTAGCACACAGACGGGTGGGGTGCTAGATTCTCTTGTCTAGCACACACTATGACCCACTCCAGAAGACATTTTTGCCAATAAAATAAAGTAAGTATCTATGGAGCTCTAGAAACAAGTGTGTGGATTATTCGTTCCTTCTCCTTGATGTTTGCTTTGATGCCTTGACACCAGCACCTGGCCTAAATACAGCCAAAAGATGTGCACACAATCTTCTTTGTCAACAGTATCCTTTTTTATCACACATTTTATCACACATTTTTTAACCTACGACGTTCGGTTTATAAATCCTTGTCTTTATGCTTATGCCACAAAGGTATGTGAGATGCATGGTGCAGAGTTCTTTCTCCATGCCACCAATTACCCAGGTGTAAGTAGTCACTGATTAGCCCCTCTCCTATAAAGCCTGGTGGCCATGCAAGCTTTCCTGTTTGGTCTTTCTTTGTTTGCACTGAGCAAAGTAGGAAACTGCTTGTAATTGCTTTAGCACTTTTTGAGTTTAGGCCATTGCTTTTTTTGGAACTTTGTGGTCCTAATGTATGTTTCGCAGGCATCCCTTAATCTCTACACATCAGTGTTGATGACCAAATGTGCAGAAATGTTGCCTTAGTGATCTGCATCTTCATATTGTGGTTCTAACAGAGTTCTACTTATAGGCTTGTCTACTCTTGCCATTGTGGAACACATCAACAGTGTGGTTACCTTAGCACTTTTAATGGATTCCCAAGATGGAATACCATCAAGTTGAATTTACTGAGCTATTCTTACTCTGCCATGGTCACATTTTTCCATAGGCCTGTTCTTACCCCAAATTGTTGTTTGTTTTTGTATTTAATTGTTTGGTGTTTGTTGCAATAAATACGTGAAATGGAATTTGTTGGATTCAATAAAAAAATCACTAGCTCATAACAGAATGCAGTTCACAAGTATGGAGCTCAGCCTATAATTGATTTGATTGACATGCTGCATGCCATGAGTGTATAAAGTGGTATTTATTTATACGATGGGCCCATCGTTTTATGAATCTTTGGAGAAAAGTTTGGATAAAATTGCGGAGTGTTTTGCGGAGGATGAGAAACATTAGCAAATTGCGGAGTGTTGCGGAGGATGAGAAACATTAGCATTTATCCTAATTTTCCATCATTTTGGACCATGGGCTAGAGCCCATATCGTACGGCATACTATAGCATGCCGTTTAACATCATTTTTGAGGATTTGAAAAAAAAAAGCAAATTGCGGAGTGTTGCGGAGGATTGCGGAGGATTTTTCTCCAAATTGCGGAGTGTTGCGGAGGATTGCGGAGGAGTTTTCTCCAAAAATTCAAAAAACGATGGGCTATAACCCATCATTTTTGAGGATTTGGAAAAAAAAATGCAAATTGCGGAGTGTTGCGGAGGATTGCGGAGGATTTTTCTCCAAATTGCAGAGTGTTGCGGAGGATTGCGGAGGATTTTTCTCCAAAAATTCAAAAAACGATGGGCTATAACCCATCATTTTTGAGGATTTGAAAAAAAATTAGCAAATTAGCGGAGTGTTGCGGAGGATTGCGGAGCAAAAGTAATGTATTAAACAAAACAATTATATTTCTGGTTGATTAAAAGTGCAAAAGTTTTGGTCATCTAAAACTAAGACTAAGAGATGACAATAGCTGGTATGCAATGTAATTACATTATGGCAAACTAAACATCTTGTTTGCTCAATGAAAGAGTAAATGTGGGAAACAGAGTAAAAATGTTCCCACAGATGGTTTTAAACAATAACCTAAATCTCAGTTGAGTCGTCATGAACCCCCTGATCATCACCTTTAGATTCAATCATTCTGGCAGGGGTAGAGGTGTCTGAGGTGGATTTTCATCCCTTGACCTGTCACCTCTGCCTTCAACCTTAAATACAACCTCCAAATTCTTATTAGTGTGAAATGCCTAGTGGTGCAAGAGGAAAGCATAAGTCTCACAAGCTGAAGGTGGTGGGTTTGAATCTTGCTCAGGGTAAACCTTCATTTTTGGGCTTTTTAAGGCAAAGAGTGCCGAAATCCGGCCTCCCCCTCCCGCTCTCTTTTAGCTCCGATTGAAGAGGGAGGATCTTTTTAGGAGCCCGCCTCTAGAGGGATGATCTTTTTTTGGGAGCCTGCCTCCTTGGGGAGGAGCTTAATTAATTTACATATTATGCAAAGCAGTATTTTTTATTTTTTATCTCACATTAGGTTGAGTTGTTGTGATTAATTTTAGGTTTTTATAGCTCCCTACCAGCAGTTAATTTTGACATTTTTTGGGGTTGGAGTGTTCTTGTTTTTAGTTGGGTTTTTTTTGTTTGTTTTTTGTTTTTAGTTGGCATTTGAGTTTTGTTTGAGGTTTGAACCTATGACGTTAGGTTTTTTTGTTTGTTTTTTGAGGGTTTTTGTTTTTAGTTGGCATTTGAGTTTTGTTTGAGGTTTGAACCGGTTTGAACCTATGAAGTTAGGTTTATGAAGCCTAGTTTTTATCTATTGAGCCACACTGGCATGTAAGCTATAATCGGGAATGTAATACTTAACCCACATTCGAGAATTTAGATGGACAGTGAAAATGTTAAGTTTGAACTCTGTACCTCTGGTTTCTAAGTTCCAGGTTTATCTTTTGCGCCACACTGACATGTCTGATGTATCGGCGAACGTCTTACTTAACCCACCTTTCAGAAATTAGATGGACAGTGAAAATGTTAGGTTTGAACTCTGTACCTCTGGTTTCTAAGCCCCAGGTTTATCTTTTGCGCCACACTGACATGTCTGATGTATCGGCGAACGTCTTACTTAACCCACCTTTCAGAAATGAGATGGACAGTGAAAATGTGAGGTTACATCACTGTATTTGAACCAGGAACCTTCTGGTTGAAGGGCCAGTGTCTTAACCAGTTCACCACCATGACTCATGCAGTTGATGCTATTGCACACTCTACAGTGAAAGATTGGATAAAGAGGCAAAGAGGAAAATGCCCGTTCTGGACTTGAACACAGAACCTTGTAGGTTTGTAGGTATAGTTTTTATATTGAGTCTTATGATACTTTAAGATTGGAAACCCCTGACGCTGGCACAGCAAACTGTACCGGGAATGCAATACTTGACCTTTTGGAATTCAGGTGGGCAGCGAAAGACAAGTTGACAGATTTAATTTGACTGATTTTGAACCACTGACTTTGAGTTTCCAAAACAGTCATTCATATCCTCTGCGATACGGAGACATGGAGGCTGTCGGGCACAACACATTTCTCGCCCTTATCGGATTTAGAAGCACACACATTTCCGGAAGTCTTATTCCTTTCAACTGACTCCACAACGTTGGGAAATAGACGTGTTCAAAGAGGAAACATAATTGAATGTGTTTAGTCCATTTAGGTGGAGACAAAACATTCCTTACTGCATGGTCTTGAACCAGAAACCTCCAGTTTAAAAAGCATTGCCTTTTCTTCTGAGCTACAGAGAGATGGAAGATGTTATATGGACAACCAAGTTCTTAACCTTCCCTGCTGAAAAAACTGGGGAAAAAAACAGTTGGTGGTTTTAGCTGCAGTCTTAGGCTGGTTTGGCTGGTTTACCAGGCTGGTAGTCAGTATAGGTGGTCAGCTGGTCACCCAGTCAGGCTAAGATAGATTGTGCTGGTCAAGCAGGTCGGCCAGCTGGCAAAGCCAAGCTATACCAGCAGGGGGAGCTCCATCTGAAAAGATTGGGCTGGGCTGGCCATAAGGGTTTGTGTTTAAAACGTTCTTTAAAATGATGAACTACTATTTGTTGAATTTGAAGCCAGAGACCTTTGGACATGCAGAGAGCATCCCAATAACACAGCTATGGTGGTGACTGCTGTGACAATCACACAGATTTAATAAATTCATCACAAAAAAAAAGCCAGATTGTTTCCATTGTTTTTCAGAAACATTCAAACGTCTAAACAAGCAACACCACAAGAATGATACAAAAACATTTAACTGCATTATATCTTGATTGTACTTGTATTTTGTGTGTTGTATAAGAGTAACTGTAATTAACGGCTCAGTGTGATAGGACACGGCGGTCTACATAATTGTCGTAGGTTCAAATCTCCTTCTGAAGCAAGTTTTGAAGACTTTGCTCCAGAAACAACACTTAAAAGCACTAAAGAAACATGAGAAAATGTGTGCCAAGGTACTCAAGGAAATGTGCAGTTGCTAGTGTCAACCACCGCAGGCGAGAAAGGCATACGATATTTATAACTCACACACAACTCAGATATCTTGTCATATGATCTTTAATCCCTATACATATATTTCCCTCTTTAACATTGCACATCATCATTATCAGCTTGGGGACAGAACAGACAAACCAGATATTTTGGTCAGGTCACATCAAGTAAATTAACTTAAAAAATAAATAAAAACTTTGAATTAAATGATAGAAAACGTTCCCTTCACACGATCACATAATATAAATTTCTACATATTGAGTACAACGATGTAACAAGACCGTTTAACCATTGTATCTGTACAAATACCTTTTCACGTTATTTCACATACTTTATGATATTTGGCCAAAGTACAGGCAAGCTAGGGGTTACGGACGTAACCCTGAATCTCTGAGTCTTTACAGGGAGCTCTGTGGCCCAGCTTACCTTGTTCATACTTGGGTCAAATCATATTTTGCCGCTGCCGGGCAGAAACCTCGTATCTCCACGTTTCACATCTTCATGGATCTTTCTGTAAATGAATGCCCTGCTTGATCGTCATAAAAGAGTCACACAATAGTTGTGCAAATAGCACGGCCACAAGCACGCGTCACACGCCGTACGAGCTTGTGGATCCGCTATTTTCACTATTTCAAGATGTTTTTAAAATAATAAACACAAAAAAAAGAACAGTTTTGGACATACAAGGTTCACGCCCGACAGTGACCATTTGTATACATTGTGTTTGATTTACTCTGCTTTGATTACCGGTTGGGTGGAGCATTAAGCCGCTTCACCAAAACAACTGCACGTTAAGGTCTAATTTAGGAGCACATGCCCATTTTTTCAAACTATATCTTCATATAACTGGTACTCAGTAATGCTCATTATAAGATGGCACCATTATTTACTTGAACGTCATGTCTCGGAGGTGGGCTTTGGACAGTTCCGAAATCTTCCTACCGGTGACATCATCGATGGGGATTCAAAGCTAATAGAAAGCTTCCTGGAAAGGTAGCCTACTGAAATAGGAGACTGTTTTGTTGCTTTCAAAAAAAGAATACGTCACAGATGATAAACTCCACCCATCTGGTACTCCACTGCGGATAAAACAAACACTAAATCATTAATTTACTCATAATCTTTGGCCCATGACGGACGGCTTCAATAAATAATCTTCTCATACTTTTCATTTTATTTTTTATTTCTCTTGCACTGGAGACGAGGCTGGCAGACACTATTTATGTACAAAGCCAACACATACATCACTGTTCACTGCAGAGAAAGAACTTCGGTTGACGTCACAAACACTCCGGTAAACGACGAAGGCTGGGCTGAGGTTTCTACATGAGAGCATATTTAACCACATGAACCCTAGCGCTCCTAGGCCGAGCCACTGGAGTCCCTAAAAAGCCCAGTCCACACCAAAGAGTCGCAACACAACTAGTTACGACTTGCAACCAGTTTGCAATAACTTGCAGTGGTCTGAATTAGCCCGTTGCAGGTCAGCGCAGTTTCGGGATAATGTTGCAAGTTGCTGCAAATGGTCGCAAGCCAAGACGAATCATTGGTGTGGACTGATCTTAAGGGACGGCAGTGGCTTAGTAGGTGGAGTGACCGCCTGGGGAAAAATAAAGCAACTTTCCTGGCACGACATCCTGGCTGCGTGTAGAAGTGTCCTTGAGCAAGACACTGAACCCCTAACTGCTCCCGATGAGCAGGTTGGTGCCTTGCATGGATTTCTCGGCTGTCGATCTCTGAATGGGTGAATGTACTGCATATTGTAAAGCGCTTTGGATAAATGCGCTATATATATATACACACCTGTACAATTTAACAAATGCACCATTTTACCTTTTCTGGTGGAAATAAAAGCGTGTAGATGTGGCGTATAGAAGGCAATACTAGCAGACCTAGTATAGTGAATTAGACCCCAGTGAATTCAGTATATATAGGGTATAAGTGGTTAAACAAAGTCCTGTTTTGCTCCATTCACTTCGAGTGGAGCAAAACGCAAATTCTGTCTCCACGTTTTCGCGAAACCCCAGCTCTGCTCGTTCAGTACAGTTTTAACACAGATGCGCGCGCGCACACACACACACACACACACACACACACACACACACACACACACACGCTCTCACAAAACATCCACAGAGACGTTAGTGTCTCAGTTAGCCAGAGGATCGGAGCTCTCCACCAATTGAAGAAAGACAGAGTGCTAATACGATTAGTTCAATATGAATTCCCATTGAAATAAGGGGGTCAGACACTGCCACCATTTGTACCTTTTTCTCCTCTGTAAATATTTGTATTAGTTGATGACATGTATAAATGTGTTAATATTCTATGTCCCCAGTACTTTCTTTTGGTGTTATCCTTTTAGCCTACATGTTTTACTGTACCTCTGTGCTGTTCATAATTGGACTAATGAGGCATTCAATCAATCGGATGCACCGCTCTGCTGCAAAGTCCGATAGTGGTGGTAGGTGGAGGTCTCCAAACTATCTGGTTACGCGAGACTACACAGACATGTTAAACGTGTATATGGCATTCACATGCTTTCTCAAAGTCGAACACGCACGCACGTGCGCGCACACACGCGCACACACACACACACACACACACACACCCACACACACACACACACACACACACACACACACACACACACACACACACAGCGCTATTACTATACTTGTGACGACATCAGCAGTTAGGAGAACAATGTCCTCAAATGACTCATTTAAATTGACATTTTTAACCCCCCCCCAACTCTAAAGCTGGAAAAAAGCCGATGGACAAGCTCACAACGCGCCGTGCTGCAACGCACTGTGAGCTTGTAGATCAGCTATATATATATACATTTTAAAAGAAAAATAAATACATTTCTCTTGTGAGGACCTGCAGGGCCATTGCATGGTTCTCACAACGTCTGTTTCTCACATTCTTATACGGTATATACTTGTGGGAACGTTTGACCCTCACACGTATAGTATTAGCAGCTAACACACACACACACACACACACACACACACACACACACACACACACACACACACACACACACACACACACACACACAAGCCTATACTACACCCAGGAATCAGGGGAGCCGGTGTACTTGCTGGCCCTTTGGGAAGGCCTCCGAGTGGTGGAGTAGAAGTCCACATAGTTTGTGTTGGCTTTGAGTCTGAGGGACTGGCTGCTGTAGCCCTCCGGAGAGGGCGTGGCCAGGTGGTCGGGGGCGTCGTCGTCTTCGTAAGGCTCCTCCTCCCCTCTGTAGTCCTGCGGAGACGACAGGTACATCCTGTAGTTGTTGTAGTTCTTCCTCTCGGGCTCGTCGTAGAACGGCTCCGGGTGCTGCATGGGGTGGGAAGGAGGGTCAAAAAGGGTGGATATTATAAAAGCAGAACCTTTGTTTATGTCTAATCTCTAGTCATCTGTTCTGTATGGCATGTAAATGTATTTATACATTTATTTATTATTTATTTATAATGATCTGTATGGTATGTAAATGCAATATAACGTATTATACACAGGAGAGGAAGGAGTGGCCAAAGAGCATTGACCACGCCTCCAGGTCATAAGTTAAGTAATAAGACCTGGTACCCTGTGTCTGTTTTAGTATGACCTTTGACACAATCCTGTTTGTGGTTTGGCACAGATTCAATGTCTCCCCTGAGCAAGCAGGCAGGCTCTATTAGCTCAGTGTTAAAACTTGCACAGGACGCCAGTGTTCAAATCTGGGATAGAACAGGAAAGTTCAATAGTGTTGAGTACAATTTTGAGGTGCTTTTAATTTACTTGAAAATGTACATTTATGCTCTACTTACTACATCTCAGGCAAATGTTGTACTTTCACTGTACTTTTCAAGTGTAAAATGGGACATTCTGCATGATATAACTTGCAAAGGAATGACAGGGGATGAGGTGGACGTGAGTCAGACTGTAGCAGGACATGGGGAGTGAGGTGGTCTTTACACGAGAACGGCAGAATAAAGTATCGGTTGCTGGTGTCCCTTTAGACCTCAGGAGGTGAAAACGCAACAAAGTGAAAACACCTTCCAGAGTGGAAATCTTCGGGAACGCCGTTTCCTCCCCTCTTCATGTAAACAGGCAAAACGGTGAATCCGCAAAACGTACGAAACCATGGCTCACGTTGGCTCACAACGCATATGTTTATTACATTGATGCAGAGTTCCTCCGTGAACAAGCCTCTCTATACTCGCCTACAAAGCGTTAAAGGGGGAGCTACCTGGTTCTTCTTACCACCACCCTAGTGACATTATAGCGTTTTCATAAAGTGTGTGTTCTCGTGTAAAGGGTCAATAAAAAATGAGAACGCAACGGGACCTTTGCCGTTTTATCTGGAGATGGCCGCCGTCTAAAAGAGGCCTGCAGTCTGCAGTCCTGACTTGGGGAGATCTTTTGTAGATGAGGAGAGAGAGAGAGTTTCATACCTGAGCTCTTCTCAGATCCTCTCCAGACTGAGATGAATACGTCCCAATGAAATATGGACTTTTCTTCTCAGAGCCTGAAGCGGAAAAAAAAGCACAACACATCAATACAGCGAGAGCAGTCTGCTCAATTCTGACTCGCAGCCAATGAATGTGAAAGAAAAAAAAAATACAATAAAATCCTGTTTATACCTCAGCTAATAATACTTGAGAGGAAGTTGCGATGCCATGAGCACTATTGGCAATACCGTGCTATACGCTAACGGGTCCTAGGCGCAAGGCCAACTGTCTAATACTGTAAGCATGAATGCACAAAGTATAAGCAGGTCTTCTCTGGCTTATCGGGAGAAGAGAACGCGGGAGTCTATCCCCTTTTTCAACGATCTAGACTTCTTAGAAATGGATTTGCTGAGGTGGAGCTCAGCAGTACTCGCTGAGTGCTGAGTTGGCGCCGGTGGCCCAGCATCAATCCAAAGGCGACGTGTGCTCTACCGACTGAGCTACCCCACGGATGGAAGAATTCATGAATATATATACGTACGTATTCACTTACACCGATGTGTGTTGTGTGTTCGAGTCCCTTTCATGACGACCTTTGCTGCATGTCTCTCCTGTTCTTTCTCTCTCTCCGTCTTCACTTGATACTCTCAATAAAAAGGCAGAAAAAGCAAAAAAACTAATCTTAAAAATAAATTTTAAAGTGAACACTTGCTTCTCACCAGTGTACTGGGGCTTGTGTAAACTGTTGTCCGCGTAGTAGGCGTGGAGTTGCATAGATGACTGTGCCCTCTGGTAGTTGGAACTGTGTCTCCTGATGCCCAGCATGGCTGGAGAGGACGTGGCACTGCCTCCTTAGGACAACAAAACCAAACGATAACAATTCATTACGATGAGAACAATTGTCAGCTACTGCCACAACTTCACCTGATTTGATGATTGGGACGGGGACGGGGGGGACACCAGGGTCTCTCACCTGATTGGATGACGGGAGACATCTGCAGAGGGCTGGTGGGTAGAGTTGGTTGTGAGCGGTAGCGGTCTCGCTCGAGTGTCGATACAGGAGTGATGAAATGGGTGTAGTTCCAGCCATCCTACAGGAACACAGTTCATATAGTTACAGTACACATTAGAGGTGCAACAGTTAATCCAACAAAATCAAGTTTAATTGATTTTAATTCAAAACGGAATCGATGGAATAATCGCTACGGTATAGTTGCAGCTCTCTATTACACATCTCCAATCCATCTCTCTAATGTATTGTTAGGAGCATTACATAATGTCTTAACTTTCCCCCCCCCCAAGAGTTGCAAAGTATAATTGGAAGGGAGCCAACAAAACAAAACAATACATTAAAAGAAGAGAAGGAAAATACAGTATGTTGTCGCTGTCTGGGTGGAAACCCTGTATGTCCAAAAGGTAGTTATTATTTCACAAGCTCTTACTTTTCATTGGTTCAATATCTATGAAGCCCAAGAGACAGTCTTATCCACTTTCACTTTAAAGAATGTTCAGAAATAGTAGATCTACAAGCTCACAAAGCTCTGAGATGCGTATACAATGAAGTATAGGACATGAATTTACAACACAAAAACAAACAACAAAAACATTGAAAGTTGAAATATGGCGATACAAGGTTTCTTTATAAAGGGTAGCATAAACTCCAAGATAAGTTAATCCAGGGGACTGTATAAAGCCTTATTGGGTCAATATTACATTAAAATAGCATTGCAAGGAGAACATCCAAATCAAATTACTGTCGACTGTAAATAGCAGCAAACGGGGAGCTTCCAGGATCAGCGCATAAATAGATCTGGAGTTCTGTACGCCTCGTTCCTAACCCCGGCAGCTCGTTATTCAATCAGCCTCCCCGAGGAAGCATGTTGATAGAATCAACTCCAACTCAACTGCTCTTCATTGAAGCTCTTTAACCCATTAAAATGTTTAGGCGCCGGGAACCCCTTTTGGTGTTAGCATATCATGTCACGCTTTAGCTATTGAAAAATATTTAAAGAATCGTGAAAAGTGACATGAAAGTGTTTGATAACGACTGACATAGAAAAAAACAGCTTTTTCGAGAAAACAGTCAGGATTTAGAAAGACATTTGCAGAATCGTTCCCAGGTCAAAATGGGTTAATCTACTGTATAGGCTTAACCCTCTAAGACCCAGCGTTGCTTTATAGCAACAATTATATTTTAATTAATTACTTAATTATTATTATTTTTTCTGTTCTTTTTTCACCTAAACGTCATCAGTGATGTTCATTGCAATGCCATTGCAATGCCATTGGTCATGATACTTGCATATAAATACCCCCCACAGAGGCTGAAATTCACACAAATTAAAAATGTCTGTACTAATAAAAGTAAGTAAAATAATTGTAATATATGTTTTTTTGTGATCATTAGAATGTCTAGAACATGTTTTATTCATTATTGTGAAAGATATCCCCCAAATGTAAATTTATTTGTAGTATAATTATGTTAATTGTTAATTTATTATATTATTATATAATTATTATGCATTTTTCATCAAACTTATTTTTTTAATTTGTTTAACATATATTTTTTAGTCTTAGTCATAGTAGTACAAAGTAGTAGTAAGACAGACAGACAGACCACGTGCCCACACTAAAACAGTATTAGTTTGGCTGCAGACCTGTTTATAGAGACTCCTCAGCTCTCTATACTGCCACATAGTGTTCAACACCTGCGCTGCTGCCTTCACCACCTTCATAGAATACCTGGGACAGGGAAACACAGACACATAGACACACAGAATCACCATATAGACATAATTAGAGATCATATGATCGGTATAGTGTATCGAAATCGGCCATATAGATGCCATATCGGTTATCGGATTGGTCTCAAAATATTCCGGTTAATTTTCACCGATATTGACGACACAATAACAACGTGACCGTCAATGGCTTTGTATACTCGCAGAGCAAGCCAGTCTCTGTCTCTTTAGCAGTTTCAGCTGTTAGTGGGGACGGGGGGCTTACCATGTACTTTCACCAGCAAAATAATATAATGTAATGTAATGTGATGTAATATGATATGATCTAATATAGTAATATATCCGCCGACCCTGCAAATAATTGGAGATCGGATATCGGTCATAATTTCAATATCTTGGCCCCCGGGCGGTTAGCTCAACTACTATCAACAAATCAATATTGTGCATCTCTAGATATAATGGCATGCTTCACTGTTTAATTCAGTCCCTCTCAACATTTTCACATTCAACGACCCTCAGTATGACGTGCGTTTAGGCCCATTTGATATCACGAGGAGGAAGCTGATTTGGAAAACCCCCAGTCCGCCCGGTAACAAGATGTGCACATGCACGCACTACAGTGAGGGACACGCGACAGTGTGATATTTGAATTAAGTGAAATCACTGAATATACTTTTGACCCATTTAGACCTGAGAAGGATTCTACAAAGGTCTTCTAAATCCTGACAGTTTTCTGAAAAACCCATGTTTCTATGTCAGTGGTTCTGAAACATTTTCATGCCAAGGACTCCAAAGAATATTGGCCGCCGACCCCCATCTGAAAATATGTTGTTCCAGGGACCCCCCCAGACGCAAAGATTTGAGAAAGGACCCCAAAAAATATATGTAATTGGCCACTGACCCCCATTTGAAAATGTTGTTCCAGGGACCCCCCAGATGCAAAGATTTGAGAAAGGACCCCAAAAAAATATATGTAATTGGCCGCTGACCTCCATTTGAAAATGTTGTTCCAGGGACCTCCCCCAGACGCAAAGATTTGAGTTAAAAACGTTCACTCTGAAATAATATATTCAAACATTTGGGCCACATTTTCACGATTTTTCAAAAATAGCAGACCTACAAGGTCGCAGCACGGCACTCGGTTGCGGCACTATGAGCTATGTAGATCTGCTATTTGTTCAATAGCTAAAGTACAACATATGCTTATAAACACCAAAAGGGGTTCCCGCGCCCCAAAATGGGTTAAGCGAGAACCATGTAAATACTAAATACAACTAAAAACACATGCACCCGGCCCTACTCACCCCTTGCCCCGTCCCTTGCTGATGTCCACCAGCTTCTCGATGCCTCCGCTGTCCGCCAGGGCCTTGGCGTTCTCCATGTTGCGGCTGGTCACCTCGTGCAGCGTGCAGCAGACCGACGCCACCGTGTCGTCGGACAGCATGGACGCCGGGCTGGTCCCCGGCAGGCGGTTCACCAGGTCGCGCATGGCATACTTCCCTGCGACAGGTGGCGGGGGGAAAAAAAAAACTAATTTGTTTTACTTAACCCCATTCTGACCTGAGATCAGATTCATACGAGGTTTCCACTAGGACACACACTGGTCTGATGAACCCATTCTGACCTGAGATCAGATTCTAAAAATGTCAGTCGATTTTTCAAAAATAGCAGACCTACAAGCTCGTAGCGCGCCACTCGGTGGCGCGCTATGAGCTTGTAGATCTGCTATTTTTCAATAGCTAAAGCATAACATGATGCCAACACCATAATGGGTTCCCGTTCAGAATGGGTTAAGCAAAAATGTCAATACCACAATGTAGAAATACTACACGTTTTCATGCGTATGAAGATGTTTTGAAAAATAGCAGATCTACAAGCTCACAATGTGTCGCGACGCGACGCATTGTGAGCTTGTAGATCGGCAATTTTCAAATGGCCAAAATGTATACGCAGGGCTGAAGTGGGTAATCTACAAAGTAACTATAGTAACTAAAGCTGTCAAATCAATGTATAGAGGAGTAGAAGTAAAAGTATTAGATATTGGAAAGTACAAATACCGTAAGTACAGTACTTAAGTGAGTTACTTTCCACCACTGCCTACGTGTGACGGAACCGAGGGGTCATCAATGTGTTTTACACGGACACAATATGTCCGTGGCATAATACTCAATTACTAGTGAATGCCATTAAGTCTCCAGGTCGTCTTCAGAAGGTGTTTGACATGTAGTTATACTACGACACTATATGCATAATATATATTGCACGGTCCAACAACTAGTACTAGTGTGGTTCTCAAACGTTATACTTGCAAAGGACCGCGCCGTAACTCTGAGAGTGTATACAGAATGGAACCAAAGTTCAAAGCAATGGTCCAACAATATCCAGTACAGTGTATACAGCATTTAGTGTGTGTGTGTGTGTGTGTGTGTGTGTGTGTGTGTGTGTGTGTGTGTGTGTGTGTGGGTGCGTGTACGGTATGAACCTATGAGCTCCTTGTTCCTGGTGTCCAGGGCCATGTTCCGCAGGGCAGTGGCCACGGAGCACACCACCCGGTCGTTGTCCATCCTCAGCAGCTCCACCAGGATGGGGAGACCTTTCTCCTTACGCACCGCCGCGCGGATGTAGGCCGAGAACTGCACACACACACACACACACACACACACACACACACAGCAGCTTGACCTCTCCCCAAAAAACACAGAAAAACCAAACATTTGTGTGTTGTTGTAGAGAGAGAGAGAGAGAGAGAGAGAGAGAGAGTGCTCAACGGAAGAAATGTTTTTATGATGATAATTATGTTCAAGACCCCAGGAAGAACAGCTGCCGTGACTCGCAGTAAGCTAATGGGAATCTAATAAATAAATCAAATCAAAAATCAACGCACGCATCATTTCATTACAGGGCTCCCTGAAATGAATCTCAACCCATCAAAAAAATAAATGAGGCTCTTGTTTTATGGAACATTGAAACGCACAAGCAGACTACACACAACAGCGTTTTTTTACCAGAAGGTGAACTCCCCCAATTGAGTGTTCATTTGACTCTCGTAGTTGCAAATGGGGTAAAATGAACACAAGGATTTTACAGCGCAAACTTTAAGTACAATAGAGGGTATGCGCATGACATCATCATCATCATACCTGGAAGTTATGCGGGAACGCCTACTATGTTTCTGGCCTTGACAGCCCATACATCCAAACAGAAAAGTCCTCTCTGATTGCATTAAACAACATTAAACAATTTTAAACTCACTTTTCCTGTTGCTTTGCCACTCGATGGGCCATTCACTTTAAGCATGCGCATACCCTCCATACTGTCAGAACAGTCCAAACTGTGTCCCCGAGGCACACTTTGTGTGCCATGTGACAAATGTAAAGTTATGAATTACTTCTTAAATTATTTCCGCAAGTCCGGAAGCAAGGATAGGCAGACATATATATGTACAAAGTCATTCTTATTTAATTTTCCCCCACCTGTTTGTATCCTGTGATGTTTTTCTTTTAGAGTCAGGGTTATTTAGTTTGTTTCCGTCTCTCCTACTCTGTCTCTATTTCTGTCCCCTCTCTTCTGACGGAAAACTATACAAAATAATGGAGCACACACACACACACACGCACGCACACACACACACACACACACACACACACACACACACACACACACACACACACACACACACACACACACACACACACACACACACACACACACACACACACACACACACACACACACACACACACACACACACACACACACACACACACACACACACACACACACACACACACACACACACACACACACTAACAAAACTGTGAATAAAACTGCTACTTAAAGGACAACTTTAGTTTTTTTCAACCAAGGTTCATGTTTTAGGTTGTTATTAGAGAAAGTAAAAGATGAGTGTTAATCTTTTTTCATTTGCTGCTTCCTTTCGTTTCATTCGATGAATCTGATCTCAGGTCAGAATGGGTTAAAGCAGTGCGGGGTTCGACTTGTTGTTTACCTTCCAGTTCCCCGCTGAGAGGTTCTGCAGGGACCCCGCCGCTCCCTCCAGGGTGGCGGGGTTGGAGCTCTCCGCCAGCAGGCTGAGGTGGGGTTTGACCACGGTGGGGTGCCACAGCAACTCTGCCCCCCGCAGCTTCTGGGAGAAGCCCGGGATGGGTCCCATACCGTCCCACTGAGGGGAACCGACGTCACGTGCCGCAAAAACACACAGGGGGACAACAAATAAACCAACAACATTGTTGATGCTCTTATATCCACCGCAATGGTATACGGTAACAATGACTGGGAACGATAGATTGAGATCCACGTTTCTACATTACCTACAGACAAACAAATATTGATCATTTTAAAAGGTCTAAGAGCTATAGGTTGAAGTCCTACTGTGTTACACAATTAATGCTCTTTAGTGAGGCAGAAAGTGCATGTTCGGGATGCCAGTTTTATCCAGTCAGGTCAGGCAGGAGTGAAGTGAAATTGCAAGTGATGAAACAAATGTGAAGACAAAATTCTAAAGTGATAACACTGGAAATGATACATGGATACCGTCTAGTTGGATGTAATTGGCTAACCAAAATGAAAACAGAGAAGAGGAGAAAAAAATGACAGGTAGACCACCTGTAACTGAACAACAAATACACTATAGCAGTGACTACTATCAGAACATAAAGTTTGAACCTTTAAACAAAGGTTGTAGTGCCTAAAGTCCTATACTTAATGGCACTACTGGTTGCCGACGGCCAGGTGGAAGCTCTTACGTGTGCCAGTAGAAACTGATCTCCAAAACATGTCCGTTGAGTTTAACTTTGCTTTATTTTCCGCAGTCATTTTCCTATACAACATACAGATAGAATAATAAGAAAGAAACTGTAACAAACACAGGGGACCAGCCCTCCTGAACACAGTAGAAAACTGTTAGCCTCTGCCGTCTGCCACTGGCAACACCTGTGCCTGATGATTAGCAGCCTGCTTAAATACCTGGGCTGGCCCAGACACTGACCAAGCTGCAGTGACACTCTCAATCAACAAAACATTAGGTCATAATGGCTCTTACAAAGGTGTTTTCGTTTGCTTTGACAAAAAGAACCACAACACAACAACGACACCCATTTTTGTATACCTTGTCGTCGGCCCAGCCTCCTCTCTTCCGGCCTCTCCTTCTCTTGCCCCAGCACAAGTAGTCCAGCTCCTTGCCCGGAGACGAGAAGCCCAGCAAGGCGTCCAGCTCCTGGTTCCCGAGGAGACGAGAGGAGGGCATCTCCACCTCCAGGCGATACGAGAGGTTCCGCAAGGTGCAGACGCTGTTCTCCACAATCTTGAGGCACGCACGCACACGCGCACACACACACACACGCACACACGCACGCACGCACACACACGCACAATTCATTTTCATAATATTATCATAAAAAAACTGGTGTTCAGGAGGAATGTATACACACATATATAGTATATCGTCACTGTCGAGTGGAATCCTCATGTTCGACGTTGTAACTTTTAAAGACATTATTCACCTTTTCAAGTCGGCTAGATTTGCTACTTTTACAATTGACACTCATGAGTGGCACATTTATTTACAAAAAAAACCCCCCAAAAAAACCCAGATTGCATTGCTTTTATAATAAAATAATTTTATTTGTGATTTTTTATGTCACTGTTATGTAATGATGCGTCTTGGAAATTATGTGTATATAGCCTTTGGAAAGCCTGTTTATTTCATTCATATTTTCATATTTGAAAAGGTCCCCCCATTTGTAAGGGACCGGAAATGAGAAGCACAGCTGAGTATATGACAAAATACTGAAAAGCTCACAGCAGCAAGAGCTTATAGGCTATTTTTGAATTTTATTTTAAAATCTTGACGTTTTGGAATCATTTTGAACACAAAGCTCCTCTCATGGGAGAATCCATGGCACAGAATCCTTTCAGATGGGTTTCCAAATAAAATACACATCGATTAGGATTAGGGGGTCCTTCAGTGGCTGCAGCGGCGCGGCGCGGCCAGCAGAGGTCAGTGTTACCTTGCTGTCGTAGTCGGAGGTGTTCACGCAGGCTTTGAGCACGTAGAGCAGGGAGTCCACCAGACCCTCACAGCATCTCAGCTGACTCCTGGCCTCCTCCCCCGCTGAGCTCAGGTTCCTGAGACACACACACACACACACACACACACACACACACACACACACACACACGTATGAATGTGTGTGATTTTCTGATAACTGTATGTGCTGCTGGGTAGATTAACCCTAGCTTGGCTCCAGCCCTGAATGGCTATAGCCACGGCAATTAAAATCTATACAGTATGTGCTGGCAATGGAGTGAAACTAAATGAAAATGCAGTGTCAGGCTAAGATTAAGCTATAATAATAATACATCATCATTTTTCATCACTGAATAATGCCTGTTTTATAGAGTCTAAGTAACTACAGTGGTAACCGTGAGTAGATACTAGATATATGTAACTTTAGTTACTCCCCACCACTGATCACAAATGAAACATGACTCTTTGAATTTCCCTCTGACTCATTTTGCAATTCGTTCAGAGTGAGATGCAGTGCCACCGTGCTGCCACAAGGTGGCCGTGCAAAACCTGCCCGGATACAGAACGGTGGGGCCAGGCGGCCATCGTCCAATAGAAGCGTTCAGGCGGGTCTGTTGAAAAGCAGACAAGGGGAGACTTGACTGCACAATGGTGCACATCTGCACCATCCGTACCAGCACAGTGGTACCATCTGCACCATCTGTACTATACCAGCACAATGGTACCATCTGCACCATCTCTACCATGCAGCACAATGTATCATCTGTACCCACAATCCACACCCTGACGCCGAGGTTGGAGAGAAACGCGCACTCAAATCATTCATGTAACTCCGAAAGTATACGAATGTTACCTACAGGTCCATTTGGTCACATTTGTACAATTTAAAAGTTCGAAATGCTCTGTCTGTCTGTCTGTCTGTCTGTCTGTCTGTAAGGGACCCTGAAATATACAAATACATATTATGTACAATGTATTTTGTAACACATGTTTGTATTTGTATACTACATTAATTGTTGACCGTTCGCAATCCTGAAAAAAAGAAAAACAAGTATCTTATACGTACAGTAAATGCACTCGTGGTGTTTCGAGATGGGCCCGTACTCACTGACATTATGTTTTGCATATTAACGTACATAATTAGCGTTCCACACTGCTGAGTAGGGGGAAAAAAACATAATGTCGCTGAATTTGCAAAATATTGTCAAATTGGCTTCATGCTCGCGTAACATTCCTGCGCCCCTGCACATACGGTAAATATGTGTATATGCGAGCAAGCATGTGTGTGTGTGTGTGTGTGTGTGTGTGTGCATGTCTCTCTGTGTGGTGTGTGTGTCTCTATGTGTCTCTGTGTGTGCGTCCATGTTGTCTGTGCGTGCATGTCATGTGCATGAGCAAGCGTGTGTGTGTGTGTGTGTGTGTGTGTGTGTGTGTGTGTGTGTGTGCGTGCGTGTACGTGTTATAGATGTGTATGCAGAGCTGTTATCTCCCTTATACTGCCAGAGCTACCGTAATGGGCATTAATAACAATCAGACCAATTTCCTCCCACAGGGGAAATTCAGTTTTCAGCTTCCCACAGCGCAGTGCTTCAAAGCAAAGGGTGCAGGTGTCAGTTAGGGGTTATAGGGCTTATAGGCTTCTCGCCCTGCAGGGACACCTCGACACATTGCCGGGGCCGGGGGGGAATCTAAAACCCGGATCCTCCTCAGACGGGATCGCTATAATATGCATTCCACTATGGCCATACTGTACATCTATAATATGCATTCCACTATGGCCATACTGTACATCTATAATATGCATTCCACTATGGCCATACTGTACATCTATAATATGCATTCCACTATGGCCATACTGTACATCTATAATATGCATTCCACTATGGCCATACTGTACATCTATAATATGCATTCCACTATGGCCATACTGTACATCTATAATATGCATTCCACTATGGCCATACTGTACATCTATAATATGCATTCCACTATGGCCCATACTGTACATCTCCAACAGCCATACTGTATAAGGTCCGTGCAGGATGCTACTGTATACAGTCCACAATGGAATCCACCCCCACAGCAATTATATGGACACTGTGTCCACCACAACACGGAAACCCGTGTTAACGCCCCCCCCCCCCATAGTACATTAGCCAATTATATTAGTGCTCAGAATGAGCACCTATAGTGCATGTAGGCATGTAGTTACTGTTCAGTGCATCTCAAGCCTTTTTGGATCAGGGCCCGGATGAAAAGACTAGGCATAGTCACGGTTACACGTGTGTAGGTCGACGATTAATGGTCACGCAAATAATTGAGGTTTCACGATTTGATTCCGTTTGTGGCATTGAAACATTAGAACATACAACGGAGGCCAATTACATAAAATGTTTGCGGTCCTTGACAATCACTGACATAAGATTTTTTTTTTTAGGGTTTGCAGAAAACTCTCATGATTTTTTTTTTGTTTTTAAGATATTATTTTGCGGCTTACGCCTTTTAATGGTTTTTTGAAGGGACAGACAGTATAGGCTGACAGGAAACGGGAGAGAGATGGGGGAAGACATGCAGTACAGGCCGTGTCGGGCTCGGGAGTCGAACCCGCGGCACACTGCGACTGGTCGGGTGCCCAGACGGTTACGCCACCGCCTGGGCCAACTGTCACGATTTTGTCATGACATTTGTGGAATCAGCCTCAGGTCTAAATGGGCGAATTAACCGTCCAAGTGAGCACTTACACCGAGATAGCCAGAGGTCTGAGAAGAGGGTTCAGCACCACGGCCAGCGCCAAGGCCGCCCCCCCCTCGTTAACGTGCCAATTCCACCTCTTAATCAACTTGCCCTGGTGACACGAGCGCTCCGTTAAGCAAGTGCTGACAGCTGCGCTGCATTGGTTCTTCTCACCATGGCCGTGTAAAGAAATATGGACCACGTCGGTTTTTACAGAGCCCTTTTGAAGCCTCTAGTTCAGCGCAAAATGGCTACCGCGACCAGTGTGCCATCGGCGTGAAGAGGAGCGAGGGGTGGGTCTTCGCTCAGTGTAATTCAATCACAGTCTTTAATTAACATCAATTTCAAAACATAATGGGACCATAAGTTACAAAAAAAAAAACGCATTTCGTGCCGAGTGAAAGAAGACTGGAAACTACCGATTGAAAAAGTCTTCATGAAAAGGTTTATTAAGGCAATAAATCCAAGTGTAAAGTCAGGGTCAATAAGTTCCCATTGTGACTTCAATAGAATGACATTTATTTTTTGCAACAGGAGAAACGGAATCAGCAGCAGCTGCAGAACTGCATGTGTTTTCATTACTTATGAGCATTTGTGCCTGTCGTAGACATGATGCGCAGAGCAAGTTCAGTCAGGGGAACCTCAGTGCAGAACGCTGCCGGGCCGTTAATTGGGGTCGCCTCAGCATCACGCTCTCATTCACATGATTCACTCAGCCAATCACACACTCACTCCATCTTCATACCGGCTATACTTTAACCGGAGGTTTGCATTCCTCTGCTTGCTGCTGCTGCTGTTTCCGCGTGCCGCTGTATACAAACCTGCCGCGCACCCACCTCCACCACCCCAGCTACCACCTGTCGTTTTGGATCTACTGTTTAGTTACGGTGGGATTCGGATTTCGGAGTCCCTATATGGCCGGGACTGATGCGGCTTGATCTGAGTACCTATAAAAAGCAGATCCAATACATCGCCGATACGATAATAAATATACTGCATTGCTCATCTATATTCAATAAATATATTATATTACATCCTTCTTGAGTTGTCTGACTGAACTTTCATTACTTCAAGAGTGAAACATTGCCGCCTGGTTCTGATCAGGCTTTGAAGTTTGAAACTATGACACACACACACGCACGCACATACACACACACGCACACACTAAACTGTCGGACTTGAACAGTCCTTGCCTCTGTCGTTGGTTCGATCATTCTTCACAAGTTAAACAGAGTGATAATGTTATAATGAGAAGAAAGAGAGAGGGACCGCAGCTCATGTATCCATCCATCCATGAGTATATAGAGCCGTCACATTTTAAGATGCTAATCGAGCTATAATGCTGTTGGTTTCCTCCAGGGATTTTTTTTTTTTTTTTCCCTTTTGTTTTTGGGTGATTGTTTGCATGCATGGGTTCCTCCGCATTAGGCTCTACTATACAGCCTGGAGAAGGAGGGATGTTAATTAATAATTCCCCCCTCCCCGGTATCCAGCGTCTATTATCAAGGTGCCCTTCATCGCGGCACCTAATCCCCACCTCGGTGCGCCAGCCGAGGTGCTCCAGTTTAGCCCACAACAAAGGAACGCATGCGGAACACCGCACCGCACGACGCCCTGTAGAGTACAAACGGAACCCAATATTATGGTTTCCGTTTGTACACTCTTCAGAGTTTGATTAAACCCATTTAGGCCTGACCTCAACATTTAAAAAAAGTTTTCTGAAAATAATATTTTCTCGATTTTTCAAAAATAGCAGACCTATACAAGCTTGTATAGCGCGCCACTCGGTGGCGAGCTATGAGCTTGTAGATCTGCTATTTTTCAATAGCTAAATTATAACTTGTTTAAAACACCAAAAGGGGTTCCGGCGCAAAAAGGATTAAATGTAGGGTAAGTGATTTTCTTATGTGTTAAAAAGCTCTATATTGTGATAGTACTGATTGCTATAGAGTGTTTGTTCAGAAGAGGAAATAAAATGTCAGGACGGGATACCAACTTTATCCAATCAGGATAGAGAACCCGGTAAGGATATACAGATTTAAAGTGATGACACGAAGAAATGAGCAGACCCGTCCACCAGTGACATCATCATTAGGCAGATTTTCTTTTTTGTAAACAAGATTTGTTTAAAAAAATATTTAGATTTGTATTGTCGTGATAACGATGGCTTCAACGATAACGATGCAACTTTTCAGGAATAGAAAGCCCACATGTATCTATCAGCTTGGATTCCCCGTCAATGATGTCACTGGTGGACGGGTTTCTGAACTGCCCACAGCCCTCCTATATGAGACACAAAACGAGTAGAAAAATAATTGTGCCATTTTATCATGAACATCAGGGAGGACCAATGATTATATGAAGATAGGTCGAAAAGTGGCAAAGTGGTCCTTTAAACATAAATATCACTTACCCTATACCTATGATATTGAGGACTTTGCCCGTGCAGGTGCGCGTGTGAGCGCGAGTGCGTGTATAGGGATCAAATTTTCTAAAGCAGGGCGTTGCTAAAAACGAGATGCACACACAGCAATCCCTTGCCGTTCCGAATCGTCGGAAAAGGCAAGTTACAAGCTCTTGTTAGTGCTTTTCATTGGTTCAATATTTATAGCCACACTTTCACTTTCAACGGCTGTTTTTGCGCGGACACTGTTGTACAACGAAGGTGGACATTAATCTATACTACAAGACACTAAAGATAAAAAGATAACACATGGAGTTACAAGGTCTCTGCCCGCCCGGCAGTCTTTTAAACAGTCGGTTCAGCAGAGGTTGCTTGGGGGGGGGGGGTGTACGGGGGGAATAAAAACACACACACACACACACACACACACACACACACACACACACACACACACACACACAGTGCAGAGCATCACAGAGGGTTCAAATACTGTATCGACACGTCCCCGGGTGCAAAAACACGCATTGCTTATGGTAATAAAGAAAATCACCTCAGTGCTGTTTAGAATACATCAGCACTGGGACATTGTTGTAGATATTACAGTGCTGTCCTGATTTATGTCTCAGTGAAAAGTCTACCAACAGCCCGGTTACCTTTAAGACATTTCAATAGTGAATAATGGCAGATGGAACAACAGGGTGTTTTTATTTTGAGTTTGTCTGTTTACCTCGGGCATGCTTTCACACCACCAACAAACAAAACAAAACAAACAATAATATGATTAAGTACAGTACGTGTCCAGGTACGGTAGCCCAGTCGGTAGAGAGCTCACCTTTTAATGGCTAAAGTGGGTGGGTTTGATCCCGGACACTGTCAGCTCAGCGTACTGTATGCGAGAATGCCTTATGGCAGGGGTTGTACTGTATACTGTACTGTATGTGAGAATGCCTTATGGCAGGGGTAGTACTGTACTGTATGTGAGAATGCCTTATGACAGGGGTAGTACTGTACTGTATGTGAGAATGCCTTATGGCAGGGGTAGTACTGTACTGTATGTGAGAATGCCTTATGACAGGGGTAGTACTGTAACTGTACTGTATGTGAGAATGCCTTATGGCAGGGGTAGTACTGTACTGTATGTGAGAATGCCTTATGACAGGGGTAGTACTGTATACTGTATGTGAGAATGCCTTATGACAGGGGTAGTACTGTAACTGTACTGTATGTGAGAATGCCTTATGGCAGGGGTAGTACTGTACTGTATGTGAGAATGCCTTATGACAGGGGTAGTACTGTATACTGTATGTGAGAATGCCTTATGGCAGGGATAGTACTGTAACTGTACTGTATGTGAGAATGCCTTATGACAGGGGTAGTACTGTATACTGTATGTGAGAATGCCTTATGGCAGGGGTAGTACTGTAACTGTACTGTATGTGAGAATGCCTTATGACAGGGGTAGTACTGTATACTGTATGTGAGAATGCCTTATGGCAGGGGTAGTACTGTATACTGTATGTGAGAATGCCTTATGGCAGGGGTAGTACTGTATACTGTATGTGAGAATGCCTTATGACAGGGGTAGTACTGTATACTGTATGTGAGAATGCCTTATGGCAGGGGTAGTACTGTATACTGTATGTGAGAATGCCTTATGGCAGGGGTAGTACTGTAACTGTACTGTATGTGAGAATGCCTTATGGCAGGGGTAGTACTGTACTGTATGTGAGAATGCCTTATGACAGGGGTAGTACTGTAACTGTACTGTATGTGAGAATGCCTTATGGCAGGGGTAGTACTGTACTGTATGTGAGAATGCCTTATGACAGGGGTTAGTACTGTAACTGTACTGTATGTGAGAATGCCTTATGGCAGGGGTAGTACTGTATACTGTACTGTATGTGAGAATGCCTTATGACAGGGGTAGTACTGTAACTGTACTGTATGTGAGAATGCCTTATGGCAGGGGTAGTACTGTACTGTATGTGAGAATGCCTTATGACAGGGGTAGTACTGTACTGTATGTGAGAATGCCTTATGGCAGGGGTAGTACTGTATACTGTATGTGAGAATGCCTTATGACAGGGGTAGTACTGTAACTGTACTGTATGTGAGAATGCCTTATGGCAGGGGTAGTACTGTAACTGTACTGTATGTGAGAATGCCTTATGACAGGGGTAGTACTGTATACTGTATGTGAGAATGCCTTATGACAGGGGTAGTACTGTATACTGTATGTGAGAATGCCTTATGACAGGGGTAGTACTGTATACTGTATGTGAGAATGCCTTATGACAGGGGTAGTACTGTATACTGTATGTGAGAATGCCTTATGACAGGGGTTGTACTGTATGTGAGAATGCCTTATGACAGGGGTAGTACTGTACTGTATGTGAGAATGCCTTATGGCAGGGGTAGTACTGTACTGTATGTGAGAATGCCTTATGACAGGGTTAGTACTGTAACTGTACTGTATGTGAGAATGCCTTATGGCAGGGGTAGTACTGTACTGTATGTGAGAATGCCTTATGACAGGGGTAGTACTGTATACTGTATGTGAGAATGCCTTATGGCAGGGGTAGTACTGTACTGTATGTGAGAATGCCTTATGACAGGGTTAGTACTGTAACTGTACTGTATGTGAGAATGCCTTATGACAGGGGTAGTACTGTAACTGTACTGTATGTGAGAATGCCTTATGGCAGGGGTAGTACTGTACTGTATGTGAGAATGCCTTATGGCAGGGGTAGTACTGTATACTGTATGTGAGAATGCCTTATGACAGGGGTAGTACTGTAACTGTACTGTATGTGAGAATGCCTTATGACAGGGGTAGTACTGTAACTGTACTGTATGTGAGAATGCCTTAGGACAGGGGTAGTACTGTATACTGTATGTGAGAATGCCTTATGGAAGGGGTAGTACTGTAACTGTACTGTATGTGAGAATGCCTTATGGCAGGGGTAGTACTGTACTGTATGTGAGAATGCCTTATGACAGGGGTAGTACTGTACTGTATGTGAGAATGCCTTATGACAGGGGTAGTACTGTACTGTATGTGAGAATGCCTTATGGTAGGGGTAGTACTGTACTGTATGTGAGAATGCTTTATGGCAGGGGTAGTACTGTATACTGTATGTGAGAATGCCTTATGACAGGGGTTAGTACTGTAACTGTACTGTATGTGAGAATGCCTTATGACAGGGGTAGTACTGTATACTGTATGTGAGAATGCCTTATGACAGGGGTAGTACTGTATACTGTATGCGATAATGCCTTATGGCAGGGGTAGTACTGTTTACTGTATGTGAGAATGCCTTAGGACAGGGGTAGGCAACCTTTGGCACAACGGAAGGTAATCATTCACTGGTACACTGCCATAAGTGTGAGAGAGGATTTTAAGGTTTATAATAAACTATTTAAAAAGAAATGTATAGTCAAATAAATGAAATCCCTCATATTTCTATGTAAATTACATCCTGCACATCATTCTACATTCACTAAAACTCTGAGCGCTGACTGCGCGGCCTGGGTTATTGCTCTGAGTCTAATGATCATTATAACAATGTTACAAGTTCCAGACCCAGAGGGCCGGCCCAGTGCCGGCGAGCCGCCCTGCGTCCGAAATGGTTGAGAAATGACAGTACTGTACTGTACTGTAACACCCCAAATCATCATAGATACAGTTAATGTGTGCGTGCGTGCGTGCGCGT
Source organism: Protomyctophum bolini (assembly GCF_963924005.1). NCBI lineage: Eukaryota > Metazoa > Chordata > Actinopteri > Myctophiformes > Myctophidae > Protomyctophum > Protomyctophum bolini. The sequence continues at coordinate 7,359,665 of NC_137885.1, forward strand.
GTGTGTGTGTTAGGCTGCGCAACAGTAACACATGGTGGTGAAAACCAACCAAACACAATTTCATGCTCGAACGGACAGACAGACCCAGCCAGGGATGGACGGACAGACGGACACACATAGCTGTCTAAAAACATGGCACTTCGTTTCCAGAAGGTTGCAGACCCCTACACGACAACTTAAAGTACACAGTTGCTCCTCACTTAGTGAGCTTTGTTTTCAACGATGCTTTGTATGGTACTTTACACTACTCGTATGATGAAGTATAGGGCATCAATTTCCCCCCAAAAAGTAAAAAATAAAAGTAAAAATATAGTAAAAATATAGCGCCCTGCTCGGCTGATACCAACAGTAAGCCACTCTGACCTACTTACTGCACTTCATAAACATAAATGATGTGTTTGTTTTCCGTCTCCCTGGAGTCGCCACACACACACACACACATGGCAACACGCGACGCTGTCAACACAGTGAACGCGTCTGTTTGTTTGTTTTGTCGGCTCGCATCCAGCTTACGCGAGTGAGGGGGAAAAATAAACTAACGTTTCATTCTTCACAAAAAACACGACACAGGCACGCACGCACACACACACACAGTATTGCTATACTTGTGGGGACATCAACTTTTAGGTCGGCAATTATATGAATGCCATTATTATTATTATTATTATTATTATTTTAATATCAACCCAAAAAACTTTTCTGATCGCCTGTAGATCTGCTATTTGGCTCACAACTACGCATATATCAGGCATAACTTATAATAATAGCCCTTCTTGGCCGATTTGTTCTGGCCCTGCTCGGTCGAGTCGTTGTGGGGCACCAATATGGGCCCAGTATGCATGCAAATGTGGGGTGGATTTATCACCGGACTCGGAGGCATATTTTTTATTCTTCCCTTGGAAATGCAGGTTCCACGCAAAGATTCCAGACTAATATCTACGCAGTGATATTAGTCTAATCCTAACCCATCCCTAACCCCAACCACATTATTTTCATCATTGCAAGGCGCCAAGCCGCGGTGGTTATTGCGATTCACCCCTCACCTATAAACACAAGTCTCTGTTTTTTTTACTAAGCACCGTTTCGGTGGTCAAATCAAAAGGTAACCGAGCCTTTTCAGTCGCCGCTCCAAATCTGTGGAACATCCTATACCGCTAATTATCAGATCTGCACCCTCCCTAGACACCTTTAAAAGCAGACTTAAAACCTCACCTCTGACCTGTTCTCCCAGGCCTTTGAATCCTTCTTTGGAAATTGGCTGGATCCTTTTTTTTACTGCCTTATACCTGATGCACTCACTTTTATTGTATTTGATGCACTTACTTAATTGTATTTGCTGCCATTACTCTTTGGGTTTAACCATGATGTGTTGAGCAATATGTGATATTTCTGTGAACTGAGATTGTATATTGTGCATAGTGTGTATAGTTGTATACACACTACAATGTGTATAGTTACTTGTTTTTCTCTTGGTGTACAGCACTTTGGTCAGCCTTAATGGCCCTTCCCCCGGCTGATTGTGAGACTGTGTCCACCTGCGCTTCTAAGCTGAAGAGACTTTTGTTAATGAGCATGGAGGTATATTAGGGACTCTGTGTTATTGGTTAGGTTGCTCTATTATAACTATTTGTTTCCCAAGAGTGGGACTGTAATATGTTATGTATGCCCTGGGAGGGTTTCTAAGTTACAAATAAAAGTGCTTGAGTGCAAGTCGTTGTTGCCTGGATTTCTGCATACGGGTCCAAATACTGAGGTGTTCCTGACAAATTAAGTAATTGTCCATAAAACAACAGGAACAAACGGGAATGCACACAGAGTCACACACACACACACACACACACACACACACTCACCTGAGGCAGCCGGTGGTGTTTCTCAGCAGCAAGGACGAGTGGAACTTGAGCTTGACGTGCTCGTCGCGGTGCGGCGCCGTGCTCCAGCCTGAGTGCGGGATGACCACCGTGTTGCAGAGCGTGGTCAGCGCGTCGCGGATGATGGTCATCTTCACGGCGTCGCACGACGACAGGTTCCACAGCACGCCTGTGGAGAGACAGACAGACGGACGGCGGTGGGTCTTTTTTTAAACATTTATTGAACCCATTCTGACCTGAGATCAGATTTATACGAGGTTTCCACTGGACACACACTGGTCTGATGAACCCATTCTGACCTGAGATCAGATTCTAAAAATGTCAGTCGTTCTTCGATTTTTTTAAAATAGCAGACCTGCAAGCTCGTAGCGCGCCACTCGGTGGCGCGCTATGAGCTTGTAGATCTGCTATTTTTCAATAGATAAAGCATAACATGATGCTAACACCAAAATGGGTTCCGGTTCAGAATGGGTATCAACACTGCAATGTAGAAGTGCTCTGTTACAAGTAAAAGTATACGGGCAATTCAAAAATGTACTCGAGTAAAAGTGTAAAAGTGCTGGTATCGAAATGCACTTAAAGTTTTCAAATATAAAAAGTTTAAAAACATAAAAAGATATTTAAAAAATCTACAAGCTGAATTATTTGTATTATTATTTTTTGTTACTTTACACCACTGCTGGAGACAGTGATTGATTGATGATTGATTGATCATTTTATTAACAAAAAAAATTAAAAGGCTAAATCACAAAAAAGCCATAGGCTTTTTTACATTGTGGTCCTGATTACACACCGTCTTTTTAATTCACTGTATTATTTTATTATTTTTTTGTGAGCAGGCTGGTATTGAGCACAATCATGTTACTTTTGTCAATGGCTTCCAATTCGCACCTGAGTTTGTATGAGAGTCCAGCTAGCTTACATAGTGTCATCGGACTACTAGGACATCCCCTTTGGCTTAACCTTCTTCCAGGAGAAGGTCTTTGGCATTCAGGTTCCTATGTGCATGACACCAAATATGCACAGCTCCTCGTTGTAGGCAAAGGCGGAATGATTCCAACATCCGTCTGGAAGCTGCGCAGAGGCCGTGTTCAGACAGAAGCTGTCAAACGCTCTGACGCTGTTGTCCTGATACCTTTCGCCCCCAAAAATACAAACATCTTTGTCCCGATGATGGCAGAGAGGTGGCGAAAATAGCCCTCATGCCACGCTTTTTTGAGGGGGCGCTAGCCCAGCTAGCCCGCCATTCCAACTCGCTACATTACTAACCCTGTCCCTATAACCGCACGCAGAAACATGACTTTTGAAATTGTGTCATATGGCAGCCCAGTGTCTGATGACGTGAGAAATCATGTACTCGATATAAACACAATGTGACTGGTTCCGTCTACACAATAACATACAGTACATTTAAAGGAGTGAGGCCCCCACACTTTACATGAATGTTTTATTCTGTGCCTTTTTAGTACAGTCACAGAATATTCGTCTTCACTATGATCGCATCCCTAAGGAGAGCCTTTCGCTGCATAAACACGGTGTCTAAATCCATCCATCTGTTCAGTAGTTAGCCCCGTTGAAAATTGAATCGTGGTTGGTGCTATAGTGGAAGGATATACATGCAAGAGAGATAGAGGTTCTAAAATATTCTCTACCAAGTGAAGGAAAGCGAATGGTTTCCTTGTTCCTCGCTTCACTGGGGCCTGAACGGTGGCTCGTAGGTTACTAGTGTAAAAAAAAAAATCACACACGTGTGAAGTGAGGGGCGCTCTCATATCGTACATCGTCTTACATCAGTACAAAATGTGGGTTGCACACAGCAAAAGCTGGAGTCAATCAAAAAATCAAATCAAAAATCACATCTGCGTGAAGTGAGGGGCGCTCTTATCATCACACGTCATCTTACTGTACCGTACATCATCTCATTCTGATCAATTACAATTTGCGTCGTCACTTTTGTCTTCAATGTTTGTGTTTACACACTTTTGTCTTCAATGCTTGCGTTTACATACTTGTGTCAAATGTTTGTGTTTGCACGCTGGACATAGGAGGGGCTAGCGCCCCTCCAAAAGACGTAACTGGCAGTGAGCTCTATGGGAAAATGGCGGTGAATGGCGGTGAGTTGGTGACCAAACTTCAACGTGTGACAAAAAAAAAAAAAAAATGCCCCCAGTGATAGCCCTGCCACCAATATATTCATATCAACATCATATTCATCCCCGATTGGTGCCCCCAACTTTGGGGCCGGACCAAATCTGCCGAGGGGCATTCATTTTTTTTTTTTTTTTGTGCAAATGTATCTGGTTTCCAGGCTATAGTGATTGTTGCACGTGGGCAAGCGAGCTTCTTCCTACTTGTTCGTAGACTTGATGGCTATGGCGCACTCGTCTCCCATGGCGGCCAGCACGACGACCGAAAAGTCATCCGACGCCGCGAACTTCGACAGGATCTCCCTGCCCAGGTCGCCCTCGGGAACCTGCAGGTCTTCCCTGACGACTCCGTTGTCGGCCATCAGGGACATGAAATTGTCGACGATGTCGCACAGCTGGTAGTCCGTGCGCTTGATGTGCGGGCAGTCCACGTTGTGGGAGGCGGGGCAGATGTCCTCGTACTTCCGGTTGGTGAAGATGTCGATGCCGACGATGTTGACCTTGGCGTGGCCGTGCTTGCCGGGCTTGGAGGTGGACATCTCCACGATCTTGCAGGGGCGCCCCTTCATCACCACGTGGCCGTTCTTGCGCAGGCCGGAGCACTGCATGGGGTAGGTGGCCGAGGCGCCGGCGTCCCCGGACGCAAAGTCAATGTCGGTGTCCGACATGGTGGTGGCGACGACCCTCGTATACGGAACCGATCTGAGCACCGAGACTCTCTGAAATACCAGCTATCAATTCAATTCAAATTCAATCTTTATCAGTCTTTAATACTCAGGGGAATCCATATCACAAGTATACAGAATAACAACACGTTAGATAAAAAGGTAACGGAAAGAACGATACAATAAGCTATACTGTGCACTCGAACACTTTATATATACGCATATATTATTGGGACAGTGGCACAAACGTCACGCAGAGGTTGACCAATCCGGAAGAGGAGGTGAGTCCATATGATCATATCCCTTATATGGTAACCTGGTGATCACCATAGCAACCCCAGTCCCCAGTAGACAAGCTCTGGACATCCTAGCGCAACACAGCAGCCACTGCTGTTGTACCCTACTGCCCCCCCCCTCCAGTGAGGAGCCCCCATCGGGAGGAAGTGGCACCACCGTCCTTCGGTCGCTGTCTGTGAGTCTGTCAGTCAGTCCGTCCGTCCGAGTACTTCCTTAGAATGCATGTTGGGATGGCTTCCGGGTCTCCAGTCGGGACGGGCACAGATTAATACTGGGACACACTTTTCCGCGTAACTTGAGTTGTTTTTCGCCCGCTGCCTATTTTGCTCGCAATAGACAGCGGGCGAGCGATCGCTAAACTATTAGATAAGATTACCCACACTGCACATCGTTTTGCTGTTCATATATTCAGAACGGGTAAGGACTCACTAGTACAAATCAAACCCCTGGAATCCACCATGTCGGGCAGTCACTTTACCCGAGCTCCCCACGACATTGGGCTCTATACACACACACACACACACCATTTTGGAAAATAACTTGGGCCCTACTTCCCTACTTCCTTCACAGGTGTTACCGGTGCTACTAATGAAGTCTCTGCTCCAACAGAGTCAGGGTGTTGCTATTGTGTCACTGGAAACACTCTGAGACCCAGTGGGTCTCAGAGTGTCCTCGAGTGGGACCCAAATGAACCCATTTATGGGTCCATTTGGAAGTAGGGATGTGCCCCGGGAAACTAGGAAGAGTTATTCTTTGTGCATATATATAGCCCCGGTCCTTTTGTATCAAAAAATCACACCTGTGTGAACCGAGTGGTGCAACTCCCCTCTCTCCCCCCCCCCTCCTCTCTCTCTCTCTCTCTCTCTCTCTCTCTCTCTCTCTCTCTTTCTGCTCCGTCAGATTAGCTTTATTATGGATATCAATCCGCGTCACTGAGAACTATTTTTTCATTATTATTTTGGCTCGGCCTTTCCTTCTTTAGCGAACCTAGACAGTCAGAAGTTGTATTTGCGTCCGGCATGGGTGGCAGCCATGTCACATACTTCTGTCGTTCCAATTCCACGCATGCGCACACCACTCGTGACTCATTGACGTACACAAACAAACAGGTACACAAACAGGTACACGGACATTGCTGGTTGTAGGAGTGGTTGCACCACTCAAAAAGTGGAATATACTGTATACCAGTGACCGGAAAAACGTACCAGTGACCAGTTCGCGCACTTCGTTGTCCGTGGTCTTCCTCAGGAGGCGCAGCAGGGCCGGCACTCCGCCGCAGTTCCGCAGCGCCACCTTGTTGTCGTCGGTGGCCTTGCCGTAGACCAGGTTCCTGAGGGCCCCGCACGCGCTCTTCTGCACCTCGGTCACCTTGTGGTCCAGCAGGTCCACCAGGTGCTGGATGCCACCCAGGTGACACACCTGCAAGGGATTAGCGTTAGGACGAGATTTCACAGGAAGTAGAGTACATTAATTAACACGTGTGTGGGAGCTGTATTCAGTCATTTTCTATTTCAGTATTTCTGTTATATATGTAATGCATTTCTTATTTTTAGTTTTTTAGTTGCTTTGCTTAAAGGACCACTTCACCACTTTTCAACCTATCTTCATATAATAGGTCCTCACTAATAATCATGATAAAATGGCACGATTTTTTTCTACTCAGTCTGTGTCTCATAGGAGGGCTGTGGGCAGTTTAGAAACCGTCCTCCAGTGACATCATCATTAGGCAGATATTTTTTTAATCAAGATTTCTTTACAAAAATGTTTCGATTTTCATTATCGTGAGAACGATGGCTTCCATTTTCGCATTGCAACTTTTCAGGACTAGAAAGCCTGCAGTTTCTATTAGCTTGTATTCCCCATCGATGATGTCACTGGAAGACGGTTTCTGAACTGCCCACAGCCTTCGTATGAGACACAGACAGAGTAGAAAAAAATTGCGGCATTTTTTCATGATTATTAGTGAGGACCTATTATATGAAGATAGGTTGAAAAGTGGTGAAGTGGTCCTTTAATTGGTTTGTTTACAGCCATTATTTCTGTTGCAGCTAATGCTTTTGTTTTGAAGGTGATGGGCAGTTCTGGGGGCACAGCTGAGGCTATTTAATTAAGTGAGCACACAGGTAGTCAGTGAGCACTGGGAAGGTCCATGGTTTTTTACCAGCAGCTATAGGGAGAGCACCTTTTGACTGTACGATGTCTGTCTGGAGAAGCAAAATAAAAACACCATCAAATGTTGCTGCCTTGACTGGACAATGGTCTTATTCCCTACCAAACTGCGTAAGATTCGCTGCCCGGTGCTCACAACAAAGCCCCATCGGGCAGAAAGGTCCGGAAAATATCTCCTTCCATTATTATGTGAAAAAACGATGCATTGAGTGTCCCGCTGCATTGCATTGACGGAGCTGAACTGTTGCGATGTCCGACCATGACCGGCAGCAACCAATGGGACAGCTGCATCATGACTTTTTTTTAATTATGAGCCAAAAGCCAACGCAGGGGGGCAAGGGGAAATGATCCAAAACTATTATTTGAATAAATGTAAAACATCTTATATTTTTGTACATAGTTTACCGATTCATCCGATTTACCTCGCCATCCGAAGAGCTTATGAGCGGACTAATACAAGATTTGCAGGCTAATAATAAATAAGCAAAGCACCGTAAATAAATGAGAATCGTGAAGCCGTTTGTATTAGTTTATACATTTAAAATAAAACAAAACAGCCTTTGTTTTCCCCCACCCTTGTTCCATCATGCAAATTTGCCATTCATATTTATTGATGTGATTTATTATATCTTAATTCTATTCCTGTTTATTTCATTGAATGTTTTTGTGTGCACACAATCTTCTCACATCGCTGCACGTGGATAATGCTTCTTATGCTGCGTGTGCGTGCATTCCTCTGTCCTCCACTTCTAAAAATAGACACTAGACAGCCGGAAAAAGCAGGCACTTTATTGGCACTAGCCCACCACAGAGCTGAGCCCTGCGGGAGAGACCCGGGGAAATATAAAAGAAATGCTCGCATCGGATGGGATCGGGCTTGCGTTCAGAACTTCAGATGCACAATTCTGGGCCATTATGACACGGAATGCATCTGTGTCACCTTTAGCTTTGAACCATTATGTTATGCTTTATAGCTATTGAAAAATAGCAGATCTACAAGCTCATATAGCTTGTAGATTGGAGAGCTTTTTTTAAATCATGAAAATGGTGTGCAAATCTTTGAATATAGTATTCTTTCACAGCAGACGTTTTTTAACTCAAATCTATGCTTTTGTGAGGTCCCGGTCCTGGAACAACATATATTCAGATGGGGGCATTGGGGGGGTCAGTGGCCAAATACATATAATCTTTGGGGTCCTCGGCATGAAATAGTTTGAGAACCACTGACACAGAAACATAGGTTTTTTTCAGAAAACAGAAGACATTTTGATAGAATCTGGTCTCTCAGGTCTTAATGAATGGGTCAAGAACCAGCGCCATGCAGCGGATGAGAGCCACCTCACCTCCACCTTGACCCTGTTGTCTCCGTAACAGAGGTGCTGGAGGTACGCAGCGGCGTTGGCCTGGACCGACGGGAAGTGATGCTGGAGCATGTGGATCACCTCCGGAAGCTCCGGGTCACGCCACGCAAACTCCCTGGGAGAGAGGGGAGGGAGAGAGAGAGAGAGAGAGAGAGAGAGAGAGAGAGAGAGAGAGAGAGAGAGAGAGAGAGAGAGAGAGAGAGAGAGAGAGAGAGAGAGAGACAGAGAGAGACAGAGAGAGAGAGAGACAGACAGACAGACAGACAGACAGACAGACAGACAGACAGACAGACAGACAGACAGACAGACAGACAAGTTGGTCAAGAACCGAGAGGCGTCGAGAGGAGTGCATGTGTTGCTCGTCTCGCGTGGCCAAATGCAGGTGTGGAGAAAGTCATTTGAAGCAGTATAGAGAGAATGAGTGAGCGGTTCACTCGCTGGGGGGGGGGCGTGGCTAAACTGTGATTGAGTGATCAGGACGGGAGTTCCAGCCTGTGCTTTTCTGACCAGGGGGTACTATACTAACAACAATGACATTGAACAATTTTTTTATCTATCAGAAGAAATTGGTGTTCTGCAAAATATGAACAGTGCAATGCATGGGATATTGTACCAGCTTTAGGGTTATAGGGTTCAAAATGAAAAAAAAAAACGAAAAAACAAAACACATAACCTCTGTAGTCTTTGAGAACTGGACTTGAGTTAAAACGGACCACTTTTTTCCGTCTACTACAAAACCTCTCCGGGCAAAAGTAGCCATGAATCTACAAGCGCATCACTGTGAGCTTGTAGATCCAGAATATGGGTTTATAAGTGGGGACTGTGTTTGTGTGTTTGTGTGTGTGCGTGCGTGCGTGCGTGCGTGCCTCCATACCTGGGGTCTTTGTGCATGCTGTCTATGGAGGGTGAGCGTGTGGCCATCCTGTCCACCAGTCCAGAGTGTCGGGGGTAGAGGGGGTCCGCCGACAGCCCCTGCTGGGAGACCCTGTAGGAGTCGGTGTACAGCGCTGCGGAGCTCAGCCCGTAGCTGCTGCTTCTTTGGTACGGCAGGGTGCCACAATGGCTGGTAGCCCGCGGGAGGGTTTCTAAACCTGAGCACAGGAACAGTCACATAAACAGTCACATTGACAACATGAAAGAAAGATGTTTAACTCATAAAAGCCCCCCAAAAAAATCTTCTAAATCCTCCAGTTTTCTGAAATGAATATTTTCATGATTTTTCAAAAAATAGCAGACCTACAAGCTCGTATGAGCTTGTAGATCTGCTATTTTTCAATAGCTAAAGCATAACATAATGCTAACACCAAAACGCGTTCCTGCCCAAAATGGGTTAACGTCACACAATGTATCCTTTTCAATTAACCACTTGAACCCCGAGCAGCATTCATATTCTGGGAGGAACATTTACACTCTACAAGTTTGTGGGTCGGCTATTTTTAGATAGATATTTAAGTGTTCAACATGGTTAAGGAAAAGTTATTTTTGATATATTGGTCATAATTGTGTTTTTTGACAACTTCTCTAAACACTGTTTTATTCACGGGGAGTGTCAGCGGCGACAATCGCGACAAAATAAACCATGCTCTGAAATGTATTTATTTGTGTGGTTCAAAGTGTTAAAAGCAAGCAGCAACCACCATAATGTTGTTTTTACTCAGGGCAAAATACCCTGAGCGCCAAAGGCCCTGCTTTCGCTTTGGAGCAGCACTTCCGTGGTTTGGTTTCAAACTGAATCCTGGGAATCGGAGTTCTAACAACCACCAAGAGGATTACTGAAATTAATGTTACACGGAAATTACTTGCTACATTCTGCACGTTTCCCGGTCTAAAGTTAGGGGACCATACCTGGGGTCTCTCAATCTAAAAATGGGGTCTTTTGAGACTTAAAACGCTTCGAATTCTACTGAAGAGGTTTGCTGAAAGGGGGGATGAATGTGAGAGGCAAGAAGGCAACTATACATTCCTGAGAAATCAAACAATGTTATGCACTTATGTCCATATTAATATTAAACAAGTGAACATTAATAATAGCACAGTTGTCATATGGGTTTACTGCTGTACAATATGAGGTCACTAAGCTAAAATAGAACTGGAAAAAGTGTATAAATGTTTATTGGAGGAGAGAGAGAGCTAAAGTATTATTATAAAATTCAGCTGGGTTGTGTTTTTTTTCATAATTTTTTCATCATCATGAATAAGCATCAATCATGAATAAAGTGTACAGAACCGTTTCCATTATAGTGTAGCAGTCGTAGTCAATTCGTTTTATGTCAAGGATCCCCGAGTTGATATTTGGCTAAGGATAAGAGAAGATTTCAAAAATTTAAATAAAATGAAACATTTGAAAAAAATAACAGATCTATAGGCTCACATGTTGAAAATGTGTGTACATCAACTTTTCAAATATACCGTTAACCCAAGTAAAACATAGGGCTTTAAAATGAGTTTGAGTAGCGTTTAAAATGTTGGCTGCCCACAAGCACTTACGTCATTTATGGAGAATAACATGGGGCTCATCTGAAAAATCGTTTCATATAAGCATTGTGGTCCGAAAATAAACAAGCTGTCTCCGACTGTTTTTTGGCGAAAATGTAACTAATTCAGCAGTATAACAATAGCGTTTTCTCTCAGTCAGTTAATTGTTCATATCCATGAGTGAAACGGCCCGGGATGACATGTTTATTTTTCAAGCACAGTTCTTATATGAGGCGATCTAATTAAATCCCCCCTATGGGGATTACAATGCAAATAAAAAGTACATGAACCCGTAGATTTGCGCCCTCTACCAGACTTCGGTGCTCTATTGCATGTAAACCAATGGGCTGGCTGGGGCGGCGGCACCGGTCAGCAGGGAGTAAAACAGCACAGGAAATTAGTGTAGGGATTAAATAATTGCCATTATATCGAGGAGAAAAGGGGGAAAAGAACCTCCACCAAGGACCCCATAGGGTGTGCCCGGACCCCCCTCTTTTGAGAACCACTGAGTTATGCAGGGAATCTTGAACAATGTACGCTGTGTGCTCTGTGCCTGTGCTTGTCGTATAGAGAGAGAGGGTGCTCTGTGTAGCAGTACCTGTGCTTGTCCTGTAGAGGGTGCTCTGCGGGTCGTGGGAGGGGCTGTGGTACAGCGGGCTGTGGAAGGAGTGGTCGTCGAACACGGGGGTCATGTGACAGTCGGGGGACAGCGTGTCGCGCAGCTCGGGGTCCAACTGACCGGGGTGGCTGGCGTACGAACTGTGGAGGCCTGGGGGTGGACACACAGGAACATGGGAACGGACTTTAGGAACTATAGAACCCACGCCAGAAGCGACATTTAATTAATAATAAATAGGTGATGAACAATTAAGCTTATAATATCATGCCCTCGAACTATAGGGATAGCCGGGATTAAAGTGGTTATATAAAAAATACCCCCCCCCCCTGGCCCTGGAGGTATACCTGATGGAGGGGAAAAACAGGTCGGGGAAAAAAAACGTGTTCCTTTCACGCGCTATACGTCCGGCCGGGGAAACTCTCCCCTGTCAGGTGACAAAAAAAAAGCAGCTTGGACTCCTCATGCATAGAAGGAAGCATGAGGTCAGTCCGCTGCCCCCCCCCCCCCCCCCCCCCAGGTTGGCAGAGGAAGTGTAGCGCCCAGGATTACATGAGATAATTGACATTGGGTGAGAAAATGGGTTGCAAAATAGTGGGATAAAGATTTATGTATATATATTTTTTAAAGTGGTTATAATGTATGGCTGCAGACAAGGAAACATCTATAGCATTTGACACACGTCACATGGTCTGTAGATGGATTGAGATGCATTATACAACCTTGTCGTTGATGAAAATATCCATAAACTGAAATTCAGGTTAAATATGAACACTTGGAGGGGTTGCAATTGCCATCCCCCATGGGACCCCAAATGACGCCCCTGACTCCACGTTTTATTAAATTCTATTACAATTCAGTGTGAGAGAGAGAGAGAGAGAGACACAGACAGACAACATATTCAACGCAAGCTGAGCTTTCACCTTGAGCGACAGAACTGAATGCTGTGTTAATGGCAACTGAAAACAACTTGTTTTCAAAGTGACACAGCTTTGGGCCAGCCAGGCTTTTCTTTGTCAAAACTGGGAGCCTTGCCCCCATTACAAGGGAGTCGGGACTATAGTCTCCCATAATAAGCAGAAGTCTAATCTACTGATCAATATGATTGATGGCTTTCCTTCCATTACAAAACAACAACAACAACAAAGGTCCCTGTAACGTTATGTTGTCTGGAGGAGCAAACATATAATATTAGGGACTTTAACCCATTCTGACCGGGAACCCATTTTGGTGTCAGCATCATGTTATGCTTTAGCTATTGAAAAATAGCAGATCTACAAGCTCATAGCGCGCCACCGAGTGGCGCGCTACGAGCTTGTAGGTCTGCTATTTTTTGAAAAATGACTGACATTTTTTTAGAATCTGATCTCAGGTCAGAATGGGTTCATCAGACCAGTGTGTGTCCAGTGGAAACCTCGTATGAATCTGATCTCGGGTCAGAATGGGTTAAGCAACGACGGCTACGGCAATCCTCTCCGGCAACCAAAATGGACCAGTGCTCGATAGATAAACCTGCTCGCCGTCGCAGCCGTTCCTACTACGGCAGAACCTACACTTCCACGTATAGTGTCTATACGACGCCATGCCATAACCATGTTAAATGGTCATACATTTCCACCGATTGCTCCATCACCTCTCTCTCTCTTCTGATGAGGCACGTCACAACAACAGTGTCAAATTCATCCACCTTTTGCTGGAAAAGTCTCTGTTCTGCTGGGTCCATTTTATGGTCAAGGCGCGACTCAAGATGTAGAACCCAAATGTAGAACAGACAGGCAGGAGTAGAGCAGATCATATGCAAGGTATTTATTACACTGAAAACACTGGACAGAACACCATAACATAAACTATAATCAAGCAGGGAACACAAGGGACTGAGGGTTTAAGTAGACACAGGGATCACAATACACAGGTGAACAGAACAAACAATCAACACTGGGATTGGCTGGGAGACTAACAGGACACAGGTGGAGAAAACTAGTAATCACAGGGAGGTGAGACAAGACAGGCAAACACAACTAGGCAGAACAGGAAACACTAGGGCAACACTACATAATAAAAGTGTGCAACAGACTGATATCGTGACAGTGTAATGTGTTGGCATGCTCTGAATGAAGAAATAACACTAATTCCACATAATAACCACATGTTTATTAAAACTAGAAGAACACAAATTTGCTCCAGCACCTTCCTCTTTCCACTGCTGATCATGTCCAGCGCATGTAAGAAGCAAGTTATCTGACACGCGACGGGGGGGTTCTTTTTTTTATCTGTTTAGGTTTGACACATGCTGTCACCATGGGATGGGGACCGGGATGCATACTTTAGTTTAGACTAGTCATTGGTTAGACATGGGTTAAAGGACCTATAACATATAAAATTCAACTTTTTCCATTTCTTTTGTGTTTTTGGGGATCCCATATGTGTTTTATATCCCCACAAATAACCAATTTTGAAGAATCAGGCTTTCATATCATATCAGGTGCTTTAATGGAAATTGCTCTCAGGAACAGCTCAACTGATTTTGGTCTCATCGTGATGTCATCAATGTCACACTACTTTGTATATTTCCAACTTCTTCAGTCTTCAGTTTCAAATTTGCATTTCCACTGTCCACCATTGTTGATTTTCCAAGCTGGCACGGAATGGAAACAAGCCTGGTGTTATCTAGCATCAGTATTATAATGACTCAAATATTAAATAATCTGCATATCAGCACCCACACCACCTCAGGACATTGTGGTACTGCAGCTAAAACTGCTTTCAAAGTCCAGAAAGAAATGACAAGGCCTGGTTACATCAGAGTGGTGATTGAGGCTCAAACCATTAGAAATAACTTTGAGGGACATAGACAATATGATATTAAATATTAAAAGCAGTTTCAAAATGCATGTTATTTGCGCTTGAAGGTTAGGTTTAGGTGTGCTGCCCCGTGGGGGGTTATAGGGTTAGGGTTTGAGATAGGTTGTAGGACTAATGACTGGTCTAAACCAAAAGGCGGTTGGAACCGGCTGTTTGCTTAACGATTTTGACTGCTACGCAGCTGTACCTTCGCCGAGCGGAGCCGTCCTGAAAAGCGTCGTTGCTTATGAAGTCCCTATTGTGGTTTTACTGGGCAGCTACCAGGTGTGAATGAATGTAACTGCAACTGTGTCCCCCCCCAGACTATAGGGACCTGCCATGTGCCATCAGAAAGCACTATGCAGAAGGTGCTGTACGGCTCTATAGTCAAATTATATCATTATAATATAATATAAATTAATAAATAAATACACAAATAAACTAGAAAGGTGCAATTCTGGGAAGTGTGGTCAGACACGAGTCGCGAGGAACCCACAGGGAACTGATAATTCCATCTTACCATTAATATTATTGTGATTGTCGTGTGAAGCGTGATGAAAAGCTTAACTTTTCTGCAAAAGTTAACAAAAAGCAGGTTCACTTTGCCGGCAAAAATATATTATCGGACCGAGAGCCATATTAGTGTGTTGCCTAAAGCAACCACACAGACACATGAAACATTCTTCAGACAAACTGCAATGAGCCCTCGCCTCGGGTGGCCTTTATTTGCTCCATAGGCCCCCACAGGTACAGTATTTTGCCCACTTTGCCTGTTCTTAAAGGTAGAGTAAGTGATTTTACTCAAAAAACCTTAGGTTTCGTTTTTGCCTTGGGACCCAGCCTTTCATCCAATCAGGATAGAGAACCAAAAATGAAACCTAAGGTTTTTTGACCCCCAGGGGTTAACTGGGGACAGGGAGGAACTCATTATATGGTCAGCACACTCTATAGTAGGGAGGATTATCACAACAAAACAAAAAAATAAGTGATATTTGAATTAAGTGAAATCACTTACTCTACCTTTAAATCTGAGACCTTTTTTGGTTCAGACTGTGAAAGTCAGGGTCAAGGCTGCAGTAGGCTATACGGTATACTATTAGTCAGCCCAATTCTCTCTAGAATGTATAGAGGGCGCCTCCTGAACTTTAGAAACCCCTGGGGCGGGGATCCAGATTTCCAGTGTGACTGTGAAGGGCTCAGGCAGCGAAACCAACCCCTGGAGAAATCAATGTCAAAAACAGGAATGAGTAGGGTTAGCACTCATGCCTCCCGTGAACGGGGACAATAACATCACACAGTGGCGTGCACAGATAGACACTAGGGTGTGCTAGAGCACCCCCTGCCCATTTGGCAATGTGTTCTTAAAAAAAAAAAAAAAAAAAAAAAAAAAAGTTTTCTTTTTTGTAGTGTGTGGACCATGGTGACATTGATCAATTCTCGATATAAACGCTTCTACTATATTATTTAGGCCCCCACAATCTAAAGCTATGTTTCTATGTCAGTGGTTCTTCGATAAAAAAGAAAATAGCAGACCTACAAGCTACGCCACTCGGTGGCGTGCTATGAGCTTGTAGATCTGCTATTTTTCAATAGCTAAAGCACCAAAATGGGTTCCCGCCCCAAAATGCGCTGCACAAGGTGCCCTTTTTTTTTCTTCACTTGAGCACCTGCCCCTCTAAATATCTGTGCACGCCACTGACATCACACATCTGGAGGACACAGGATGATCCCTCTGTGCCTGATTAGAACGCTGGTAGCTGTCTGTGCCTGGTTGAAAAAATCTATGTTTGGTTGTTCTCCAGACTCCAGTGTCCACAACCACAATAGAGATCTATAGAAGACAGCATGTACTGGAAGATGACTTGCATACTGGATACAGTATTATAGAACAATAGAACAATAGTGTACCCAGTGAGTCCCCCGAATGCAACAGTAGTTTCACTCTTGGAAACCTTGAGTTCATATCGAAAACCAATCCTTTTGTTTCTGTCTGAGACATGCCTATACTGTAAATTTAAATTAGTTTCCACCAGTTATAATTGTTGAAGCATTTAGTAGCGCAAAAACAATCCATTACAGTATGTTTAATTTGCAGTAGATGGAAACATTCGAAAATGTTTATATAATAATCCCTGACAATAATTGTGACTAATGGGCCATAATTACTCATTGTAAAAAATAACAATAATAACTAGAAAAATTGCCCCTCGGGGCACAGGTCTCCACCAGGGCAGGTCAGGTTGTGGCCTCCTGGTGGCGCTATAATAGGCCAATGTGGAAAGGGTGCCATTTCTTATACGCCTTGGATGGAAATTGGATTATTTGAGGCATTTTGTTCCAAAAACGTATTTTGCAAAAATCCACCTGTTGGTGGGTGGGATATATTCCTCGGCCTAGTAGGAAAGTCTGTGAAAGAGTTCACGTAAATTGCACGCTGCGTTCATGATTTGAGGCTTTTTGTTCAAAACGGGCCAATCCTGCAAACTTTGAAAGCAAATGTTAGCCAATTAGGATGGAATATGAAATATCGGACAGATCCGTCTTGAACACTTGACTATAGAGATAGTGTGTAACGATTTGCGGGATTTTTTACTTCATGAACCTTGTTATAAGTTGTTGGGCATAATTATAATGAGTGCATTGTAATGCATTATAAATGTGATTATAATTCATTATAGACCCCGACCTTTAAGTACAGTGTTACCAAGTAAATTTCAATCCTTGTCCTCCACTGACAGTTGCTATTGTCTTTTTTTTGTCCTTAAACAAACTCTGAGACCCGCTTAATCGATATCAAGTAATGCTTTGTGTTCCGTTGTTTTGACTTGAAACTCAATAGCGGCGGTAGCTAGCAGAGCCTGACACCACCGCCACCGTGTCATCTTTGATCAATTTGCACAAAAACACGTCTCTGTAAATCTCATTAAAAGCGCTGACCTGGAGAGTCTAGGCTACACTGTATAAAAAAAAACACCCAGTTTTCCTTTCACTGTGAGGAAACCATCCCCAAATGTAACCAAATGGACCCTTACTGGATCCATTTGTGCACTGGGGATGTGTGTTAAACTGTAGCTAATGGGATCATTTAGCTTTGGGTGAAAATTAAATAATATATTACCACAAATGATAATGATATAGGTTAATTGTTAACATAAGCATAGTGATGATACCAGTAAGACGCGCAAACGCGGGAAGCGAACGCAGCTCGTACATGTTTGGGGTTTTTTGTTTTTTTTATTTTGAAGTTATTATTTTTTTAAGTTAAGTTTTTAACTTAGCCATAACCATATAAGGAGTCCCCAAAGCAGCTATACGTCCAAATATGGAGTGTCAATCACAAACAAATCACTCAGCTCCATATATGGGCACAAAGGTGGGACACACACACACACACACAGACAGACACACACACAGACAGACATGATCTGCTAGGTCTCATAGTAAGTGCTCACTGCGTTCGCAACTACACAAAATAATATAATACATTGTATGTACAGTACAGACCAATAATTTCTATATAAACAGCGAGACTATACTGCGCGCTTGCATGCACTGCCAAACCAGTTGTTTTGTTAGTTGGACGCTGTCGAGGCGCGCCGAGTCGAACCGCAAGCCAACAAAGTGTGCCGACTCTGAGCAGCAGCCGATGAAAAGGTGTTCCCTCCGCTCGTGTCGGCTAATAATCGACAATAACAAATCTACTTTATTATCACGTTACAGGTTTATATATACGTGTGAGGGCAACATTGTTTTGGCGCAAGAAGTAGGTGTAGTAAGCCGGTATAACACGCGGGAGTCTATCCCCGTTACAATGTGTTAGAACCACATGGGAGATGGATTGCTGAGGTGGAGCGCCACACCTACCATCACCTCCCAGTACTTGCCGCACGACTTGCTGCGCCAAGCCGTGCTACTCATTTGCTGATTTGGCGGTGCCCGGGATCGAACCATGTGAACTTGTGGTCGAAAGGCGAGAGCTACCCGGACACATGTTGCAAGACACAGGCAAGAGTCAACACATTTTTTTCAGAAAGGGAGAAGATGAGAACACAAAAAAAAGTCTTCCTTACTTACAGTATAGATAACGTTATTTTTAATCTGAGGGTGGTTATTTTGTAACCTGACTCCGCCAGATTGCGGCAGTATAATCAAGTTCACAAGTTCCCTCCTTCCTGCCTGGATCTGGGCTCTCTCTCTCAAGCAGAAACGATAAACCGGAAGCAGCGGGAACAAAAAAATGATGATATCTCCATAATAATTTCAAGTTGTAGACCAGTTATAGGTTGTGTTTACATTTGCACCGTGGCAGCGCTTCAATACGTCATCAGTGTGGCGTTGATCCCGCCCTCTAGCGCCCTCTAGCGGTCAGAAATGGTCCGGAGTGCATCGTCTCTGCCCCGAGAAGGGGACCAGATGGGAGCAGCAGGAGGCGGCGGAGTCAGGTTAGGTTATTGACAGAAGACATTATTTTCCCGCAGCAAGTGTTCCCGTTGCATTCCCCCCCGACAGCTCTGAAAGACATCCTGAATGTTGACCTTATCGCCGAACTCAATTTCGCCGGCGCTCCGGCAGAATGCCCTGCAGTCCCGGCCGGCTCCAATGACGAGGCTATAGGACTTAAGGTTTAAAACCATTAAAACCGGGAAAGCGTCCGTGTCATTTTAGATTTGTGTGTTTGGCTATTCAAAAACAGCAGATGTACAAGCTTGTAAATAATATGCTATTAAAAATCATGGGTTAAAGGTGGCAACTAGGGCTGGGACTCCATTATAAAAAATAATATCTAGACTAATTAATTTGAATCATTGCAATTAATTAATCGCAATTAATCACATATATTATTATATCACAATATTCGACCTGAGAAGCATTTTTATTTTATTTTGGTATACGAGTGAATCAATGAGTGCGGTTTTTTTAATCTAAATTTCCCATCCCACTGGGCCAAGCAAAGTGGTGTGATCGCCCGGCTTCATCTCCCATTGCGTGCACTGGTATGATATAGGTACGACTTCCAGTGAGAAAGGTTCTGTGGTGCAAAAACTATGCACGATTAAAATGCGTTCACTTTTTTTAAATTGCGTTGTTTCTGTACTTCATTAATCTCAATGAATCAGCAATTAATCAAGTCCCAGTCCTATAGTGTTAACGCATCGGTACGGTACAGTAGGTCGACATACTGTATAGCCATTAGCTACCGGATGATACTAATGAAGGCTCTGTTCCATTCTGGTCAAACAGAGTCAGGGTGCTGCTATTGTGCATGTTGGCTCACTGGAAACACTCTGCTACACCAGTGGGGTCTCTGTCTCTCAAAGTGTCCTTGAGTGGGTTGCGTACGGTACGGGCGTGTAACTCTGAGAGTGGACCGGTAAGGGTCCATTTGGTTCCATTTTGCACACTCTCCGAATGTTATGTTAGCGGTGGTGCTTGAAATTAAAAGGTTTGAGAACCACTACATCAAGGATCATCTTTGATGTACAATCCAACACCGCAGAGCACCATGAGCACAGCATCTTAAAATAAAATAAATATTATTTTTCTAAGTCTCAAGTCTAAGGAGTTTTACTTCTTTGTTTATACGGTGAGCGAGTCTTTTCCTGTCAAAGTTCCTTTATGTTTTTGAGACCACCGCTACCGTAGTCAAGTTTAAAGAGAAAAAAAGGACGAAGAAAGGCTCAACAGTTTTCTCAGTGCTTCAATCCAACACTTGCACATGTCTGGATATGTACTAGCCTATGTTTATGCCTATATATCCATTATATCGGCTAAAATCGTGGAGATTGTGTATATTTGTGTATATGGTGTATTTTGCCCTGCTACTAAAAAGAAAAAATTAGGACAGGTGACTTGTTGTATTTTAAGGTGTATTATGGATGTTGTATTGGCTGGTTCAAAATGTAACATTGATGATGTGGTTTTGAAGTGTAATTTTTATTTCTGCCTCTTGGCCTTCAGTTCCCACTTGTAAAAGAGACGCAGTCTCAATGTGATTTTACTGGTTAAATAAAGGTTAAATAAAAAATACATGGAACAGAGCATTAGCATCATCGGTAACACCTGTGGATTTAACAATCTGGGGGCTCCCAGCAAGGCTGAAGCAGCAGGGTGCTCCTCTTGCACCATCTGCGCCCAGGCGGTGCCCCCCCCCCCCCCCCCCGCCTCGGGGCGCCACGCAATTGCGTGGTCTGCATAGTGCAATAAACCAGTGTTGTTTTCGCCGACTAAAACTAAGACGAAGAATGTTCGTCGACTACCTTTTTCCACTGACAAAAACGAATGGAAACTAAATGAAAACTAAGCTACGATGACTAAAACTATAAGACTAAATATACTGACAAATTTAGTAGACAAATAAAAACTAGACTAAAATGTTAAGAAGGGACTAGTGGACAAGAGATCCACTATAAGTCATTTTACTCTTGGTTGCATGCTGAAAATAGCTGATCTACAAGCTCACAACGCGTCGTGTTGCGACGCGTTGTGAGCTTGTAGATCGGCTATTTTTAGCAAGTGTAAAAACACTCATTACGACGGCATCAAGGCCCACCAAAACCCATTTTAGTCGACTAAATCACCTGTAGATTTAGTAGACTAAAATCTTATGCCATTTCGTCGAAATGACATTTCCAGGTGACTAAAATGTGACTAAAACTAAATGAAGTTTCAGTCCAAAGACTATGACTAAACTAAAATAGAAATTTGCTGCCAAAAACACGTTCTAAACCTCCTCGCTTTGCACTGATATGGGAGGAAGACTGTGGGTTTGATGGAATGCATTTTTGCATTTTTTACATGTGACTACATGCTTCTTTTCCTTTGCGTCATCCGTGACGATCCATTGCATCATTCATGTGCTGCATTTTAGCATGCTGCTAGAGGCTGTGTGTGTTATAGCGCACACTGCTTTGTGAATATGAGCTTTCTTTCACTTCACTGCATCTATCTCACATGCAAAGATGCACACATATTTATATACAGTGCACGCACGCACGCCCGCACGCCCGCCCGCCCGCCCGCCCGCCCGCCACACACACACACACACACACACACACACACACACACACACACACACACACACACACACACACACACACACACACACACACACACACACACACACACACACACACACACACACACACACACACACACACACACACACACACACACAGCGGGGTTATATGGGTTAGTGGAGCAGGCTTAATGTAATGATGATGAATGATAAACCTCTGCGTCAGCAGGGCTTTGACGCCGACAACAATAACAATAATAGATAAGGATAAGATAATCCCCTGTTGTCTTTGTGCGATCGTCCATGTCGGGTGGAAAAACCTTGTATGTCCAAAAAGTGGTTGAAATGAAAAAGGAGACCCTGTGCAGGATCCAAGGCTGTTGGCATAGCCCTGCTGCCTCGGGGACTTTTTAAAAGGCATGTTAAAGACCCATCTATTTACTGTAGAGGGTATAGTGTCGTGTAGAGGACTCCTATAGGTCCACTAGTTGTCATTTATTAGAGTTGTAAACCGCAGACATTGTAAAAAAGAAGAAAAAGCAGAAGAAATATCAAACTGAGCTCTTGCAGTTTTTTTAAGCCTTAGAAAACGTCACAGGTTTGACGTCTTGCGGATCAAAACAAAATATTATAGCTGCGGGTAAGGGGGCTGAAGCCAAAAAACACGAAAAGTCATTATTATATCAGCTTGCGTTCCTTTCTCTTGCATATTGTGTACAAGTCGCGTTTGCAGTCTTTATAGTCATGGTGCAGACAGAGGGGGGAGAGGAGAGCGGGCTTTAGTCTCCCATTGGCTTAGAGGCCATGGCAGCCATTCATGATGAAATCTCGCCCACTATACATCATTACTACTATAGACCAACGAGTCGGATCATTGATCAGCTCTCTGCGTTGCCGATAAAAGAAAACGTGTGTGAGAGAAGAAACACTGTACCTATGAGACTGTCGGGCCTGGGCAGGGCGCTCAACGTGTGTGAGAAAACACTGACCTATGAGACTGTCGGGCCTGGGCAGGGCGCTCAACGTGTGAGAGAAAACACTGACCTATGAGACTGTCGGGCCTGGGCAGGGCGCTCCGCTGGTGGTACAGCCCGTACGGGTCGGCGCCGTACGCCAGCGGCTGGCTCTGCCGCGGCAGCGTGGAGCCGTAGTGCTGCTGTGGCACCGCCGTCATGCCCGTGCGCAGGGAGGGCGGAGACCCCGCCAAGCCGCCGCCGCGCCCCTCCTCCAGGGAGAGGGTGGAGCTCAGCCTCCGGCCGCCGCTGCCCGGCGCCAGGGCCTGTTGTTGGTGGCGCTGCTGGTGCTGGTGGTGGTGGTGGTGCCCGTTGGTGGGGGAGTCGGAGGAGGTGGGAGAGGCACAGCCCTGGTGATAAAATATATTAGATTTAAAAATATATATATATACATCCCACGATTTTGTAACCCATTTTTCACCCCTGTGTCAATCATCTAATGTGATCCTGGGCTCTAGTACACACCCTCCGCCAACCTAGTCCCCATATATGGGGGGACTAGGGGAGAGCAACGGACTTGAACTCATGTTTCCTCCATGCCTGAGTGTCCAAGTTGCTCCTTTACACCTGACAGGGGGGGGGGGGAGTTTCCCTGGTCGGAAGGAACACGTTATTCCAACCAGTTCCTTTCCCCTCCATCAGGCGCCCCGGCTGGCCAGGGGGAGGCAATATATTAGATTATTATGTGGAAGGCTTGTATTCACAATTTTACTTGACTTAAAGGTACAAGAGTATTGGCAATTTGGCATTCAAATAATTATACTATATATATATATATTTGTCAACTTTTTTTCAAAAATAGCCACAATGTACAATACAAGCTCACAATGCGTCAAAGTAAGTGCAAAATATAGGGCTAAAGTGCTTAATGCAAGTTTAGCATTAACACTGCAAAGTAACTGATATAGCTGTCAAATAATAAGTGAAAAGCACACATTTATATTTAATACGTGTTTGGTCACATTGAAGTATACAATGGTATACTCAAGGTAGTACTCAGCAATGTTATGCAAATTAGAACACTGGGAAACTTGTAGATCTGCTATTTTTGAAAAATCGTAATAATGTGGCCCAAGAAGAAAACTAAATGGAAACTAAATTAAAACCTTTTATGCTATGGTGACTAAAACTAAGACTAAATATACTGCCAATTTCGTCAACAAATAAAAACTAGACTAAAATGTTAGGAAGGGACTATAGTGGACAACAGATCCAGTATAAGTCATTTTACACTTGGTCGCATGCTGAAAATAGCCGATCTACAAGCTCACGACGTGTCGCATTGTGAGCTTGTAGATCGGCTATTTTCAGCAAGTGTCATTACGACGGCATCAAGGCCCGCCAAAATACATTTTAGTCGACTAAAATCACCTGTAGATTTAGTCGACTAAAACTAGACTAACGATAAAACATTCCGGTTGACTAAAATGTGACTATAAAACTAAATGAAAACTATTCAAAAGACAAAGACTATAAAACTAAAATAGAAATTTGCTGGCAAAAACAAAACAACACTGGCTCGGTGTCGTCGGGAACTATAAAAGCACAGTCGTTAAGGTTTAACGACTCCCACCTGGGAGGAGGAGGAGGGAGGCATGGAGGTGCCGGGGAACACGGAGACGAGGGGCTTGGGCTCGGACAGGATGGGGGAGCCGTAGGAGGTGCTGCCCTGGGACGTGCGGAGGGAGGCGCGCGACGGGGAGGCCGTGGTGGTGGCGGTGCCGCCGCCCGGGGACTGACTCCGGGAGGGCAGGGAGGCCATCCTCCTCAACATGCGACCTGATGCCTAGAGAGAGAGAGAGAGAGAGAGAGAGAGAGAGAGAGAGAGGAGAGATGAGGAGATATGAGGAGGAGGAGGAGAGGAGATAGAGGGCATAGAGGAGGAGGGGAGAGAAAATGAAAATTTGACCTTCAGGTCAACATCGGTGTGAAACCGATGAGACGAGGACGAGGGTGTAAATGGGCATCTGACTTGTACTGTTTTGTATACAAACAGCTCCAGCGTCGCAGTGTTATACACAACCCATAGCCAGAAGGGATGCAACGCTCTGATTGGTTCAGAAGCACACAGCAGCCTTCCGTTTTAGACTGAAAGCCATTGCACCCTGTCTTTAAATGCAGGCTCCTGTAAATAGCAATCATTTAAGGGACACTTCACCCTTTTTGCAAAAAAAGATATGTTAATGACGTTTAGAAGCTTTAGATCACTTTCCTGGGGGTATTTATGTGTGTAATTTGTGGTTTTAGATATTTTAGATTGTAGCAGTGAGCCTGTTGTCTCTGATGTCATGGACACTGGTCTCACTACCTTCCTGGACTACAATTCCCATAATTCTTTGGTGCACTGCTCCTCCTTGTGGATAGGGGGGAGAGCTGTCTTACTGAGACATGTAGTCCAGGAAGGAAGTGAGCCCAGTGTCCATGACATCAGAGACAACAGGCTCACTGCTACAATCTAAAATATCTAAAACCACATATTACATACATAAAGACCCCCAGGAAAGTGTTCTAAAGCTTCTAAACGTCATTAACATATATTTTTTTGCAAAAAGGGTGAAGTGTCCCTTTAATAGTTTTGTTTGGTAATAGGGTTCTCCCAGTCTCTCCAGCTCTTATAATAGACAGCATTGGTGCAACTATACTTCTTGGAACCTACTTGCAACAAGATCTTAAACTAGTACCTACTGGCCGCATTTTAGGCCAATATATACTTAATTACCTGCACGCGATTGCTGTCAAGATTTGTCTTTCTTTGTTGTTCTTATATATGTCATTTCTTATCTCGGCGAATTTTGAATAAAAGTTGAATGACTGCAAAAGGGAGAGAAGAGAAAACAACAAACCTGTCCCTCGGCACGGGGGCTTCTAGACAGCGCGCGAGGCTCGGACCGCACCACGTTCTGGTTGCTATAGTAACCCATGCTGCTGTCCTGGTAGCCACTGTCAGAGTACGAGGTCATCTGTCCCGAGTGACCTGCAGACCCTGAGAGAGAGAGAGAGAGAGAGAGAGATGACAACATTTGATGACATGAATTGAGGTTTATTTACCCCATTTAACCCATACATATTATAGGCCTGACGTCGAAATAAAAAAAAGTCTTCCGAAAGAATATATATATTCAAAGATTTGTGCAGCATTTTCACGATTCTTCATAAACAGCAGACCTATACGAGCTCGTAGATCTGCTATTTGGAGTGGCTTATTGTCGGTATCAGTCGGTAACACACGTGCTAGAACCCCCCCCCCGCCTGCACACCTACCATCAGCTGGACATCCTGGACTTTCAGTTCGGCGTTTGATATACCATCATCCCACACAGACCCTATAGTGAACAAACTGTCTGTTCTTGGCATTTATGTGCACCCCTGTGTAACTGTAACTGGGACTTCTTGACAAACAGGCCACAGACTGTGAAGATCCGCAAAAACATCCTCTCTTCTCCCGTCACCCTCAACACCGGCTCCCCCCCCCCCCCCCCAGGGATGCGTCCTGAGTCCCCTGCCGTGTACAGTACACCCTGCTGACATAACTGTAAGGCCAGGCACCCTTAAGCAACCATAATATTGTCAAGTTCGCGGATGACACAGCAGTGGTGGGGGCTAATCCCCAACAACAACAACAACAACAACGAGGTGGAGTATACAGGCGTGTAGGTGTGCAGCGCAAACAACCTCTGCATCGATGTCAAAAAAAGACAAAAGAAATGATAGCCGACTTCAGAAAGTGCGTGTTGTTCTACAGGTGTGCAGTGGAGAGCATCCTATAACATATCCTGCAATCACCGTCTGGCTATACGGTATAGCGGCTCTGAGGCAGATATAGGAAGGCTCTACACAGCGGTCGGTGAAGCCTATGCCCAGGAGATCACCGGATACATAGCCTTTCCTGTCCTCGGTGACATTTACACCAGCAGATGCATAGGAACAAGGCCGCCAGCATCATGGAAGGATGCCACCCACCCTGTGCACACGCCACGGTCTGATCGTCCCCCTCCCTTCGGGGAGGAGGTTATACGCAGTATTAAGGCCAGCGCACCACCCAGGAAGAAAAACAGCTTCTTCCCTGTATAGCTGTGAGAATCATGAACTCTAGACCCCTGAACTGTGACCTTTTGCACTATAGTGATCTGTTTAATTATACACATGAACTCTGCACTATTATGAACTTGAGCCGTGACACGTGAACTGTTTCTTTTTTAATGCTGTTTTTTTTAGTGCTGCTGCTTTTTATGGGCACGTGCGATATCAGTGGGTTGTGCAAATGCTTTTTTTTTTTTTTGCACTATAGGTTTTTAATTATATTTAGTGTTTTTTTAGACTGTACTGTATTTTACTTATTTTTATGTCTGACCAGGATCTGGGTAATCAAATTTTTGTTCTGTACTTGTATGGAACAATAAAACGAGAGCTCTATACCGACTGAGCTATACCCGGACGCAAAACCGGGAAAAGCATCATTTTATATTTTAGCAAGGTTTTCAGAAAACAGTGGTTCTCAAAAATAGCAAACATCTGCTATTTATTTATTTTAATTGAGAAGAATCTTGAAAGTGTTTGATGAATGTTACATTTTTGAACACAAATCTTCTCTCCTGGGCTAATTGGCTGTCGGACTACTGGTTATTGGACTAGCCTGTCGGAATCTGCCCTACTGTACTGTACTGTACTGTACTGTACTGTACTGTACTGTACTGTACTGTACTGTACTGTACTGTACTGTACTGTACTGTGACAGACAGACAGACATGGATCCCTGGAAAAAAATATTATCAGATGGGGGTCCCCGGCCAAATACAGATAATTCTGGGCTTCCTTGGCATGAAATAGTTTAAGCACGACTGATAACGTCAGGATTTAGAAAACAATCTTGGTCTCATAGGTCTTATGTTATGTCAAAATAAATCTGAGTATTTCTTCCACCAGTCGTCACTCTACTTATAGTTTCATTATTCCAAAGCTGTTTTTAGCCTAATGTTTTTTTATAATACTCATAATTAAACGCTTTACTTTAGGCACTAGTTTGGCCACACTCCAACCTAAATGAGACTCCAGGGAGCGCAAGACAAAAAAAAAACATTTGACTCAGTTTCAAAGTTAAACCCAGTAGCGCTAAAATAGATGAAAGATCTTGAGGCGCTGTCTCT
Source organism: Protomyctophum bolini (assembly GCF_963924005.1). NCBI lineage: Eukaryota > Metazoa > Chordata > Actinopteri > Myctophiformes > Myctophidae > Protomyctophum > Protomyctophum bolini. Next base: position 7,387,279 of record NC_137885.1, read on the forward strand.
GCTTAACATTCTTCTGTTAAACACTTTTCCTCGCCGGCCGGGCTCATTTATATTCGGAACTAAACTTTATATGGAAGAAGAGACTATAGTTAATGATTAATGACCTCCCTCACGCTTCATCTTAAATAAGCTCTCTCTCTCTCTCTCCCTGAGTGAAAGTAGGCCACCATTTCAAAAAAAAAAGTTGCCCGTTTGCCTCCATAATTCATGCACATATATCCCTTCCTTATCGCCATTTTTTTACTCGACAAGCAAGATATATGCAAATGCTTAAAAGCAACGACGGCGGTGATGCTAGCAGGATTCCTGTACAGTCTCTGAGTTAGAAATGGCTGTTGTCACTGAGGATTTTATTATTATGCGCTTGTGTCTGGTTTTCTCGTCTGCATAAACTCATTTTTTAGCATTTTGTTTTACCGTTAAATTATTGGATTTTGTTAAAAAATGCGGTGCTGCTAACTCTAAGCTAGCAATTGTGTTTCATTTGTGGTTCTGACTGCTATAGCTCTATTGTTAATGTCTCCACCAGGCCGAAGGCATGGGGAGACTATGTTTTGCTCCCTGTCCATCCACCCATCCGTCCGTGTGTCCTTCCATCTGTCTGTGACCAGCTAATATCCGCCACCTTTGGCCCGGTCCCTGGCAACCTGTGTACACACACACACACACACACACACACACACATACACACACACACACACACACACACACACACACACACATACACACACACACCCTGCATGCCAGAGCAGAACTCTGCCCAGATTTATTCAGATCAACCTGCGCCATTTTACTCAAGTACATTTTTGATACAGAAATGTGTACTTGTAACAGACTATGTCTACAATAGGGTATTGATGCTTTCACTATACGAAAAGTACAAAACACGAGTACTTCTTCCATTACTGCATATTACTGTACATTACAGGCTTGCATTTAAAATATATAATAGATATATGGTCGGTCCACCATGGGGTCAAGAGCTTTCAGCCGCTCTGCCCCTCGCCTCATTTCAAACCCACCTCAAAACCCACCTGTTTAGGCAGGCCTGTGATTTATCTGTGTTTTCCGCTGTGCAAGCTATACTTTATTGTCTGCTTTTGCTTTTGTGTCAACTGTTTTTTAACTTGTTGTACGGCGACCTTGAGTGCCCTGAAAGGCGCCTTATAAATAAAAAAAATATTATTATCATTATTAGTTTGATGCCTAGAAATAGTAGAAATCTCACATCATGCGGGTTAAGGAACTATAGTCAACGGTAACCTAAGAATTTCCCGGAGACTTCTTACTTCTTACTGTGCTCTGTGTTGATGTGAATGCTGCACCTGCATAGAGTACGTGCCTGGAACGCAACACTGACTGATCAGCTAAGTTTAACATTCTCATCAGAGAGGGGGTTGTAGTAGTAAAACCCAGACTGTCGGATGGACGGAGAACGAAGGATTATACTCAGACTTGATGTGATTTAGTGGAGTGAAGGACTATAGCAGAGCGTTCCCACCGTTCTGTTCGCTGCGCATCATCCTCAGGGCTGCAACTATTTTCTCAGCAATTCAATTGTTTTTGATTAATCGAATAATCAAGGTGTTTTTTCCCGAGGGGCAGCTGCTATCCCCTCCAATGCATGGTGTTTGAAGATGACGTCATAGAGCAGCCAAGTCTATTTGGATTTTAAATGTTTGGTAAGAGCTTCTTATGACGTAAATAATTTGCAGCAAAGGACTATGGACTTGTTTGTTTAGGGACTTGTTTGTTTAGGGCACTAAATGACGATATACAGTAATATGACATGTGGCCGATATTAATACAGTGGGTGCCCCTCACGTCACACAAGTGTGATGTCATTGAATCGACGCGACACTCTCGAATCCCATTGTGATAGCAAGTATAATTATGTGTCATAGACGTCATCTTACTATAAACTCGTGAAATCTCTGCTTGTGTGCGTGTGCGAACATCTGTAGGACACATACGGTAGAATACGCGTTATATACTCGACCGATGGTCCTCAAACTCAGGACAGAGGGGATCACCTATTTTCGACTGCAAATCAGGCTTGAGGAGCTTGAGTGTTGGTAAGGGTCCGCTACTACAGTGTGTGAAACACTGTGGGTGTTGCCGTGTGATTAAGTCACCCAAAAATATCCTTCTTCTCAAACTTGTTTGTGTCAGGACTAATGACAACCACACAGAGTATGAAAATCACGCATCGATAGAGCAGCCACATTTGTAACGAGGTAGATTTTTTCCCGAGCTACGAATAAAGGCATCCGTCTGTATACTGTACGAAATGAGGCATTAACCCATTTTTGGGGCGGGAACCCCTTTTGGTGTTAGCATCATGTTATTCTTTAGCTGTTGAAAAATAGCAGATCTACAAGCTCATAGCGCGCCACCGAGTAGCGCGCTACGAGCTTGTAGGTCTGCTATTTTTGAAAACTGTCAGGATTTAGAAGAGATTTTTAGAATCTGATCTCAGGTCAAAATGCGTTAAAGAACCACCATGCTTCTGTGCGTTAGAATCTGATCTCAGGTCAGAATGGGTTAACTATACCCATCCGACCACTTAACACAGCAGTGGTCCGATGGGTGGCAAGCGTTCAATGGCATTGAGTTCCTACTGTAACTATCGGTTATGACAACTAAAACTCATTTATATTAATTCGTTATATTGTTATATTGCAACACCCTCAAGGCCCACGGTGCTCACTCCGCTCCACTCAACATGGGAAAATCACACTTGTGTGAAGTGAGGGGCGCCACTTTTTTGCTTTTGTATGTCACTGGATCCGTAGTCTTGGCTGCTACATGACCGGATGGCAGCTAAGAATCTGGATCAATTCTTCTATGAATTCTCCAGCCGCTGTTTCAAGTTACCGTACTGTTTCCTGTGAAGCTTTAATCCACATTGGTTACAGTTGTACTGTTTCTTTACTTCATGCATCAATGGCTTGTTTCTTGTGTGAAACAAAATGTGTTGCAAGATGTTAATTTATATCGACGTCTTACGTTTTCTTACCGCCGTAAACAAACATTAAAGTCCAGAGTCCTTCCCTGCCATATGACGTCATCTTCAAAGCCATGTATTGGAGGCTATAGCAGTATAGCACCCCTCAAAACAGGTAAAAAATAAGAAATAACTGGTTTCCCAGAATTCCATTTGAAACAAATCCACGTTAAAGTAGCGCTCCCAGCCCCACCAACATATAGTATGTGGGTGGAAAAAATATGGGACATCTACCAGATGGAACAAATTACTTATGCCTTGAGGCTTCAACCAAACATATTTAGTAAAAGGTGGAGTCCTGTACTGCCTCTACTGATGAGGTAGCAGGTTTTCGGAATCTTGAGTAACCAAATACACTTCTCTTCAGACCTTCTGGTGTGCCCATACGCCTTCCTCCATCTCCAGTTATGTCTGTTCCCAGTATTGTTTACCTCCCATTGTTGCCGTCGCTCTGTCGTTTTTGTCTCGCTATATACCTGTATTTTATTCCCTTGTCTTTCTGTTTTGTTTTTTTGTTTGTGAATACTTGTAAATGTATGTGAAGTTGTTTGTGTGTATGAGTGTATCATTTATATATCCTGTGAAAGTATACAGCTGAGGTTGTGGAAAAAAAATGAAAAAAAATCAGTTGTAAGAAAAATGTATACCTGTAATTCTGTGAAGTTGCCTAAACTGAAATAAAAACAAAGTTCAAAAAAAAAAAAGTAGCGCTCCCGCGCAGAACGTACCCTCGCTGCCGTGCAGGGAGCCTCGCTCCGGTTCGGGGGGGTACGGGCCGTCCTCCCCCTGAAGAAGACGAGACGGGGACATGGACGTCTTCATGGCCTCCACCTGGGGCTCCACTCCGGCGTCTGCCGAGCAGAGAAACGACGACATGAAAAACTATACTGTATCACAGTGATTTTGTGTAAATGCCACGATGAAGTCTGACAGATAGTTTCATTTTTACTCCCCCTTTTATGTAAAGACAGCAGTGAAGGATTATAGGGTAGTAGAATGCATAATATCAACTCCGTTAGCTTTGGTTTAGTAGTTTGCTTTGCATTATTTAAACTGTATTTTACAAAACATACATTAACCTCAGTCTTATAAGCCCCTTTTCATACTGCAGCTATTCAAGAATATAATAAAATTGATCTAAAGGCTCTCAACAAGGAATAGGAGATACAGGCGATTGAAAGAAACAGATAGAATGGATTATTGTGGCGAGGACGATCTAAAATGGCCGACCCCCATCGTCCTGACAATGGGGACCCGATGCTAACGCAAGTAGCATCATGGCTTGATCGATCGAAAAGCGCTATAAAAAGGCGCAATTGCCATTAAGCGGAGTATTAAATAATAGGCTCAGATTGACATAGATCTACGGCAATGGCGCGGAGGGTGTAGATTTAGACGCCACTACTTTAGTACTTTTTACTCAAGTAGATTTAGATGCCACTACTTTAAAAGTAAAATTTGAATACACTTTTGCTACTAACATCGTAGTTTTATATTGTGCTTTTACTTGGAGTACTTCCTCCTCCAAATGGAAATAAATGGCATAAAACCAACCTAGCTGTGAATTTTTACATGATGCATAAAAATGCCACGATAAAGCCCGGGAGCTGTTTTCATTTTGCATCCCTTTTATGCAAAGACGGATCAGGGTGGAATACATAATGTCAACCCTTGCGCGACCTCATATTCATCCTCCGGCCATAATAATATATATATATAATAATATGTGACTTTATGAAGTGTTCTGTACAGTTATAGGAAGGTGGACGTGAGTAATGGACCAAGGAACGGACCGCACAGTGGCTTCTGACAGAGTAGCAAATGGCTCCAATTCATGTGCCTTTTTATACGTGACCTCGGAGCACGCCTCAGCCCTTCGGCGGGGTGGGGTGGGACCAGCGGCATATCTTAACCCATTCTGACCTGAGATCAGATTCATACGAGGTTTCCACTGGACACACACTGGTCTGATTATAACCCATTCTGACCTGAGATCAGATTCTGAAAAATGTCAGTCGTTCTTCGATTTTTCAAAAATAGCAGACCTACAAGCTCGTAAGTGGCGCGCTATGAGCTTGTAGATCTGCTATTTTTCAATAGCTAAAGCATAACATGATGCCAACACCAAAATGGGTTCCCGTTCAGAATGGGTAAATGCCGTGGCTCCGTAATAGTGCTCAGAAATCTATCGATATTACATCGATATAGCAATATTGTGGCGATCATATTGCAAAAAAAAAGATCGCCAATTTTTTTTGTCACTTTTGCTTCACCTAAAATAGACGAAAAAAAAAGATGAAATATGGAGTGCAAGGTTTCTCCACGACAGCGACATCGTCATAAATCACATTTTAAAATTTCAAATCTTTGTGGGCTAAGTGACTGTCTCCCATTAATGGTTCCATGACATCCTGCTGCAATGAAATTACATTATATGACGATGTGCATGCAAAGAGTTTTCACTCTCAAGATGAGAGAGCTGCGCCATTTGAATAATTGAACAGCTGCTGACAAAAACTATTGCCGTTTTGACAATCAAATATAAAAGGCTCCTCCTGCATGATGTCTTTTACTTACTGTATCAGCAGGCTATAATTGAATTTAATGTCACTTAAAGTAAAATAATGTCGTGGCGGAGTGGAACTTCGTTTTGGAGTGACTTTCATGAAATAAAATACACCCCATGAGATCATCGCCTATAGATCAGTGGTTCTCAGAGAGAGGTCCGTGCTGATGAAAGATATGACAATTTCATGTCACGACTCACAATAGTCGTGGCTCACCACTACTGTGAATGCCCTACTACTACTTCACCATCATCAAGAGTGTCGACAGTGGCCTGGGGGCCGTGGCTCAGCGGTCCAGGCACCGTGGCTGGTGGTACGGTAGCCCAGTCTGGCAGTGTGGCCGCGGGTTCGGCTCCCGATCCCGACGGCCTTTACTGCATGTCACTCCCCCCCCATCTCTCTCCCCATTTCCTGTCAGCCTACTTACTGTCTGTCCCTCCATAAAAAATATAAAATAAAGGTGAAAGCAAAAAAGAAAAAAAAAAAACATTCAAAGAGTGTCGACAGCACAAGCTATACAAGCTGAGCTCCAATTCATGGCTCCAATTCATGTGCCTTTTATATACGTGACCTCGGAGCACGCCTCAGCCCTTCGGCTGGGTGGGGTGGGACTAGCGGCATAATATCTTAACCCATTCTGACCTGAGATCAGATTCATACGAGGTTTCCACTGGACACACACTGGTCTGATTATAACCCACTCTGACCTGAGATCAGATTCTGAAAAATGTCAGTCGTTCTTCGATTTTTCAAAAATAGCAGACCTACAACAGCGACGATATGAAATCCTACCTGCAGATCTCCATGCGAAAGACTTCTCTGATGAGCTGGATGAGAGAGAGAGAGAGAGAGAGAGAGAGAGAGAGAGAGAGAAAAGAGAGAGTGAAATCACATTAGAGAGGTAGTTGGTTCGAAACCTGTGGGCCGGTGAGAAGAATACCTACGTAAGCGTAACCTGCCTGCCTACCACCATGCCTAAACGGTTAAACATAAGGTTTAACCTAAACTTAATCTCAGTAAAACGGTGCCAAAACCTATATAAGCTTAACCCTAAACGTATCTCTAACCATACAAGAATACAAGAACCACCCCCACTGAGCGGCCCCCAAATAATTGGAAAAACACTGTTAATTGTATTTATTGTGACCGTACCGACTGCCGTATAGGTCGCAGATTACTATGAAAACCTGCAAAAACCCGTCTGTTGTTCAGCGCATCACACCTCGTGACATCACGCCTCGTGACACACATCACACCACCATAGATCACGACACTGACCTCATCAAACCCTGGATAGCCATACATGGAGAGGACTGGATCATCACCTATACGTAGATCTGCATTTATGGAGCCGGACAGCAACTCTACGACGTCTGACCTCAAACCGAGAAAGGATTGGTTGAGAACTGACAAAGTGCTCCTCTAACTATCCGGGTGCAGGTCTTTTTTCCGACAGCATATTGATCCGAAACCTCAATCCAAACCTAACCCTGACCGCAAGCACGGGAGCAGCGCATGTCGGACCATCGCTTTTTTCGCATCGCAGCGAATGTCCCCCCCGCTGCGGATCGGATCGTTGCCCCGTCGGCTAGAATGCTGTCGGAAAAAAAGGCCGCCTCCCAACTATCCCCTCTTGACGAGTCTTTAAAAAAGGCTGATGTCCCTGCTTTTGAGGCCTTTGAGGTTGAAAATGAGCAAAGTGTTTAATCATCTTTGCATTACAACAAGGGGGGGGGGGATTTATCGGCTATTTTCACAGAATGTTCGCCCCAGACACAGGTGCCGTTTATGAGCCACTTTTCTCTGGGAAAAAGGGGGGATTGCGTTCTGTAAGTTGATCCATTAAAGATATGAAATTATGAGGATATTACATGAATTATAAATTATAATGATTGCTTAATGACTCCCAGTCTATGAATATATAATATAATATAATATAATATAAAGGGTATTAAAGGGTACTGTATATGCAGTAATTTCCCCAGGGTAGATTACTCTGCATTTGAACTGATCTATTAGGAGCAGTGTGCTGCGGTGAATGAGAAGTGGTAGACACAGATTACACTCAAGTAAATACTAGAGTATATAAAGTACACATTCCAAAGTACATTTTCTTTTGAGTAGCAATGCTTGTAGAAGACCTATTGAAATTTAGCACATGAAAGTTTAGAAAATAGTGAAAATAGCCAATCTACAAGCTCATGGTGTGCATTGTCACCTATAGTTTCACTGTATTTGAAATAAGGCTGAAGTGGTAATTTCATACAATATTTTTGGAGGTTTGAGTCCCAAGAGTCTCGAGTTAAAAGTACAGTACGATATTTCTATATGAAATGTAGTGTCGTGAAAGTTTCTTACAAATGTAAACATTTAGCGGAGGCTGTTGCCCGTTACCCTGAGCATTACAATAAGCACAGTACACAGAATGCAGAGAAACAGTGTAGAGCCACTGAGTCACTGTAAACTAAGATTCTAGATAAACAATATAATGTTGTTTAGACACAGCCTGTGTCAAAGGGAAGGCCACGTATATAATATATGGAGAATATACTACAGTCAACTGTAGTGTATACTGTATGCACTAATGAATGACCTCTCCAAGTTAGACAGAAGCACAATGTGTTGGTCTTTAATTAACAGCAAAGGCACTCCTCCACCTGCTTCAGTATATTTATATATATCACTCTGCCGCCATAATCAAGACAAAGCTGTTTGTATTTGGGAGCCAAGGGGACCTTCTGGCTGAACACACTTGCAGAGCGTCCAACAATACTGTATACATATCTGGTGGCCACAGCTCCTTCAATGACCTGCGGAAATTCAATCCAATTTGAGATAGTCCCTTTTTTTTTGTTGCTCATAATCGTGATAATCATTTCAATGATGGACATTTTTCATATTTTATCCAACATATCAAAAAATAGTGGAAATAGCAAGCTCATACACGCTCAAAATGTGATGTTATGTCACTCGTTTTGAGCTTGTACATCTGCCATTTGCAATCTTTTTGTCCACCACTGATAAAACCATGAATAATAAGAGCTACAGTAACAGTCACAGTGACAGTGTCAGTGTCTCTCTCTCTCTCTCTCTCTCTCTCTCTCTCTCTCTCTCTCACCTGCTACTGTCGCCTTCGCCTGGCGACTCTGCTCCCAGCATGCACCTCTCCAGCTGACTGGCCACGATCTGCCGTTCCTCCTCCAGCTCACGAGTCAGACGCTCAAACTGCAGCTCCTACGGCAACACAGAGGGGACAAAATACAAACAGGTAAACTGTGGTCATAATTATTGTAAGGGACTTTGGGCTTGTTTTCCTGTTAAAACCCATTAGTTGCGGGTTGTAGATTTTAGCAGCTATACACTGCAAATTGACTGCAAAAAGAAAAACTACGACTGCTGTTTTTTCCGATGGACAAATCAGGACGACTTTATCGACCTTTCTCTGTCCCTCGTCTTTGTCGTAGTCAAACTAGGCAAACGTACGCAAAAGTAGTCAAACTAGTCAAAATTGTGTACAAATGCGTTAGCCGACACTGATCGGAGTCGATCAGCAGAATTATAAGCAGCAGATGTTTTTGTTATGCGATATGCATGTATCTGCGTCAACGTCACCCAGACAAATACCCAACGTTGTAGAATTATATTTTGGTGATATTCACTGTAGGCCTACTCGTCATTAACTGATCAAAGTGACCAATTCTACATGGATTATCAAAAATCAATCTATTAGTCGAACTGTCTGTATACAGTACAGATTGATACAAGATTTGTATATTACTAGTATACTTGCGAGGACATGAAGCCAGAATCAAATATGGATGAAAATGGGTTGCCGGCCTCCTAAACCTCTAAATATCTAATCCTAACCTGAATCGTGAAACAAAAAAAGTGTAACCATAAAACAAACACATATCTTGTGAGGACCAGGACAATGGTCCCGTCTATTCCTCAAAGTCTGCTATACTTGAGGGGACAAGTATAGTAATACAAGTACACACACACACACACACACACACACACACACACACACACACACACACACACACACACACACACACACACACACACACACACACACACACACACACACACACACACACACACACACACACACACAGTCACACACAGACACACACACACACACACACACACACACACACACACACACACAAAAACACACGAACCCATTGGGAAAGGATATGTTCTTAAGCACAGATACTGCTAGCCTGGTCCCCTGTGCACTGGTGTCTTAACAAAAGCAGATTTGTAAGTGGGTCAGACTCAGCAGCGCTGCTACAGACTGTGTGCACACACATAGTCAGGTGATGTACATTACAATCACTCGCATTGGTCACAGCGGGTTCTGTGGAGCCAGGAGTTTGCAAACTCTCTGGTGGCTGCGAAGCAAGCCGACTGGCACTGGTTGGAAAGCAGCTACTGTATAAGTACATTTACTATAAGTACGAATCAGTGTACTGACCCTTTAAAAACCCTTAGCCAATCCAGGCAGAAAACACTTTGAAAGACCCAGTAATTTGGATGACTCGAAAAGGATTCAGGCCACACCGAGGTTACACAATAATAATAGGTTATTTAGTGAAGATTATTTTCTCAAGAAATGTATTGCAGATTCGGAGGTGTACAATTACATAATCCAAGTGTACGGAAATAATCCAATGTGCCCGAATAATGTTTCTCGCATTGTCCATGGTATTTAAAGGGATATTTCAGGGATATTTCATTGTTTAAAATGGTGTAAAAGAGAGAAGTCTGCAACTCCATTTAGCTGGGGACCACCTGGAACCCCCTCAAGGACCACTGGTGGTCCCTGGGCCACTGGTTGAAAACCACTGCTGTGTATATATATATTAAAAGAATCACACCTGTGTGACGTAAGGGTGCTTTACAAACAATTGTTTACAAACATTTCCATGATGGCCCCATGTCTTCAAAATGTTAGATAAGTCCATAATCATTTTAACGGTGCAAATATTGAGACGTGTGTGGGGACAAAAAGGCTGTATAAAGGTGGGGTGACGCCCCTCAAAAAAGGAAAACGGAAATAAACAAGTAAAGTAACGGTGCAGGAGATTAGCTGGTAACAGACGGATGGACACACACGGACGGACGGACAGACGGACACACGGATGGAGTACGAAACACACTCTCTCCCCATGCCTTCGGCCTGGTGGAGACGATAAGTTGTGAAAATATCTACAAGCTCCCAACGTCACGAAGGCAAGCTATGTGTTTTTGTGGTATAGTATGGGGGTAAAAGTCCTTATATTGTCACTTTACTGTAACCCCTGGAGATGAACAGTCTCATTTTCAAGGAGGTCCGCAAATTATAAAATACAATTCATACATGAAAGACAAGACAAAAACAATGTGAAAAGTGCACTATGAAGCTCGCCAGTACTGCTGCAAAAAAAATCATCCTCGTTAATTGGAAATCTGTAAAATCTCCTTCTCAGAAACACTGGCTGAATGAGCTTGTGTCATACTGTACCCCTGAAAAAATTCTTTACAATGTAAGAAGAAGGCCTGCTACCTTTGAAAAAATATGGGGCAGGTTCTTCGAGGTGTTTCCTTCGATATCTCCTTCTGGTTGATATCTATATTGTTATTTTCATATATTCTTTTTGAGTTGATGCTATCAAGAGGTGCTGTGCACAATAGAGTGAGAGAGCCGTGTAGTTTTCCTTTCTAGGGTTGGGGTGGGGGGTGGGTGTGGGGGGGTTTGTTTTTACTGTTTTTTGTCTCTTCTTTTTTGAGTTTGTCTTGTCTTGTTTGCATTTCCAATAAATAAATCTTAAAAAAAAAAAAAAAAAAAAAAAGTGCACTATGAAAAGTGCAACAAAACAACAGTATACACACATATGACACAGAACCCATTCAGGACGGGAAGGGAACCCCTTTATACGTTAGCTATTGAAAAATAGTAGATCTACAAGCTCGTAGATCTGCTTTTTTGGAAAATGTGGCGCAAATCTTTGACTATAATTATATTATTTCAGAGTGAATGTTTTTTAACTCAAATACAGATCATTCCGGGGTCCTTGACATGAAAAAAGGTTGAGCACCACTGACATAGAAACCTTTTTTTTCCCCCCAGGTCAAAAATGGAATGAATTGCATCATGACTAAAGGACCACAACGGAAACAAGGCTTTCTTGTGTCTGTATATCCTTTTGAATGAATTTAATATAGTTTCCAATCAATCAGTTATGTTAATGACGATTAGTGAAAACATGAACAGGTATAGTCTCAAGGTGAGAGGACAGCACAGTTTTTAAACAATAATTGAAAATATGTTATTGAACGAATTATGGACAGTAGGTCCAGACTCACAGGTTGAGAACTTTAAAAAAAAATATATATTTTAAACATTCCTCTTCGGGGCATTTACACAACAGACATGGAATGGCAGTTGACCATATTGCTCAGAGCTATTTGCAATTGCAACTGTTCATATGAAGTACACACACAATATATAATATAATGTACAATACGAGTACACACACACACACACACACACACACACACACACACACACACACACACACACACACACACACACACACACACACACACACACACACACACACACACACACACACACACACACACACACACACACACACACACACACACACACACACACACCAACCTGTTTAATGCACTTGGAGCATGCCATAAATAATACAATATTATGCAATTTCCTTGACATTATGAAACAGAAATGCCACTTAAAATAAAGTGGACTCATGGTGGCGCTATAACAGGCCAACAATTGCACCGATCTGTGTCCAACTTTGCATGCTCACTCCTTAAGAGGCCAAGACAAAACCTTTGCCCTGCATTTTCCACATTTGCCAGTTGTTGCGCCACCATGAGGCCAATTTCTGCAGAACTTAAACGCTTACTGTAAATTGCTCTGGATTAAGAGCATCTGCTAAACACCTAAATTATAAATTGTCAATTTCTATTATACTGGTGGAGACCTGTGCCCTTTTTCTAGTTAGATCTTTAACTCTTGAGAGCTTAAAATTAAATAAAATAGACCCGCACAGGTCCATGTGGTTTCATTTTACACTCTCAAGAGTTTGATTATTGTTAAACATTATGCACTACTTAATTAAGTTAATTTACAACGTTTAAATACGGCATGGAATTGTGGACAAATTATTAACCAGGCAACAAAAAAGTATTGGGTCTTTTTTTATTTTTTTTATCCCACGATTTTGTAACCCATTTTTCACCCCTGTGTCAATCATCTAATGTGATCCTGGGCTCTACACACCCTCCGCCAACCTAGTCCCCGTATATGGGGGACATGCAGGGGAGAGCAACGGACTTGAACTCATGCTTCCTTCATGCCTGAGTGTCCAAGTTGCTCCTTTACACCTGACAGGGGGGAGTCTCCCTGGTTGGACGTATAGCGCGTGGAAGGAACACGTTATTCCAACCAGTTCCTTTCCCCTCCATCAGGCGCCCCTGCTGGCCAGGGGGAGGCAGTTTAGTGACCAGGATTACTGCATGTTTTTTGTGAGGGTACCTCTACCTACCCTAGGGGACACGGGGAGAACATGCAAACTCCACACAGAAAGGCCCTTTCGCCAACCCCGCCTTCGGGTATGGGCACTGATGACGCGGAGGAGGAAAAGTATTGGGTCTGACAGGCTAAATGTCAACAAATGCTGGTCTGTGGCTCAAATGCCGAATAACTAATGGACCTTGATGTGAAAATGGTTGAAAATCACTGCTGTGTATTCTTTATACTTGTACTCCACTACATCTCACAGGCAAATGTTTGCTGATCATACAGCATCTTGTGCCAACAGCTGAAACAACCAGTAGACAAGCTGACAAACATGCGGCGTGAGTTGACGGCATGCCCAAAATAGAGATGCCAGGGTGAAGATTGACAGATGAAAAAGGGAAAGAAGCCATAATATATACACTCAAATAACGTCCTTTCAAACCGACCATTTTGATGTGCCTCTCCGGGACCGGCAAACGTGTTGGAGCGCCATCAGCCCTTCATCAGCGCTCGTTTGAACACTGATGAAGGCTGATTGAACTCGAACACACTCGTTCCCCGAAAGCCAAATGAAACTGAGAAAGCACTTTAGTTTATTTAGTGCTAGCGTTTTCAGTTTTTAGGAGCGTGCACTAAATGTTTGTTTTTAGAGAGAGAGAGAGAGAGAGAGAGAGAGAGAGAGTCAATCATCACATTAAACGTGTTTTGGGTAAGGACGTTAAGAGGCAAACATTTGGCCAAAATAGGCAAACTTTCAGCAAAAACATCAGATCTACAATCTCACAACGTGTCGCAAGGTGATCGCGTCATGGAGTACATTCTGTGGGGCTTAACCACACGTCTCTACAACTCCACAACTCAAACATTCTGCAGAAATAGAAATAGGAAAAGGAGGGGGGCCAAGTGCAGAACCCTGGGGGATCCCAGTGAAGTGAGTGAGAGGAGTTTAAGTGGTTACGAGTTTAACACTACGACGTCGGAGCAGCCGTTCTGACCGGATTTGAGATTTAAAAGTTTATTTTCTTAGCCCATGGAGTCCAGAGAAAGTTCCCCTTGCATGACTTTGTCTAAATATTCGATTGAAATCATCTCTGTTTTTTTCCCCATTTGAAACGTTTTGTAAATATGATTTTAGGCATATATCTCCTACTCTGTCTGGCTATTATCGGCACAATGCACCGCCGTCCCCCTTTCTCCCCCATAGGCCTACTCGCCTTTTTTGCTGCTTGATAATGGTGTCTTTTATAACCCGATTGAACGTCTCCAGCTGGACGTCTCCAGGGACGAGTGGGGGAGAGAGTGGCCAATCAAATCGCACCAAAAACACGGTCCCTCTGACCGTTCAGCCGACTGAGTAGTAGTGAAATTCTTTCAGACTTGCTAGTGTTAAGCAAGCATAACAAGAGGACGATGCGGCACACACAGGCCTGCCTGCCTGCCTGCCTGCCAGTGTTGTGCAGGGACCTGCGTGAACTGAAACTCTACGTTTTTTGGAAGCACTGGACTGTTCTAGTTGAAGTGCTGTTGACATATCTGGAGCACCACAGTTATGCTCGTTTGAGCTCATGTCCAACTGCCTCTGGAATCTGGACAGCAGCTCGAAACGGCTGTTAGCTGTCCAAAGACATTCTAGAAGCCTCTTACATATAGGTTTAGAGAGCATACTTATTGACATACTCCTGTATATCACAGTAAAAATTAACTATGGTTTACAGTTCATAAAAACTTCCACCACTGTTCCATCATATTCTCCACAAGTGAGTCAGTGCATGTACTGCATGGATGAATGAATGATTTTATGATGGGATTATATACCTTATACACCTTTTCATACACGGTTACAATCGTTCAATTTGGCATGTGTGTTGCACTCCAACATAACGGTACAGGCCAGAATGTTTGACCGCTACAGTTAGAGCGGCCGGTGGTTCTGTTGAGCTGTGGGGGACATTTTCCTGGCATTGGTTTGAGCCTACTTATCCACTTTTTCATTGTACCTAGACACTTAACAGAATATGTGTGCTCTCTCTCTCTCTCTCTCTCTCTCTCTCTCTCTCAGAAAGACACAGAAAATGTGTTTGATGTGTTAAGACTGGAAAGGCACACTGCAAATCAATACAACATTATTCCGTGTGATGACCTTTATTTTATTTATTTATTTATTTGAGTGCCTGGCGCTATAGAATAAGATTTGCGTTTGACACAATGGCTGTGGATTTTACAGTATATATTTGGGAGGAAAAGAAAAAAACACTGTATATCAATGGGGGCTCCGTGGTCAAATACAAATCAAACTGGGGGTCCTCGAACTTCAAGAGGTTGACAATCATCACTGCTCCGAGTGCCTGAACTCACATCGTTATAGCGGAGTGACACAGCTGCCTTTGTTTGAGTCCTTGAGGAGGCGCACGTATACAGCACGGCGTCCCACGAGGAACAATAAGGTCACAATGGTGTGTTGACCGCACTCATCACCCCCCAGCTCATCTGGAGCCCCCCCCCCACCCCGTCGCTCTGCCTCGCCGTGCCAAGCCATGGCTCACACCAGCTGCAGGACGCCAGCGTGCAACAGGCCGGACGCCACTCTTTTGTTTCGCCATTACAGAGCGTTTGTTTCTTCTCATTAATTTCACAACGAGCGAACATATCCGTGGTTGTGAACACAACAGGAACGAAGTACATTATGCACTTGACTATACTCGCACATTAAGTTAATTTAGTAGAGCATGTGCTATAGTTGTAACTTGTAAGTCAGTGAGTAATTATAGCTTATGTAAGCAAATGAGTACTTACTTACTGTACTTTACTTGAGTATTTGCTATTTTGGAGGCTTATGACTTTCACTCTATACTACAGTACATTTCAAAGAGAAATGTTGAACTTTTAAGTACTGTGGGGTGTCGCTATAGGCAACCACCCGCCAGGTGAGCATAATATATAGTAGCCCAGACAGCCCAGTGGGGAGGAGGCAGAGCGTGGCCACGGAGAACACGCCTACTCGGCCTCGTCATCGAGCAGACATACTACCCCGCCTACCTATTGGCTCAAGGCCAAGTGCACGCGCCTATACGCCAGGTTAAAAAGGAAAGGGGCAGTCTGCCTCTGCGCTCATTCCCCGCTGACAGCCGACAGGGACAGTTCGGGTATGCTTGGCGGTAAGCGACGTCTCACTCGTCCTCTCACACCACGACACCAGGCATATCTACTGTACGCATGATATTAAAAGCCTATTCTCTTCCTATATACAGTAGGTAACCCGCTATACCCCGGACCAATTGTTACTGATGAGAGTTCCACTTCCCCCGGGAGAATACTGACCAGGAAACAGAGGCACCTGTCAAACCCCGGGGGACAGAGTGTGATATAATAGGGCGCACTAAGCCCCGTTAGGGAAAAAGAACCCTAACTAAACCGCCTATCCTGCCCGTGCGACGGGCGCCATGAGAGAAGAGGCGGAGTTTTGTTCGTTAATGACATTTCATGCCGCACGCCTAAGAAGCGCATTTATCCTTAATAAACGGCCGTCGTGGTGGACCAGTCTAAATCAGTGCCTGGTGTGTTGGTGTCTGCTCAGTGCTCACAGTATACTACAGTATGTCTAGGAATTCAGGGACACCCCCGGTATCAAAATGTACAAAAATACATTATTTTTTAAGCATTTGAGCTCTATTTTGAAAACTGCGAAAACGCTCACGTGTGACTTGTAGATATTATTTTGTACTTTTGAATACTTAAAATCCATGCCACCTGTTACAATAGAAACGCTGGACAGGTATATATATATATATATATATAGGGTTTGTTTTTTTATAATGTAAAATTACGTCTTGGCACAGGGGGTTTTACCGTTTAAAACGTAACCTGGCACAGATTGTGTTTAAGCATATTTAAAAGCAACCACTCCAGTGCTCTTCAGTATAGTGGAGTACCACCTACCGCTTGTACTTGAGTAATGTTTGACTCTTTTGTTCGCCGTTACAGAGTGTTTCTCTCTCTTCGAATTCCACAGTGAGAGCAGCGGGTTCGTCCGTTCTACTTCCTATGATTGTGTAGCAGTGAGTCAGTTCAGTCCATAGTGTGATGGTGGATTAACACATGGCTGGGGCACAGATAGCACACACAGAGACTATTCTTTTTTAATGGTCAGTGTTGGTGGACAAAGTACTCAACCCCAACACCTAATACTAAGTGTATTATACAAGTAAGACGCGCGAACGCGGGAAGCGAACGTGCTGTAGCTCGTAAATTGCAATAACAACAATTCAAATAAATTACGTACTTTAAGGGGTTTTTTTAAGTTTTTTAAGTTAAGTTTTTTAAGTTAGGTTTTTGTTCTGCTAGTTCTCATAGTTAGTGCTCACTGCGTTCGCAACTAAGTGAAAGTTCCTCACTCAATTTTGTACTAGTTGTATTACTTAATGTACTTGAGGACTTGCTTTTAAAAAAGGCATTCAAAGGTGTATGCTTTTTTATTTAAGTGTTCAAACATACAGAACATTTTTCTTTGAAATGTGAATGCATTGCTGTATTGAAATCTTGACCTTTTTCAAAACAATTAAAAATATTTTCGACCAAAATAACTAGTGAAAACAGCCGAGATCGTACTACTTTCCATCTTCACAATAAGAAATAGGGCTTTAAGTGGTTAAATCACAAAATACATTTCTTACCCCATTCCGAGAAATGTAATGGAGTCTTGGAAATCTAGTGGACTATATCCGAAAATACAAACACTCAATTAAATACAGATACGCTGCTTTTTTTCCCTTCAGTACAGTAAGTAAATGTACCGTCTATACCACCGGAGAGAGACAGTACTTACTATTACTTGTGTTACTTAGTACTTACTATTACCGTGTATATTATTGTGTAGTATAGTGAGACAGTGAGTCAGTTAGTCCACACTGTGCGATGGTGGAACACGTGGGCGCAGAGAGCAAGGGGGGGGGGCACACAAACACCCAGAGAGACTGTTCTTTTTAACCCATTCTGAACGGGAACCCATTTTGGTGTTAGCATCATGTTATGCTTTAGCTATTGAAAAATAGCAGATCTACAAGCTCATAGCGCGCCACCGAGTGGCGCGCTACGAGCTTGTAGGTCTGCTATTTTTGAAAAATCGAAGAACGGCTGACATTTTTAGAATCTGATCTCAGGTCAGAATGGGTTAATCAGACCAGTGTGTTGTCCAGTGGAAACCTCGTATGAATCTGATCTCAGGTCAGAATGGGTTAATAACACATGGCAGCAGGCAAGCTGGCACGGAGACAGCACGAAGGTAGACACTCCAACCTGACCCATTTATCAGCGCTGTCCGCCCGGAAACCTCACATGTCCTAATAAAAACCTGCTATACTTTTCAGGAAACGGAGGGGGGAAAAAAACAGAACCTGTGTTTTTCCGATGGATCCAATGTTATAGCTACTGTATTTATTTAGTCACACTTGTTGATACTTTTCATCGGTTCAATACTTGAAATAAATACTTTACAGTTCAATAAAAACCCACAGACACACGGATTTAAAGGCCAGCTTTAGTTTTTTTTTTCAACCAAGGTTCATGTTTTAGGTTGTTATTATAGAGAAAGTAAAAGATGAGTGTACATTTCTCTTCATTTGCTGCTTTCTTTTGTTTTAGGGATTTTGGCCGTTTTTGACAGGGGGGCGGGGGCATTCGAGCATGGGGCTAAATATGTATTTTTTTTACAAAATGTCATAGCGATTTATTTTTGTATTATTTACTCTAGTCCTACTAAACCCCAATAAATTACATTTGGCCACAAAAGATCACGAGATCTACTGAATGTGTCAAACTGCATATTGAGCCTATGACACACAGTGTGGCTTCCCCCCAGTAGGCTACCTTCACATTCAGTAGATCCTGTGATCTTCTGTGGACAGATGTAATTGTATTAGGACTATAGTAAATAATAAAAAAAAATGAATCGCCATAATATTTTGTAAAGAAATATATATTTAGCCCCATGCTCGAATGCCTCCGCCCCCCTGTCCAAAAACCGCTAAAATCCCTAAAACGAAAGAAAGCAGCAAATGAAGAAAAATGAACACTCATCTTTTACAACCTAAAACATGAATCTTGTTTGAAAAAAAAACTAAAAGGTGTCCTTTAAGCATTTTCATTTCAATACCATCTAATGTGTCACATTATGATTGCGTTGTGAGCTTGCAGCTCGGCCCTTCTTGTTATGCGTGTGCGTTGTAATGGCATTCATTCAAATACCCAGAAACATTTGAAATATGGAGATACGAGGTTTCTGCCCGACGGTGACGATATGGCCCATATGGGCCATCATTTGACCTTTTTGGACGACACCATTCATTACACAGGCTAACGATGTTCCGATTGTTAACTACTGTACATTCAACCTGGCGGCCCTAATTTGAGCCCAGGTCATTAACCGTTTCGATACGTACAGTATAGGACAGGTATACTCGTCATGATTAATGCATTTTGCGCCATGCGCTGATTACACATAACGAGCAGACAAACAAACGATTTCAGAGTTGCTTAGTTAAGTAAAAATCGCAGTACTTATTCCATTAAATCAGAATAAAGAATAGGAATAATAGTCTTAACCCATTTTGGGGCGGGAACCCCTTTTGGTGTTAGCATTGTGTTATGCTTTAGCTATTGAAAATAGCAGATCTACAAGCTCATAGCGCGCCACCGAGTGGCGCGCTACGAGCTTGTAGGTCTGCTATTTTAGGAAAAATCGAAGAACGACTGACATAGAAACATGGCTTTTTCAGAAAACTGTCGGGACGTATAGAAGACATCTTTTAGAATCTGATCTCAGGTCAGAATGGAAAACTGTCAGGATGTATAGAAGACATCTTTAGAATCTGATCTCAGGTCAGAATGGAAAACTGTCGGGACGTATAGAAGACATCTTTAGAATCTGATCTCAGGTCAGAATGGAAAACTGTCAGGATGTATAGAAGACATCTTTTAGAATCTGATCTCAGGTCAGGGGCACAGACTCTGCAGTGATCCTATGAAAACAAAAATTGAATTCTCCGGCGGAGCGCTCTTATACAGAGCCGAAGGCTACGTCTCCTCATTTGCATGACATCAGCTCCAGAACGAATGAGGATTTATGAGAACATGCGAGAGGCTATATGCGAACATGCGGAGCGTCGCGGTTCCAAGTTTACTGTCACGCGCCACTAGGTACACCCCCTGTACACCCTCCCACGAATTGCGGTCACTTAGATATTAAGAACAGAGGAGGGAAAAGGAGAATGTCAAAACAAAACTCAACTCACTGTCACATCACAGGTTCAGTGTAGTAGACAGTACAGTAAGTGGATAAAAGGTATGGGCACTCGGTTGGCATAACCCATTCTGACCCGAGATCAGATTCTAAAGGATGTCTTCTACATCCTGACAGTTTTCCATTCTGACCCGAGATCAGATTCTAAAAGATGTCTTCTACATCCTGACAGTTTTCCATTCTGACCCGAGATCAGATTCTAAAAAGATGTCTTCTACATCCTGACAGTTTTCCATTCTGACCCGAGATCAGATTCTAAAATTTGTCTTCTACATCCTGACAGTTTTCCATTCTGACCCGAGATCAGATTCTAAAAGATGTCTTCTACATCCTGACAGTTTTCCATTCTGACCCGAGATCAGATTCTAAAAGATGTCTTCTACATCCTGACAGTTTTCCATTCTGACCCGAGATCAGATTCTAAAAGATGTCTTTATACGTCCAAACAGTTTTCTGGAAAAGCTATGCTTCTATTCTACAGTATGTCACGTCGTTCTTCGATTTTTCAAAAATAGCAGACCTACAAGCTCGTAGCGCGCCACTCGGGGGCGCGCTATGAGCTTGTAGATCTGCTATTTTTCAATAGCTAAAGCATATAGCATAATGCTAACACCAAAAGGGGGTTTGCAATGCAAACTAATAGGGGAGCGTGCTCCGGTGTGGTATTTTGTCCGAACGCGCCCTGGGTGTTCGAATCCACCGAAGTGCATCTCTTAAAAACCCGAAGTATAGGCACTCTTAAAAACAGCGCAGCGTATACTGACATTCAAATAGCGAGTATACAAATAATGTCTGTAATCGGGTGACATCATGCAGAATCTCTTACAACAGCCTAAACGCTATAGGGATACCAGGCGTATCCTATCGCAACATTTCTCGTCTACTAGTTCTGTGGATTTGGTCTCATTATAGGAACTAGCTGTGATTTTTATTGTGTTTTTAGTATGTTAGTATTCTTTTTTTACACATGTACTTTTGTAAGCCAGTGGAATACTATTTGTTTTCAATTATGCATTTCGTGTATTGTTGACAAAAGCTATCTTACATAGGATTCATTCATGATTTTTTATGTTTTTTGTTCGTGCTTATTGTAAATCGCTCTGGATTAAGAGTGTCTGCTAAATGCCTAAATTGTAAATTCTATCTATCCATCCATCCATCCATCCATCCACCCACAGCCGAGAGGCAGTGTCAGTTTGCAGACACTCATCTCTGTGATGGCGTGAAATATTCAGCCTAGAAGTGCGCTGCTGTGAAAGAAAAGGGCTTTTTCTCTTTTTTTTTGCTCTGACTTGCTGTCTTAATTTCCACTCAGGGAGTTGAAGAGATTTGACCGCCCTCTCCCTCTCCCTCTCCAACTGTCCTCTGCGGCTATGTTTTCCGCAGAGAGGACACACAGACACGTGGCTGGCCTCACATCGAGTCACAACGACAGCAACACGCCGGGAAACAGACAAACAGAGGTGGAAGAAAGTATACCCTGTTTTTTCGGGGGTTTTTTTCTAAATTAACCCAGTGATTCTCAACCTTTGAGAGTGGTGCCTATAACTAATTACACCCATTGGTGCTGCTGGCCGCGTGTGTATGTCTGACTCTGAGTCTGTCTGTCTGTCTGTCTGTCTGAGTACGAGGCACAGACAGACAGACAGACAGACAAGACAGACAGACAGACAGACAGACAGACAGACAGACAGACAGACAGACAGACAGACAGACAGACAGACAGACAGACAGACAGACAGACAGACAGACAGACAGACAGACAGACAGACAGACCACTCAGTTCACACGGGCGTGATGCATTTATTTTTTGTGAAGGACCCCCTATTTGACATGATTTTATTCACCTCTTGGACCCCAATATATACACTGTAATGTCCTCAGAGTTAATTAATCCATTTTGGGGCGGGAACCCCTTTTGGTGTTAGCATTATGTTATGCTTTAGCTATTGAAAAATAGCAGATCTACAAGCTATACGAGCTTGTAGGTCTGCTATTTTTGAAGAATCGAAGAACGACTGACATAGAAACATAGCTTTTTTCCGAAAACTGTCAGGATGTAGAAGACATTTTTAGAATCTGATCTCAGGTCAAAATGGGCTAAGCGGAACCCAATGGCATTTGGTTCCATTTGTACACTCTCAGAGTTAGAGACGTGCTGTATATAAGGGTCTATTTGGAGCCCCTGGACAATGAGAAACAGTGACTTTTAACCAATTTAACCCTATTCATACCGCACAATTTACCCATTCACACATTTGCCTGTGGAAATATTCAATTGAAGTAAAACTATACCTCAACATTTATAGCTGGCTATACATAAGTGTTACACGGACAAAGAAACGTATAAATTGTTGATCTACACGCCTTACAATATGTATTGTAAGCTTTGTAGATCTTCTATTTCTGCTATTTTTTGAAAAAAAACGTTTGAAAATGTATAGGGACATTTTTTTCAACATGGAAAAGACTGACGATTTATGCACAAAATAATTGGCATTTATCTCAAATAATTGCGATTAATAGGCGTCGGCGATTATGTAATAATTGTCTGCCAGGCCTTTATCCACCAGAGTGAGCGGAGGAGGGGTCAGTATCTCCATAACCCATTCTGGGCGGGAACCCCTTTTGGTGTTAGCATTGTGTTATGCTTTAGCTATTGAAAAATAGCAGACCTACAAGCTCAAGCTATGAGAGCTTGTAGGTTATGAGAGCTTGTAGGTCTGCTATTTTTGAAAAATCGAAGAACGGCTGACATATAGAAACATAGCTTTTTCAGAAAACTGTCAGGATGTATAGAAGACATTTTTAGAATCTGATCTCAGGTCAGAATGGGATAATGAAGCGCAGTGAGCACAGCTGAGAGGACAACGGGTCCAGACAGATCCACGGGGGCAGATGTCCCTCAGTGTGACACGTTGGGCATCAGGGACCCTGACAGGTGCCAGCGGGGGACAGGGCAGTGACGTAACCACTGTGGACTGGCGAGGGTTAAAAAAAAAACGAGATGGCTGGGCGCCCTATATGCACTGGCATGTGTTTGTATACTGGGTTCAATCATAGACTGTAAAAAAATATATGGACAAAGCGTTCCCCCGGGTCTAACGTGAACGTAGAATGAAGCCTGTCAGTCCTTGAATTGTCTTTGATCTTTCTAGATCCGTTTGGGCCCCAGCTGGCCCATTGGCTGGCCCAGACAACGAGACGGGACTTCCCCCCCCCCCCCCCCCTTCTTCTCAGTTGTTTTTTATTTTGACTCGAGTGGGTGGGGGATCCCGATCATAGACTGTAACGGTAGCCACGCCCTCTCAGAACATACACGACTTTATGGTCATTTTTTTTTTATAAATGGGACCATAGTTTTCCAAAAAAGAATAGTATGACATTTGAAATGAGACTTTAAACTAGTGACTGGAAGCAGAAAGTATTCATGACCATGTTTATTAAGGTTTATACAGTCTAGGTGAAGTTGGGCCCAAATACATGGACCTCTATGGGGCTATGGGTTTTTTTTTGGGCCCAATGACAGCGCCACAACAGGCCATTATATGAACTTTCAGGAAATCCCGATTTCCTCAGTGGCTTCACAAAATATCTGTCTGACTGCCCCCCTGGGTTCAATGCATTTGTTCTTCAACATCACTTGATTGATTGATTGATTGATTGATTGATTGATTGACTTTTCGTTTTAGATTTGTGCGTGGGCTATTTAACTCATTTATCGCCGACATCGCCTTTTGATGCCTGTTTTCTAATGGCGCCGGGATCGCCTTAAGGACGCCTATTTTAATATCAATTGGATTACGTTTGATATTAGCGTCATGGTTTTTCCGGCCCAAAGCGACGTTCAATCCAAGAGCCTCGTCCCGTTGAGTTATTGTGTGGCAAGAGCGCCACTCTGAACCACCACTAGATGGCAGTCAATGAGTTTAAAAAAAAACAAAATAGCAGATATACAAGTTTGGGTAATTCTGTTCCATCACTCGTTTGCAAGTCACATCACTGTGTGCATTCATGGGTGAATGAACCTTGTGAGGAGTAGGAGGAGGAGGGAGGAAGGTGTCGCATTGTGGCGCGCTGTGAGCTTGTAGATCTGCTATGTCCGCTATTTTGGGAAAATACCTGAAAATGCCTGAACATTTTACAACGTGGAAACAATTATGAAGATTACGCAAAGTAATTGCGATCAGGCGATTATTTAACCCATTCTGAACGGGAACTCCCTTTTGGTGTTATAGCATCATGTCATGCTTTAGCTATTGAAAAAAAGCAGATCTACAAGCTCGTAGCGCGCCACCGAGTGGCGCGCTACGAGCTTGTAAGGTCTGCTATTTTTGAAAAATAGAAGAGCGACTGACGTAGAAGACATTCTTTTTAGAATCTGCTCTCGGGTCAGAATGAAAACTGTCAGGAGGTAGAAGACATTTTGTAGAATCTGATCTCAGGTCAGAATGGGTTAATAACAGTGACAGGCCTTAGCCTGTAGGTGCGGTGCGGTCCTTCCGTAAGCACGCAGCGATAATAGAGACTATTACAGCAGTACATCTGCAGCATCCAACCTGACACACATTTCACTTCACAGTACCTTTCATCCGCCTCTAAATAAATATCACACATGCCAGTGTATATTTCCCAAACGGGAATACAGTACACGTGTAGTAGTAGCATGTTATTGAATTCAGTCTGACCAGGAGTATATAGATAAAAACATATCCCAACCGGGGCCAGAACTAAAATATCAAAAGCAGAGGTATTGATCACCCCGCCATGCTAAATCCAAACCTGAACTTGGCACTGACAATCACAGGTTGTTTGATGTATAGGCTGCTGCTCTACAGCCTGCATGGAGTGTCCAGCAAAATCGGTTAATATATAGCTTCACAATAATGTTTAACCACTTCAACCCTGTTATAATATGAATATCTGTATACTTTGGCCTGTTAAAAAAAAAAGCCGATCTGCAAGCTCACAGCGCGTCCATCCAGACGTGACATGTTATTCAAATTATTCTGAAAGATCTTGACAAACACCTGAACAATCTTGAATAACGGAGGAATATATCAACACAAATCAACCAAACCGGCCTCCCCCCGGGGGGGACAAAAAAATACATGTCAATTCAGGGGTCCTTGACATGGGAAAACGTCTGAGAAGCATGCCGTATAAGCGACGGAGCGAAGCCGTCGCACTAGTGGATTGGAAGGCAGCGAGGCGGAGCGGCTGTGGAAGAGGCTGTCAGTCTCCCATACACTGGACGGAATGTGTCATTCAAGGCGCTGCGGTAAAAACCTACTCCCTCAGAAAGCTCTCTGTGTTTGTGGGGAAATAATGGCCTTGTCAGAGTGGGCCATCCATCCCCACACGTCGTCGGCCCCGCGATTGCTGACGCCGCAGCCCTCTCGTCGTAACAACGGCGACTTCTCTTTGTAAACGGAGAGAGGCAGACGTCTACTCTCATTAGAGTCGCTTCTTTACTGGGAGACAGGCGGCACGGAAGATGAGAGGGAGAGACGGTGTATATGAGAGACAGACGGTGAGAGAGCGACCGTTTTCGGAGAGACAGACGGTATGAAAGCTGAGAGTGAGACAGTGTAGGAGAGACAGACAGCAGGAAAACTAGAGGGAGACAGTGTAGGAGAGACAGACAGCAGGAAAACTAGAGTGAGACAGTGTAGGATAGACAGACAGCAGGAAAACTAGAGTGAGACAGTGTAGGAGAGAGACAGACAGCAGGAAAACATTTTAAACTAGA
Source organism: Protomyctophum bolini (assembly GCF_963924005.1). NCBI lineage: Eukaryota > Metazoa > Chordata > Actinopteri > Myctophiformes > Myctophidae > Protomyctophum > Protomyctophum bolini. Next base: position 7,413,442 of record NC_137885.1, read on the forward strand.
GGGAGACAGTGTAGGAGAGACAAACAGCAGGAAAGCTGAGAGAGAGAGAGAGAGAAAGAGAGACAAAGAATGAAGCTACTGGCAGCACTCAATCCGAGTATACCACAGGGAACAGGCAGGTCGGTATACAGAAACAGGGGGACTTTATCAACCATGCAATCAATCAATGGGAGTGGAAAACAGCTCTGTCGGATGCCTTTATTTAAAAGGAGTGGACCCGTCCTATACACGCTCTGCTTCTGCAGTAACATCCTTAGGTTATACATTTGTACACTCTTAAGAGTTTACAAATGGATAAATTACCACCGAGGATGTAACGGTATATAATATGACTTTGGTTTGTATATTGATATGGATCGTATAGGAAACGCGAGAGGGGCCCCGAGTCCTATGCGTGCGGGGGCCGAGCGTGCATGCCGAATGTGGGGACGGTAATCTTATAGCCACCGTCACTGCCAGGGTCACCGCGGTCATATTATTTTTTTAAAGTGACATTGCCGAGCTGAAACAATCATTCAAAACCACACACACACACACACACACACACACACACACACGAGCACAAGCCGCCCATGATGATGATAACAATCGTAAAACACTAACCGCCGTCATTAAAGCGATGCTTTAACAGTCATTAGGGCATAATTAGTCAAGTACTACTAGCGCTGTATAGAGCCGGCTCTTTGGCACAACACGCAAAAGCAATACGCAAGGCAGAGCGGCAATAAGGCATTCACACACAGGAGCCAATCCCAGCTCAGCAGGGGGTTGACAGACACGTCTCACGAAGGTCGACAGACCCCAAATGCCATTAACCAGTGTATATAATTAGACACACGCCAAATAGTGAAAATAGCAGATCTACATATACAAGCTCACAGCATTCCCCCCCCCCCCCCCCGATTCCCCTGACGTGTTGTGTGAGCTTGTAGATTGGCTATTTCCGCACAGTGGGAAATGGGAACTAGGCCCATACGATCACGACGGTCTCAAAGTACTGGGAACTATATATACTGGGAGCAACCCAGTGCAACGTCAGCGTGCTATACCGTTGTCCTCGAAGCTAGTGGTGCATAAAGTGGATCCTTTTCCTCCAGCTAAATGACACGATAGTTATAGGAACCAAATTGACACTTGACACGGTGTCTGTATAACTCTGAAACTCGCAGAGTTCAATAACGCCACAGATTCCACTCCCAGAGATGAAAAGAAATCCAACACATATCGAACAGGGGGGTCCTGCTTTAAAAAAGCTGCCTCGCCACCAGAGTCATTTGTTTTGAGTTTGTCAGAGAGGTGCAGGCCAGGGTTGTCAGATCGATCGATACCCCATCAATGGAGGAAACGTATAAGAGGATATAAAGGCATATACCATGTTAGTCCAACCGAATGAGAGAGACATGAAACAACATCCATGTCACTAACGCATACTGTACACAAAACATCAGCAGTCTACTCTATTACGCCAAGCCACACAGTGTACTGTATGCCCCGGGCTCACCCAGGGGGAGGGGGACACCCAGGGGTTCCTTAGTTGAAAGGGTAACAGGCAGTCGTCGTCGTCACACACACACACACACACACACACACACACACACACACACACACACACACAGTAAAACGAGGAACAGTTTAGGCATTTAAACAGAGAACACACAAAAGCTGTTCAATTGGGGGTCCGTGGGGCTGTCCTTCACATGAAAATATTTGAGAACAGCACTGCTCTAAAGGCTACTCAGGTGGTGGAAGGGCGCATCACCGCATGCCTGGCTGTACATCTCACAGTGGATGTCTTCTAACCAACTCAAGCTCAACCCCAGACAAGACTGAACTTCTCTTCTTCCTGCAGCTAAGTCCTGCTCCCATGTGGGAGCTAACTATTTCCATATAGGCAACGCCTTTGGTAACCTCTGTCCCGACAGCTATAGAAACCTTGGTGCTGTCCTGGACCGTCAGCTCTCGTTCAAAGCACACATCACAGCCGTCACTCGATCCTGTATAGGTTTACACTGTGCAACATTCAACGAATCAGACCCGTCCTCACCCAGGAGTCAGGCCAGCTCCTTAGTCCTTATCCAGACATCAGTCATGTCAAAACTCTCTCCAATATTGATCCAAAATGCCACAGCTTGCCTGGTTTTCAACCGGACAAAATTTCCATGTGTCACTCCCCTTCTACTCCATTGGCTCCCGCAGTCGCTGCCCGCACAGTACAAAACTCTGATGCTGGCATTCATTCGAAGCAACCAAAGGTATGGCACCCCCATATCTCGCAAGTCTGATAAGACCCTATACAAACCCTCCCATGCACTCAGATCAGCCGACACAGGGAAGCTGCAGGACGTCCCTTCGCTAAAAACGCCGGGGACGACGCTCCACCACACGTGCCCAACTCTTCTCCCTTCTGGCTCCAAAACTACGGAATGCACTTCCCATTGCAGTCAGAACTGCAGACTCACTCCCCCAATCTTCCGCCGTAGTCTGAAAAATGCACCTCTTCAGAGTAGACTCCATCTTAGCCCATAGCACTTGCCCTATAGCCTCTGCCTCGACCACCTACAGGCGTATGCATAGGCTCAACTTATGTAACTTAAATAGCACTTTACTGTATGTATAGACATAGCACTCTATAGTGTATACATATACGCTCGCGGTGTTGCCCCTCGACTTCTCCGTGCGTACAGAAAAGAAAACACAAGATCTCATTGAAAAGGAACTATAGGCGCGTTAAATCGCTTCGCGTTTGAAAGGCCCTTTAAAAACGGTGTAATCACTTGTCGTCGTGTTCAAAAATATTCCAAAGTGCCGATCACAACGACAGAGCGGAGGAGGAACGCACCCATACTGCACCACACCGCCGCCATTGCAATGCATTGGGCCTCAATTTCCCACAACCCTTTGCGACAGAATTTCTGGCGTTGTGACATCGTCAAAACGCATAAACCTTATTCAAAACACAGATTAAACAATAAGAATCACACCCGTGTGAAGTGAGGAGCGTTAATATATTAAAGTCTAACTCATGTTGATTAGGTGATTTAATGGTGATGTAAAACAAACATCAAACGCCATTAACAATAAAGAGACAATATGACGTAAATGACACATTGTGGTAAATGTTCCCTTCATTCTCAATGAGTTTACAAAACAAACATTACACCTGCTAGCGCTCCTCAAAAATATAACTTGTGTAACCCGTGTTCAGGAGTCAAATATTCAGCTATTTTTGAAAATAATTCTGGTGATTTTGGTGCCAATAATTTTTGTACGTTTACTCAAGTCAAATCTTGAATCCAGGATACGTTTACTTTATACGTAACAGAATATGTTTCAATATTGCGGTTCAGCGTCGGAGTCCTCCTTCCACCACTGACCACGCCGACTCGCCGAGGCACACAGATCTCCCTGTGTCTGTGCACGTGAATTAGAACCAAACATAGACTCTGGCACAGCACTATAGATGCAGCAGTCTACAGTACACCATTCCAGCAAGGCAAGGCACACAGCTCTCTGTTTATCAGCGGAGACAATCTGTGGCCGTCCGACAGTTTAGCTGTGGGCAACGACCAACGCGACGGCATCCTCATTGATAACAGCATTCATCTCTGGCAACAAAGGTCTATGTATAGCAGACACTCAGACAAAGCCTCTCTCTCTCTCTCTCTCACACACACACACACACACACACACACACACACACACACACACACATCACACGCACACACACACATCACACACACACGCACAAACACACGCAAGCAAGCAAGAAAGCACACGCACACGCAGAGCTAAGTTAAGAACATGGCCACTGGCCAGACACAATAATCACCCACACACACACAGTGATATGAGAGAGTGTGCATTTATAAAGGCAACCGTTGTGTTGTTTATCTAAAGAGACGTGTGGAGAGGAGAGAGGGATAGAGAGAGAGAGAGAGAGAGAGAGAGAGAGAGAGAGAGAGAGAGAGTGAATGTGTGAGTGTTTGTGTGAGAGACAGTAATTGAACTACTTAAACCCTCTAGTCTTAAGGGAGACAGATCTGAGGTTGCAACTGTACTTGCTTTTCTCGTCTACTCCGAATCTCTCCGAAGCTCACAGATCTGCTATTTTTTGGCTAATGTTCCCCCCAGAAATTGGATGCTGGGGTTCAAGTGATTAAAAAGACTGACTGGCTGGCTGACTGACTGACTGACTGACTGACTGACTAGGCCCTAGGCCTAGACCATGTGAACCCTAGTATCCCTGGCCTGGCCTGGCTCAAAATAGGCAAACAGAAAGAGAAAACAGAACAGGTGCATGTGCGTGTGCGTGTGCGTGTGTGTGTGTGTGTGTGTGTGTGTGCGCCTGCGTGTACTTGCATTAATGAGCGAGGGGGCCCTTTACGTCTGTGTGTCGTTTAAAAATAATATTGAACCAATGAAAAGTATTACACTTCTACTTCTACTTGACGTTTAACCATTCTGGGTCCACACGCTCACAGTGAGCTTGTACTGTAGATCTGCTTAGGTCCTTTTGACTAAGTATAGCGGACCTGCAGTGGTTAAACTGAGGTGATAATGGATCAATTCCAAAGAGTATCAAAGTATTCCGTGCAGGCACCCACGGACTTGCGTCATGTGCGGCACCCACTTTGAGAAACCATGTTGTAATATGTATGTACGGTTATATGGCACATGTTCTTGGTATGTATGGTACATCATGTTCTTGGTATGTTTGGTACCTGTTCTTTGACAGACGCCAGCAGGTTGGTGGTGGTGGTGTCGGGCTGCAGGCGGTGGTGGTGGTGGTGGTGGTGAGGACTGGGACTCTCTCTGGGCGCCAGGGTCCCCTCCCCCCCCTCTCCGTCTCCTTCCTCCATCCCTGCTTCCTCTGTCCAAGCCCGCAGACGGCCACTCGCTGAACCCTGCAAAGAGCCACCACACGCTTTACGTTGTGTGTTTGTTGTTGTTTATTTCTGTTTTTTGTGCAGTCTGTGTTTTTATTTCTTTACTGCACAGCTGCCCCCCTTTGACAACTTGTAGATTTATGTACTGTTCTTTATGAACTTTTAATCTTTTAAACCTATGACCTCTTCCTTCAGGAAAGGATTCCATATAAGCCTTCTTCCTTTCCTTGCATTGTATTTTTGTTTCTTTGATATGTTATTGTCTATTTTTTGTACTTTATGCTAAATAAATAAACCTAAACCAAAACCTTTACTTTTTTTTGTTATCAAATGTTTTTTATTTAAGACAATAAATCAACCACACGCTTTACTGTGTGCATTTTAAACCATCGGCAACATGGCTCCTTCTCTCTTTTGGGTCTCGAGCTAAAATGTTTGGGAACCGCTTGCTCTTCATAGCACGGTGGGTATAGGGCTGTCACGATTACACATTTAAGTTGACGATTCATTGTCACGCATTGTGTTTATAATTGTGAACATTGGAACTTTACAATTTGTTAGGCTTCGTAATCACAAATTGCACAGGGCAGCTATGACAAATAACTGAAATATACAAATATTAATAATAATAAATATTTTTCTTTTCAGAAAATCTACAAAATAGCGGAAGGTTTTTCTTCTTTTTTTTTTTACAATTTCTGCAATTCTTTTTTAAATGTTTGAAAATGTGTGGACATTTTTCCACATGGAAACAATTGACGATTATGCAAAAATAATTAATATTATCTCAAATAATTGTGATTAGGCGATTATGTAATAATTGTGACAGGCCTAATGGCGGGTGGGCAGCATCCCATTTCCAGAGGGTCTTATACTGAGTGAGTTCGATAAAGCGAGCAAAGGGCAGAAAGTGTAAACACATAGTCCTGAATTATATACAAAGAACTGCATGAACTTGGCAGATGCAAAATGCTGACTTGTGTAAGTGCACTTGGTGCACTTTGAGGTCACAATGAAAAGATGACTTAGGCTACATACAACAGTCCGAAATCATGAACTTCTAAATAAGCCTACAGTGTGTTTTTCTCCTCAGTGAAATAACATATTTCAAATTGAACACAGACATTCAATGTTGCCAGTTGTTTTATATTAAGCACCTCAACATAGGTCACTGATGATGAGACGCCATTGCATAATCTGCAGGGGGTTGCTGAAAATGAGCTGTGCTCTGCTACTACCACTGGGTAACTACAGAACAAAACCAAATGTTAAACACAGGATAGACTAAGACAGACTTAAGGCAGGCTGTGTCACAATTACAAACATTTGATATTGACCATTTCAGTTCATATTATAGACAGTATGCAGACAGTAGACATGTTATGCTCTCAAGAGATAAATTACTTTTAAGCAGCTGCATTACTTAATTCCATGAAGTCTCCGAATTATAGAGAATGTAGAAAATTGTTATTTTAATCAACGTTTGCCTGTAATCTTTCCTATCTTATCCAAAAGCAACAAAAATATTCCACGTTTTGGGTCTGAGAGGCGAAATCTCATCAAATGGTGGTCCGTGGCTAATAAATAATGGACCGTGATCTGAGCAGGGTTGAAAACCACTGCTGTAAAATCATCAAGTGTTCATTTAGCTGCTACATTTTAGGCATCGCTGCCTCCTCTCTTTATAGAAGCCCAGAGTTGCTCTCTCTGACCCAACAAGAGCCTATATAGTATATATATAGCCTGGGCCGCATTCCATTTCGGGGTTTAGTTTATGATCCCGGTCGGGAGCGGATGGTAACTTTCGTCATGTTGTAGTCAATGATTTGTAGTCATCTGGCAGGAAATGACAAGACAAGACAAGAATCAGTATACTATATGAATGGCGGAATTCTTAATCCGCCTTGTGGTTTACTGTCTGATGACGTCAAAGACATGGCGTGAATTACCATCCGCTCCAGACCCCGGTTCACACACGGCGATTTCGGAACACTAGACCAGGCTTTCCTCCGAGGTGGAAAGCCTGGTGACGCCAGGTTAACAAGAGCCACCAGATGCTTAAACAAGCAACAATATGGCTGTGTCAAGGACTCTCTCAACCTTTTATAATCTCAAGGACGCCCGGGGTTTGATATTATGCACCGGTGGTTCTCAACCTTTTCAGGCTATATGACTCCCCCAAAGTAATCATATTTTAATTGAACTGGGGACCCTCCCAACTTGATAAGCACTTGGAATGAATTGTATAGGAGTTGAGGCATTCAAACTTTCGGTTCCACAGATAAACATTGTGAAAATAGCACAGCTCACAGCACCTCACTTTGAGACTTCGGCTAATTTCATTTTCTTTTGTTATAACCCATGCCACATTTAATTTCCCCGTAAGTACCTATACCCACCTTAAACATCAACCTAGGGTCTGTCAACATAGTTGCCCTATCTAAATAACATTCTTAAAGTTGCTGCTTAAGTGATATTTTTCAGTAAAAACGGTTTGTTGAAATTCAAAGTTCTATATTCAAGTGTTTGTCTCTTCAGTAACAGGGCTCTCCCTGTCTCTCAAGCTCTTTAGTGAACAGAAAATAGTCATTTTCAGGGAGGTCGCTAATGGACCCTTCACTAAACCCCACCCCAAAAGCTACTGTCTCAATGCCAATCCAAATAGTTTAGCAACCGTTGCTAAGCTGGGCAAGCTTCCGTCACCACGATGCAATTCCAACGGGAGTCACATTTGTGTGTGTGTGATGGCTGTGTTCTGCACCATCAAACACAAATGTCCAGTGACTTGTTGACTATAGATTTAGAAGATCTTTTGATGCTATACTGAAATGATTGATTATTTATATGGAGAAATCCTGTCATTTATGCATCTCAATGGGTGAGGTCTATGGCAGAGTGGAGTGGTGTGGGGCTTCATTTATTGGTTTCATCACCCCCAGTTTCACTCACCCTCCCCTGCAACTGAACAAACACTATAGCAATGATTACGATCAGAATATAGAGCTATACTTATTTCAAACATTAATTAAATAATATCACATACAACACATGGGTAGCCTGACTGTCAGACTCCTGCTCAGTGGAGTGGGCGGGGTGGAATGGGCTGGAAACCGGGCTAACATGGGTTGAATGGCAAGGGTCCTTTTGGTTCCTATGACTATCACCACTTTTGTGGTTGAGAACCACGTACAGCTCTATGAATTGCAAAATCTCTCTCTCTCTCTCTCTCTCTCTCTCTCTCTCTCTCAGGTGCAGCCCATGGTGACTGGGCATATCATGTTTGTTTTTAGTTTTTTTCCAAAAATGATGTTTTAGCAAATTCAACATAAAGGCTGACAAATGGTGAATTAGGTGTTTAGCAGATGGCTATATATAGGTTAGGGTCCATTTGGTTTCACTACAGAATAAGGGCATGGGTCTATTCGGTTCCTATATAATAACTATCAATGAATTTGAGTGGACCCCTAACTAACCCCCTGTCACGGATCACTGACCAGATCCCACATCTCTCTCTCTCTCTCTCTCTAATCTCTAATTCTCTCTAATTAGGTGTTTTGCAAATGTATCCATAGTAACTTACAAGTGTAAAATAGGACTAGACTAAAATGGCATAAATTATTACAGGGATTTGACTGTGCAGAGCATTCTATATAGAGGCAGAGGCTATACTCTATATACCTGCAAACCAAACGTGCACTAGATAATAGCTGCTGCTGCTGCTGCTATAGTGCTAGGAGGCTTATATATATAGCAGGGTGTCGGTCTCCGTCACGTCCATTTTGCTGGGCATATCAGGTGGCACTTTGTGTCGCCTATCTATCCGTCTTCCAATGTGTCAGCGACGAGCATCAATCATCCCTTGTTTTACGACAAGGACGAGGTCAATGGAGCAAGGCTCAGGCTCAGCATATCACAGTATCACATCCATCTCTATAGAGAGGAGGGGACATGCAGGATGGGATGGGACAGGGCAGGCAGCGCTCTCTCCACTTATACAGTTTACGGGGAAGACATAAAATAAGCTCTCTCAACACCTGCAACCGTTTGATAACGCTATTGTGTCCAGTTGTTGCGGACACACACACACACACACACACACACACAGTATAGGCTACATCATTTCTCAGTTTCGATTGTCTTATTTCCTTTGTAAACGTATGTTTTGTGCCAATAAATGCTTGGAATTGACCCGAATTGATTTTAAATTTAGAGAGAGAGAGAGAGAGAGAGTGAGAGACCATGATGTATAATGTAACGTAACTTACCAAGCCCCAGATGTGTGTGTTGTACTTGTAACGAGGCCACAGCTGGATGGCTAAATCCCCTCCACCATCCTCATGCTCAGGCTATGGTCTCCGGGCTACATCTTGTGTCACACGCGGCGTGGACCTTTCCATTCACTCAAGCGATTTGGCCCACAGCACGCGTTCGGCGCGCTCCCGTGCAATATATATATATATTTTTTTATATATATATATTTTTTAAATAATAATTCTTTTATTCCGTTCTTCTTTATTTAGGATTCACCCGTCAAAATCCCAGCTGACGTCTTATATGAGCTGCACGCATGCACCCACTATACTGATCAAGGGCGTGACGTCACCATGCGGCTATGGATTATATCTTCCTCCCCTATATATATATATATCATCATGGCCCCGAATCGATATCCCAAATCGATCAGCGATCAGTCAAGTCGATCGATCGACGCATCATACGGACCACGGTTTCATTGTTTTCGTTTGCTCTCTCTCTCTCTCCGTTGCACCTGCTGCCGCGGCTTGTTCCGGGGGGTGGGTTGGGTGGTTGGTTGATGCAATCAACGCAAAGCTGTCCGTTTAGCAGAAAGGCGTTGAGATGAGATGCAGTGCAATGCTTTGCAGGCTGCACGGCTTGCAGAGTACAGCCCAGTGTGTGTGTGTGTGTGTGTGTGTGTGTGTGCTTTCATCGCTTTCTGCAGGATCTGTGCTCAGCTGCCTGCCTTGTGGAGACCGCGCGCTCATTGGCTGCTGCGAGGGTGACATCAGAGCAACACAACACATGTACATAATCTAATAGTGACGATAATGAGATGATATATACTCTAATAGAGATCATGGAGATCTTCATCTTCATTTAAATTGGCTTCTTATCGAGTGACACCAAGGTAACATATACTCTAATAAATAATATAATGCAATAAAGTTGATGTGTTTTAAAATAGTGATTCTCAATCTTTCCTCATTTCAAGGACCCCCTAGTGTGAAATGCATTAAGGCCATGGATGGACCCCCGTTTGTTATTTTTATCTCTGGGATCATCTGGGTTCTGTCCATTTGGACCCCCGGAGCCAATTAACGTTGAGAACCATGCTGTGTTTTTAAATTGTGACGTTTCAAATTTACATTTATTGCAGAATAAGTCATCAGGATTTTATAGTAGGCTACTTATAGCAATCCTACTACGAAGAAAACTGTCTGTCTTTCCTCCATTTTTCTCCTCAGTGAAATAACTGATTTCCAACTGAACACAGACATGAATTGACCATTGGCATAGGGTGCAACAGTAGCTTAAATTGTACTGATACAAACAATGATAATTTAATAAAATTATCAATATTTATTTTGGGTGTGGCATTATATTCACACACACACAGGCCTATATAAGATTTCCGTAGGCTTTTTTCTGGCCTCGATGCCCAGTCATGCCAGCCTCCCGGGCCAAAATATATATATTTTGCCGTCAGTCCGTCCGTCGTCACCCCACGCCTCCTTATATGGTCATGCCTCGTGACATCAAGTGACATCATCAGGGATGGAGATCCCTGATGTCATCAATATTAAGCCCATATATGGGAATGCTCATATACTGTATGCCCGGCAGTTGGCGAAAACTATAGTTTTCAACAGGCCCAAGAATTAAGGTCCGGCCCTACCTGGGCACTGCCCCCGCATGCCACCCTTAGATCTTCATATATGGAGATGACCTGTTATGGCCACATAGATGGCCAGTACAGAATTCATTCCATATGTTGATCTGACACCCCCATGCCCAGCAGTCTCCCATCACCCAGGCGGATGCGTGCACACGACGTATAGGTTCATTCATAAAATCATGGCCTTGAACTTATAACAGTCTAAAATGAACACATTCTTCTGTTTCAATAAGAAGCAGCCCACACCTGCTGGACCATTTAACAATTGAATAAGGGAAAATGTATTCGTTCAGAAAGGAACATTTTCATGTAAAGCTGGATTTATATGAATTAATTGTGACGGACAGGAGAGAGGATCAGAGAACCATCATCATCATGAATATGATCATGACCCATATAGAAGAATGGAAAGAGTTTCTCAGTGAAGGTGAAGCCAGTGAAGGAGTAGAGATGAACTCTCGCCTCCACGTCATAAAAGGAGACCAGACCCTCTTCATAATCCACAAACACTCCCACTCTCCGGACCACCCCTCTTACAGGGAGGGTGTGAGTGCCAGGAACGGTGTATTCATTTCCATCCCTAAGCCTTAGGGCCCAGTAACCATACATGGGTCTCACTGTGAGACCCAGCTTACACTTCCTGTCGATGGACTCTCTGGCAACTCCTAAATCCCACTCAGACTTCCCGTTAACCTCGACTTCATAGTAAAACCTCCCAGAGGAGAAACTTTGCTTTCCCAAGACACATCTACATGCGGAGAATCTCTTTCTGTTGTCTGGAACATTATGACCGTCCCGAGGACCAACTTGTTTTCTATCGTCAGACAGGTTCAGCGAGCGAAATGCTGTATCAGGGTCCAGGGTCACGTCTATTGCATATTGTTGGACGCTCCTCAGCTCAGCCTCATTAACCTTCTCCGTCTCTTGCCTGAGCATCTTCTCCAGCTGAGCCACGGCTGTCCTCACCGTCCCCACATATGAGGCGTGGCGGACATTGACCTTTGCCCAGTCCTTGGTGGGTGGAGGGGCGTTGATGGACGTGAAGTTCCGGGGGAGATGGTTGCGGTCGTCAGTGTGCATCGAGAGCTGCTTCAACTCGGAGCTTCTCCTTTCAAACTCGGAGATTTCCTGTTCCAGCTCTTTGACGAGGCCTTCGGCCTGTTTCTCTGTTGCTTTCTGCTTCCCTTCGATCACATCAATGAGCTCAGCCTGGTTTCTCTGAACACAGGCAAGCAGAGCAGTGAACACCTGCACACCGTCTGCTATTTCTCTGTCTGCCTTTTTCTTGCTGAGCTGCACTGAGTTTTGAACTTCCTGAATCTTCAGACGCCTCTCCCAGATCAGCTGTCCAAGCTTAGCCTCCGTCTTTCCGATGTGTTCGTCTTTCAACCGGCGACTCCTGAACTGATCAGCCATCTCAGAGAGGACTCTATTCACAGATGGAACGTTCTGGAACGTTCTGTTACACAATGGACACTGACACACACCAGTATTGCCCCAGTGATGTGTGACGCATGTCTTGCAGTAGTTGTGTCCACATGGAATGGTGACTGGATCCGTGAACACATCCAGACAGATAGAACACAGGAACTGCTCTTCAGACAGGAGAAGAAAGCTGGAAGATGCCATTTCTGTACGTCAAGAGCAAGAGTATAAAAACTACTGTAGCAACTTGGAACTTACAAAGGTGACAGTTCAAGAAGATTCTTTGTAATGCTTATAACCTGGTGAACCTGTCGTCGATATAATGTCCTTTTGGTCTATTTTTATACCATGCTCCCATGTTAATATCACCATAAATTAGCTACTATGATGTCACTGTCAGCAATGGCCAAAAATGGAGTTCCACGTTACTATAGTTTAGCATTTTCTTCTTTCTGTTGCAACAGCTGTGGATATGAAATTGAAAAGACCATAATAGACTGAGTAGTGAGTACCACTGATAACTTAAAATGCAACTTTAGATTCAATATTAATCTTAAGTTAAACATTGGCCTCTCAAAAACTTCAAATGAGAGCCACTATAATGTATAAACTGCTGTACTGTAAAATGCGCATGGGTAATTTCGTAATTAAAATAAATATTTGCAGATATAATTTTCACATTTTGCAAGCAGCAGCCTTGGACTGAAATAATTATTTTCTTGATGCACCAAAACTAAATCCCATGGCATTCACTGCTTCAAATACTGAAATACAAAATATGCAAATTCAACAGACTCTTAAACATGCAACCCATTAAGATAACCAGAGCAACATATTTGTACTGAAAATAACAGGCCACCACAAGTACATGCACATGCCCATTTATTTCAATGATAATCTACTCAAGACTTTTGAGTGCGTTTCATTTTAATGCACTCAAGAGAAAAACAAAACAGGCTATTACATTTAGTAGTGTTACATGTGAACCATATTGAACTGTGTGTAAGCTACATTCTTCAACCACTTCACACTGTGGGGTGTGTGACATTTGTGTTTTAAACTGAAATACAGAGCCGCGGTTCCTTAGGGCAAGGGTCCCCGAAACCTTTCCATTTTAACAATCCCCTCCAAATAATAGCCATAGTCTCTGACTGCGCCCCCCCCCCCCCCCCCCATTGCTAAATAGCTGTATAAAATAACCGAGCTTACAAGGTGTGCAGTTGTGCGACGCCTTGTAAACCGGCTACTTTCACATTATTTGCTTTCAATTTCTCCTCTCCATTCAAATAGGTCCCCCTGGTGCCCCCTGGTGGGCGTACTCTAGGGTGCCGTCACACCAGGGACCGGGGTCCAGCCAGCATCAGAATTCGCTCTTAGTCCAGTTTGTCTGATTAGTGTGTGGAACACTGTGTACTGTTAGTGATGCATTGTGTGAAACTGCAGAAAAGGCCATAATAAAACACAAATGCCACCGATTACACTGGGAGTGGAGGAAAGAAAGAAAGAGAAAAGGAAATGAACGCGGCATCCGAGTGAAAAATAACTAGTCTATATCTACTCCTTAAAGTAGCACCTTAGTTCGAAAAGCAAACACCATCAGAGGGCGGCGATACATTCAACACCGTTCCCCTCCCCGCACTCTTAAAAAAAATTACGTGTCATTGTAAACTCATCCACGTGCGTCATCATCACTCACATTTTGGTTGACAACATTATGTTATGGCAGTATGCGTTATCAGAATGTAGGTGGGGGGTAAGAGTTAAAGACCACATTTTTCGCTAAATGTTTTCTGCATATATCATTATTTGTAATTGTGTAAAAACGTTTTCCAATCAGGGACACAATGTGTAGAATTTTAGCTTGCATTTGGTGCCGGCAACATTTTTTTTAAACGAACACAAAAAGCATATTGTACCAAATACACACACTCTTGATACACATAGCGGTATCTGTTTTTAAGGTGTGTGTGTGTGTGTGTGTGTGTGTGTGTAATGAGAGGCATTAATTACTCAGAATAATCGAACGTCACTCGATGTGACTCATTGTTGCCATGAAACTCAATGACAAGAAAAGACACTGAATGGTTGGCAAAGTTCAGAACCCACATGCAACCACTTGGTCCCACAGGGGGTCTATACTAGGCCCCCTCCTTTTGGCCCCTCTACGGAGTCAACCACATTATCTCTGTCAAAAAATGGCCAATTAACCAGCTCACAACACGCTGCTGGATCGGCTATTTTCAACCCCAGAGTGGTGATGCAAGGGTTCAAAATGGTAAAAGAAATAACTGAAATGACTTTCATTGGTTATACTGTAAGAGATGACTTCCTATTGCTGCGCGAGTTTTGAGTTCTTCTATAATGTCGACACTGGACTTCCACTTATCCAGTAGTGTGCAAGCAGGAAGAGGGAGTCCCCCCTGCGATTAGTGCATCCCCTAAACCGGTTTTCCATAGAGGTTGTAATTTCAAGGACCCTAGGCTATAACTCTGTGTACAGATGGAACCAGATACTATACTAAAGATATCGAATGACCAATAATTCCGTCATCGCAATCAAAGAACGCTGACTGACCTGGTTAGAATTCTAGCCAAGAAAACACACTGGGCGACTATCAATCATTTCGTGTTTCTATGTTCCCAATGTGAATACTGGAACATGACCGCTCATTAAAATTCCACCCAAACAGAATTGCTTTTTCCTTTGATCTCTCTCACTCAGAACTCGTTTAAAAAAGCGCAACATTGGAAAATTCTGTCAAAACACGAGGAACATTTGCAGAAATAACCTAAAAAAACATCAAACTCCCTGCAAGACCATCGATTTAACCCAGCGGTTCTCAAAGTTGGGGGTCCAGGGACCACCAGGGGTCGAAAAAAAAAAAATCTTAAACCCGGCCTAAACATTTTCCAAAGTCTAAGTCGATCTTATTCCGAGGTGGAGTGATGTCTTCGGTGAGACCGCCAAGGATCTGCCTATTCATTTGGACCCGTGAACGGTCGATTCAGACCGCCGTTTCGTCCCCCGAACCCGACATTGAGAACCAGTTGCTTTCGTCAAACGCAACAACAGAGGCAGACATTGTATGGCCTCTGTGTATGCGCTCTGCTAACTGAGGTTCGCAGTCTCAATCAATGGTCATAATTCAACCCCACAGCATCCAACACAAACTCCACTAAATGGCCTTGAAAAACCTCACCAAAAAGAAAACTCAATATAAACATTTCACATTTCTACTGTTCTGCACTGTCATTATTAGCACTAACACTTTGTCCACGGCCTACTACTTCCTCGATCATCATACGATCAGGGTGGGAATTTTAACACCAACTGGGCATATTTATGGCAATGTTTCAGTTTGTGGCTGACAAGACTGTCCAACTGCGTTTAAGTTGAAAAAACCCCCAAAAAAGGCAACCATTTGAGAGCAGAAGTGTGGTGGGTGTTTGGAAACCCAAGGTTGAAGTGAAGGTGTTAATTGATCCCCAGTGGCCCTGCTAAATCTGTCATCTTTCCAATCGAGAACACGGGACACCGAACACGGAATAAATATCCATCGAAACGAATATGTATACCCAACGAAAAAAGAACCACAAGGATTTCTTAAAAATAGCTAAGAGAAAAACAAATAATAAATAGAGAGAGGATCAGTATACCGTCGCATAAACATGAAAAAAAAAGAAGAAAAAAAAGAAATAGCGGTCGTATAGTTGGTGTACAAGACATGAGAGTGAGCCCAATGCAGGGCCAGATCAAGGTGTGTGTGTGTGTGTTTATGTGCACATGTGTGTGTAGTGTATTTGTGATACGTGCCCCCCCCCCCCCCCCCCCCCCCCCCCCCCCCCTCCCCCCAGGCATCCACACACTACTCCAGGTCGTCCACGTCCTCCGTCGCTACGGTGCTCGTCTGTTCGGTGGTCACACCTGCGCCACAAAACATACACACATTCAAGGTTAAAACCCCCTTCTGACCTGAGATCAGATTCTAAAAAAAAATTCTTTCTACGTATCCTGACGGTTTTCCATTCTGACCTGAGATCAGATTCTAAAAAATTGTCTTCTACACATCCTGACGGTTTTCTGAAAAAAAGCTATGTTTCTATGTCAGTCGTTCTTCGATTTAAAAAGAAAATAGAATACCTACAAGCTCGTAGCGCGCCACTCGGTGGTGCTCTATGAGCTTGTAGGTCTGCTATTTTTGAAAAATCAACACCAAAAGGGGTTCCCGCCCAAAATGGGTTAAAAACCCACCAAGGCGCACGCCTTCACAAAAAAAAATTGTCTTATCTATAATTTTGTAATACATTTCCATACCGTTTCTACACAGTATTCAGACTCCGATAATACAAAGACAGTTGTAGCCCACTCTCTTTCCACATGGAAAGTTGATCAGGAATCAATAAGCCAATAATGGCTAATGGCACTGGTATGAATTCCATCCCGACTCAAAGGGCATCGTCCGAACACCTCCTGATATGCTTACGGTCTCTTGTATTAAAAGCATAATACAAGAAAGTATTATGCTTTTTACGATCTCTCAAGACAGATTCTGCTGGCAGCAGGATCCGTCAGCAACACTGCCCTAAACATGCAGCGTTGTTAGTAGGAATAAACACAGAGGCACCCATTTACAGAATGGGATCCCAGATTGTTGTTTTTATGTCTGCCATTAGCAGCCACATTCTCCCACAAATGTAACCCTTATTTTTGTCTGTATGTCTATTGGCTGTGAAACCAAAAAACCCTCAGTGGCTCATTGTTGATTACAGAATGAAGAACTTCAACGGACCGTGTTGTGGGCCTGCAGCTATCCGTTACAGTATGTCCTTAGCGAGTTGCATTGATCCAAGCCCGCCCAGAACAGAATCTATCGATTCATCATTCAAATAAACATGTTCTGAAGGCGCACACGCGGCCCTCCCACATCTGTGAGTGTGTCGCGGACGCTTTCAAGGTTTTTACTGACCCAGAAAAGGTAAAATATACTATATATACATATATATGATTCTATGAGTCGTACTTGAGGCGTCGTCATCATTGGGTGACTTATTCTCATCCTCGATGTAACCAAAGCTCAGCAGCTTGGACATGCTGACGGGAGGAGCCTTCTTGTCATAAGACCTTCACAAAAGGGAACAGAAACAATCAATTACACTCTAAACGAAGCAAGTGTTCACACGATGACCATTTCTCACTTCATCAATCGTCCTGCCAAAGTAACCGCAAAATGGCCACCATGTGTACAACAGTCTACAGTTCTTTGTTTACTTAAGCGGAGATTCAGAACAAATAATGAGACTTTACAGCTATACATTGATAAGTCGTCTTTCATGATGCAGTTCTGACAATATATACATGTTTTTTATTTATTTTCTAAGGTCTGGAGGGGCCACATCCATGCAGTGGATCACAGAGAACATTCATAGTTCTATTAGTATTAGTGCACCATCTACAACACTACCCAGACATTGTTTTTTCTTTTATTGTTATTATCATCATTATTATTATTATTATATTTCGGACAAGTTGGAAACATGTTGGAAAACTGTGCATTTCAAGTCATTCCATGACACGTCAGATTAGTTCTACAGTCTGTCTGGTTGACATCTCTCTTGAATTTAGAGAGATGAATTAAATGATTGATATTCAAGGACACCACGACAGAGGGGCATCATAAATCAATCAATATAACCTCTCTTCCGCCAATAAACGTAATGAGAGCATCAACAAGACAGGCAGAATGCGGAAGTTATCCGACGCGCGTGCGCGCGCACGCACACAAACACACACACGCACGCGCGCTAATGGGCAGTGTGACCCGCTGGGCTGTCATATGGACAAAGCAACTTAATAGACAAATACTTACGTCCTTTTGTACTTGTTCAGCTCAGCTATGGTCAGAGAGTCAATCTGACTGGCAACACTGTCGGGAGACAACACCTGCGGGCCACAACATGACATTAATGAGCTTACAGCGAGCCACTGTCCTCTGCTGCCACGGGCCTCAATGAATGAATCATTTAAATGGATAGTTCTCCTACAAAATGCCTTTCTTTTCCTATCAATTACTCACCCCATGATTAGCATCTTGTCATTTTTTGGTCTCATTCCTAGTCCAAATATTGAATGAATAAGTAAATATGAGGTCATGGTAAAAACTATATAAACAATTATGTATAAACAGTTTTAATTCAGTGTGACGACGACTGTCCAGGTAATAAGTCACTTATCTTAAATATAGTATTGCTCTTGTTAAGCTTGTTCTACTATTCACTTAGTTCAATTCATCGAATATTTGATCAGGAATGTGACTAAAACAAATCTGCGTGAATTAAAGGCTTTGTGGGGTAATTGTGTGTGTGTTAACTATCCCTGTAATATTCTCAAAGTGGAGCTTGTGGATCTATTTTTGAAAATCGTGAAAACAATGAATATAATTATCTTTCTTTCACAGCGAACGTGAGTGCCTGGAACAACATATTTTCAGATGGGGGTCTGCGGCCAATTACATATTTTTTTCGTGTCCTGAAATTCAATGACATGAAATAGTGTGAGAACCACTGATATAGAAACAGGTTTTTTTTTTTTTTAGAAAACTGTCATGATTTAGAAGACATTTGTAGAATCTGGTCTTAGGTCTAAATGGGTTAAAAGAAAATGGGCTGTATTTTGAGTGTCTTAAGTACCAGGTCTTATTACCTAACTTGAGTAAACTAAAGACCTGGAGGCGTGATCAATGCCATTTTCCCCGTCTCTCCAGCTCTTTAGGAAACAGAATATACATTCTCAGATCGGGAGAGAGAATTCAATTCGTACAGCAGCAACATGTACAGGATAAACAAGTGGAAAATGGAAATGACGAAACAAAAACAATGAAAATGAATAAAAATGGAAGCTGACGGAATCATCTTTGTTGATGTCTGGTTCCATGTATGAAACCACTACGATAAGTGATGAATAGCTCCTACAAATCCACTTGACCACTTGAACCCCAGCATCCCTATACTTGCTAAAAAAAAAAGAAGCAGATCTACAAGCTCACAAGCCTGTAGATTGGGCTTGTTTGCGAGTGTACAGGTCTCAGGTATAGCCTGACACAATGCTGCCTTTACTTGGCATAGAGAGGGGCGGATCAAACTAGTAATGGCGCTGGAAACGGCCTGTAGATTGGCTTATTTTTGGTGTAGAGAGTAGTCTGACAGAATGCCGAACTTTTCTTGGCATAGGAGGGCTGGAAATGGACGCCAGCTCCTATATCGGTTCACCAACCTATGTGCCCGCCTCCCCTATAGAACACAGCGTGGAACACAACCTATGTGCCCGCCTCCCCTATCCACACTTTTCCTGGGCTGTGTGTGCTCCAGTTCCTGTTGATTTCATTGGATATCATTGGTCATCTGACCAGTTTCATTGGCTTTCATTGGATCAAATCGACAGGAACTGGAGCACACACAGCCCAGGAAAAGTGTGGATAGAACACAGCGTAGAACACAGACGACGCCCCGCTGCCCTTATTTGTTAGCCTATGCCACATCTCTTGTGGTACCCGAGGCTAGTGTAGAGGGAAGACAGGAACTGCATGTCCGGCTAGAGGGCTTTAAGTGGTTAAATGGAACAAGAAGCCATACAGTACATGCATGGTACCGCACTTTGTGCATTCACACACACGAACGAGCACAGTGGAATATGGGGAAAACAATACAAATAAAGTAAGCAACACGTCAGAAAATGTGCAGCAGTCACGTGAGACTTGGAAGACAAGTCATGAAAGGGTTAAGAAAATGGTCCTATCAAACGTTATATTTTTTTTGCAAACAAACCAACAAGTAATTTATCAGTTTGAGATTTCACAAGTTTCCTTAGACGTTTTCAGGTTGATTATAAATGGCAGAGCGAGACAAGTGTGCCAGGCCCAATGCCACGAAATGCATTATGGGAAACGTAGGCCGAAACAGACAGAAAGGTTTTGTCAATATGAAATGCATCGTGCATAGTGATGTTTCTATAGAGACCAGACCATTATTACCACACCCATAATCATGACGATTAATAAATGAATAACAGAAGCACAAACCACGTAGCACTGTAGTTACAGGGACAGGACACCAACATGCTTTTGTGTGTTTCGCCATTAACTTAAAGACACACAGAAAACACATCAAATCTAAATAAATGAAACTCAGACGATGGATTGAACTCAGGTGATGGATGGAGGGGGGGGAAAAAAACGGATGACGGGAATATATTTAAAAATATAAAGAATGTATTAAAAAAGGTGAATAGATGGTAAAATGATAAAAAAAGAAAATACAAAAAAAAACGAATGTCGACGTGATGGAAGCTGCGACTTAAGCTCAAATTCATACGGCGTCGCGCGGCGGTGTCTCGCACCGAGAATGTGCCGCGAGCCTGTAGTAGTAGTAGTAGTAGCCTTGCCGAGCCATGAGGCCCATCATAGGGCAGGAGCCCATCCCCTGCGGGTCGGCTATTCTCGGACGCTTTCGGCACGTGACACCACCGCGGGACAGAGTATCATCGCTTCTTGGGCTTTTTACGGGGGGTCCATTATTCACCTGATCGGTTTCAATCCAGACCGAACCGCCGTTATCAGTGCCGAACGGCGCGGCGAGAGGCTGCACGGCCGCTGCCTTTGCGTGGCCATTGTTGGGGGACGTCACTTTCGATCCACTGCGGGGCAACAAGAGCACGGTCGGTCACACAGGGCGAGATACTGACATTACATGGCGGCCCCTTTTCTTGGGCACGTCTGGCGAGGGGTTTTTCCCAAATGTAGCAAAAAAATAGCTGATCTACAAGCTCACAAAGTTTTTGCATGGCAAGTTGGCAACGCTATGAGAGCTTGTAGATCAGCCATTTTAGCTAGACACCGTATATACAGGGTTTAATTCAAATAACGAGTGTTAAAAAAAGAATTCATGTTGAAAAAATTGTGTTTCTCCATAAGTCGATTACGAAAATAATCGATACGAAAGTGTGTGTGTGTGTGTGTGTGTGTACAATGTGAGGTCAATGTTTCTGGTCCTCACAAGTGTATGTCTGATTTATACTTATAGTTGCATAGCGGTGTCATCTACAAGCTTGTATAGCTGCCATTTTTGGCTTCAGGGTTAGGTTTAAAATAGCATTTTAGGATGGCATGTTATTAAGTGTTTTTGCTATGTACTCACCAGTGTTGTTTTCGTCGACTAAAACTAAGACGAAAAATGTTCGTCGACTACCTATTTTCACTGACAAAAACAAATGGAAACTAAATGAAAACTAAGCTACGATGACTAAAACTAAGACTAAATATACTGACAATTTCGTTGACAAATAAAAACTAGACTAAAATGTTAGGAAGGGACTAGTGGACAAGAGATCCAGTATAAGTCACTTGGTTGCATGCTGAAAATAGCTGATCTACAAGCTCACAGCGCGTCGTGTTGTGTAAAAACACTCATTACGACGGCATCAAGACCCGCCAAAATACAGACTAAATCAACTGTAGATTTAGTCGACTAAAACTAGACTAACAATAAGACATTCCAGGTGACTAAAATGTGACTAAAACTAAATAAAGTTTCAGTCCAAAGACTATGACTAAACTAAAATAGAAATTTGCTGCCAAAAACAACACTGGTACTCACAAGTATAGAAATACAAATATGTGTGCGTGCGTGCGTGCGCGTGTGTTGTAATAGCTCGATGCAGTGGAGATATTCCTCCTTGCCCATGGAGTTGCTATTAAAACACCTCCAGCTTGTTTGATTGGTTCAGGTTAGTCTCAATAAGACAGGCAACGCTACATACAGTATCAGGACATTTTCACATCAGGATTTTGTCACCAGTTGGCAGGCTGTCAGGAAGCGGTGACACCTTCACACATTGTTGTTATAACAACCAGAACAACCCATCTCTCCATCCATCAAGCTCAATTAAATCACAGAAGTGAATTAACCAATTATTATATTAATAATTGCACTTTTCTTTTTAATATAGTTTTTATCCCACGATTTTTGTAAGCCATTTTTCACCCCTGTGTCAATTATCGAATGTGATCCGGGGCTCTACACGCCCTCCGCCAACCTGGGGAGAGCAACGGCCTTGAACTCATGCTTCCTTCATGCATGAGTGTCCAAGTTGCTCCTTTACAACCTGACAGGGGGGAGTCTCCCTGGTTGGACGTAGCACGTGGAAGGAACACGTTATTCCAACCAGTTCCTTTCCCCTCCATCAGGCACCCCGGCTGGCCAGGGGGAGGCAGTTTAGAGACCAGGATTACTCCATGTTTTTTGGTGAGGGTACCTATCCTAGGGTTAATAATAGCTGTTATGATAATATAGCTGATACGTACTTGCACTTTTATGATTAAATATTATATATTATAGTCACCATTGGGTGGAAACCTTGTATGTCCTAAAACAAGAAATGGAAGAAAAGAACTAGCGTTACAGTATAGTTATAGTACGCAATGCATCGCAATGTGACACTTTTGCACGACCCTCGAAGTAGGGCAAATAATGTACAAAACATAAGTTAAAACATTGAAATGTGGAGATACAAGGTTGCTGACCGACAGCAACGATTTAGCATTTAATGACAACCATCATTTCCAATAATCTTGGTAAACCAATTTATTTATACCTGGGGTCACTATGTTTTGGTATGTCATTTTCACAAATAGCAGATCCACACACTCACGTGACATGTTGCGAGCTTTGCAGATAGGCTATTTTCTACACAATAATACATTTTGCCGTGATTTGGTTTATGACTTAACCGCTACGAAAGTAATAGGAAAATATCTGATAGTCGCAATCCTAATTGCGATCCATGTGGCTTGTGCGTAATTCCACCTCATCTAGATTGGACCGCACTTGTCCGTTTCGGGCCCACCAAACCATTGTGGGCAGTGGCAGGTCTTCTTACCTCTTTGATTCTGGCCCACCAAACCATTCTGGGGGGTTGTAGGGTTTCTTGGGTGCCTCGACGACTATCTCGTCCTCCACCACATCATGGCACAGCAGTCCTACGGTGGCACACATATTAGCCAAGAATGCACTCTTCACACTAACCACATGCAACTCTAGCGTCTTCTCTGGCGAACTTTGGGGCGAAAATAGATTTTTTTGTACAAGCTTGGGACGCGTTTCGACGCGATGCAAGCTTGTAGATCGGCAGTGTAGAGGGAAGTAAGGTTTAAGTGGTAAAAAGGTGTGTCAATATTGTACTTTTTATAAAAAATTTAATCTGAAAACAAATCACACCGCATCATTTATGCTGATAAATATGTATTATTTATATACTCTATATATTATATTAGGTATTTCAATTTTGGAATCAAAACCGAAATATCAATCCTAGTTTTTCTTCTCCTCCTTCTGCTTCTTTCTTTCTTTCTAAAAAAAAAGGATTTCTATGTGATTTAATTGACATTGTGAGGATGGCCTACTTGACAGTGCGGAGAAACCAAAAACAGATTGCAGGTTTGATCCCCAGGTACTAGTCACTGTTACAAATGTCCCGTAAATGCCATTTCGACGTGGAATGTCTATACGTTGTCAACGTCATACAATTTACAATTTAGGCATTTAGCAGACGCTCTTAGTCCAGAGCGACTTACATTAAGCAAGAACAAAAAAGCATGGGAATACATCACATAAAAACATTTATCATGAAACATGCGTAAGCTAAGAAAGTAACAGTGGAATATCTATATAATGAAACATATAAACTATACATCTATACTACTATGCTATACCTTTCAATCCGGGAAAGCATCTGTGTCATGTTAGTATTATAGCTATAGATAAAGCTACAATATTGTTTTTGCCTAGGTTTGGATTCAGAAGGTGTTTTTTAGGACGGGTATACCTTTCTGTCCTCCTGCTTTGGCGAGCTTGACGTATTCGGAGTCCGTGGCGAAGATGCCGACGCGTCGTCCGCCGGTCACCGCGACGGGGGCTTTGTCATCGGCACTCTGGGACAGCCCGGGAATCTGGGACGTCGGCCCGACAGCTCCGTTAGACGGAGCCACAGCTTTAATTCCTGTCGTGAAAGAAGGAGGATTAAACGAGGATTGGCTGGTGACTTGGCGAGATTGCGCCCCGCTCGGAAGTAAATCATTTCTGTTGGGCAGAAACCTCTTATCTCCATATTTTAAGTTTAGTTTTTTTTGTAAAAAAGAATGCCCTACTTGATCATAAAAGCATAAAAAGTAGCAGATCCGCAAGCTCTTTTCGAGCTTGTCGATCTGCCCCATTTTGCCGTTTTAGAATTTTGAATCCTGAAAAGTCCGTTTTGGACATATGAGGTTTCCGCCCGACGAAATAAAGCTGCTATCCTCAGCAACAGCCTCCCAGAGCCAAGAGCTCACAATGATTACCTTCTACAGTAAGTATGCCATCTCATCTGTCCAGATAGATGTCTGTCTGTCTATGCAAGTACCAGCCCACCCCTGCATACCGTAGTCTTCTCTAGGCTAGGGTTTTAAGCAACTAGTCGGCTATTCAACAAGTACAAATCACTAGAAGTGGAAGCCCTACTCTAGGCATTCAAATCCACCGCGGTATATCCGGCTTTGTCGAGCGTCTAGTAGACCTATTCACCTTATTCTTGGCCCTTCTCCAGGCGGCGCCCTTTTCTGCCAGATTTCAAACATGCTAAAAGTTGCTACATTATTTAAAACAAAGCTCCCGATTATAGGGAATAAAACAATTACGTCAATATGGATTAATTAATTAAATCAGTCAATTCCGTGTTGGCCGCTCAGAGTGTTAACAACACATTATCTTGTAGGCTATGGGGAAATATTTTCAGATGCGAGTCCGCGGACAATTGCAAATTAATCTGGGGATCCTTGACATGAAAAAATGTGGGAACCTCTCTGGGTTTAAAAAAGATTAGGAAACAAGCAAAAACAAGCAACTATACACTTAAAAAAAAGAAGAAGCTTAAAGTCACTTATAAGTACAAATGGCAAGTTGGCAACACTGGTAAACAGGCGACGACTTGATATTTACCCTATTCCTGGCCACGCCCAGTGGGTGTTGCCAGGAATTAGGTAAATATCAACAAAAATGGCCCAACTTTAAAGTTAGACTACACTTAATTAAGCTGCATCACTTTAAAAAATAAAATAAACCCTAACAGCGTTTATCTCTTCACTCTCCGGAACCATTTGGGAGGCAAAACATTTTACTCAGCGTTACCAAATGTTGAATGAATAATGGGCACTCAGCTGATGGAGCAGACTTACCACCAGGCTTGGTTCTTCGGTGGTTTGGCACGGCAGCACTCATTTCGCCACTCATTTCAGCAATCATTTCGGCACTCATTTCGGAACTTTATTGAGATGTAAAACAAAAAGACAACGACAATGACTGAAGGCGTGTGAAAAGACCAGCTGACAGAACTTCTTTGCAATTTCCATATACGCCGTAAAAATATATATATATATATATTATTTTAATCGATTCACTAAAAGCTATTTTAAACTTCATCGGTATGGCATAATCCTGTCAGTTACAGTATACATGCATCACAATGTATTGATCAGAATCATGACATCATCACATTATAGGCACGACCACAACCATAATAATCATGCATTGATTGATCAGGGATCGTGACATACCGGGAAATCACTTCATACTATCATGTCTGAAACTCTGAACTGATTTGGATGACATCATTATGTAATTTATGTTTAATCATTACATTTATCTTGTATTAATTCAGTGGTTCTCAACGTCCAGCATGGGTCCCAAATGGACACTGAGGGGTCTGTAACTCTGAGTGTACAAAATGTAACATATTTGGTTCCATTTGTGCACTGTCAAGAGTTAAATAAGCATTTAACAGTACAGATTGGGTTTCCAGTAGTACGTCCAGGCATTTTTAAAGGACCCCCCCTTCCCCCCCAATCTACACTGTAAAATCTTCTGTTAATTTAAATCTGACATGCTGCAAAAGGGACTCTTGCTTTTGTCAATAAATACATTTGGTTCCATTTGTATGCCCTCACAGACCCATGGGAGGGTCCATTTGGATTTGGCCCCTCTCCACACCCGACAACGAGACACAGTGGCATTAACAAAGCACTAAATGCTAAATGCGATAGCATGCTAACTATAGCCAGGCTCGCTCCCAACCACGACAAGGCTTGTCATGTTAAAGCTTCGAGCTACAATATGCTAACATGAGGCTGCTTTTCCAGCCACAACGCTGTTCCGACGCAACGCCATGGAGGAATTCGTGCATGTTGCTTAGTATTTAAATAATTGTCTTACGCGTTCGTTTGTTTTTCAGTGTTGAACCGCGTTAATTTGGCCGTCTGGACTCTGGATGTAAGGATGGAAGGATGCTGGGCCGCCGGTCCGTCTGGTCTGCCTCCTCTCTTTCTGATGCTGAATGTGAATTGATGCTGATGCTGCTGCTGCTGGGAGAGCACACTTCCGCTCCGCCGGCTGTCGACAGCCGCGTCACTTCCGGTTGAAGGGCAAGACCAAGGAGTATGTTTATTTGCCACACATCATCAATAAAACCAACAAGGCCTTTTTTTTATCAGAAAATAATCCGGTATTATTATTATTACCATTGTTTATAACAATTAATGACGAGAGCACATGCAGTTTTCAAAGCAGGAGAGCTATAGCTGTTCAGCCCGTTTGCCTTTGAGATACAGGAGCACTGCAGGGAAGGAGAACTTTGTAAAATTGGTAACCCACATGGAAATTAATAATTCATTAATATTATTAACGCTCCATTGCCGCCCCCCGGTGGCTTATTTAAACTTTCCATAAGCCAGCAAGAAAATGAAGGGACAGACAGACATTAAAAATGTCATAAATACATTATATTATCTTACTGTTCCTCACAGGAATAAACCACCCACAGTCCCCACTGTCCACCACGGATGTATTAAAAGCTCTCCACTTAGGTGATGGGGGAGTGATGGACGTATGGACATACTGTATATTACATCATCCTGTCGCTCAAGTTTTCATGGTTTGAACCCAAAAGCAGACAAACACAGGAAGGACCAAGTTTAAGGTATTTATTCACAATAATGGGGAAGGTGGCATGGAAAACAAACATGGAGGCTGAGATGAGCAGTCAGGCGGCAGGCAGACAACGAGCAGGCAGTGGAACAGGTGAGCTGGGTTCTGGAGGAGAGGAGAAGAGCTTGAGTTGCAGGAAAGTACATAGGAGCAAAACTAGGAATAGGCCTAGGAAATAACAGATAAGATAACTAAACTATAACTTCACTAGAGGGTAAACACTGGCTTAGGGTCGATTCATACTCCTATTTTAGAGCCGAATAAAAGTCGGTTCGGCGCTGTAGAGCCTACAATTTGACGTCATTTGAGGTTCGGGGGGGCGGGTACCGTCCTAAAGTCGGCTCTTCGGTGCTACTGAAATTTTCTGACGAGCCGAAATCATTTCGGCACTACAGCGCCGAAACAAGAGTATGAATCGGCCCTTAGAGTCAAGCTACAGTACTACCATGAAAGGTTGTGCAATGACTTGGCGACGAGTGACATGAAGACCAGGGTTTAAATACTGTCAGGGCTGATGAATTGATGGCCGGCAGTCAATTGAGTCCGATGAGGTGTCCACAGACAGGTGTGTCAATGTCAAGGCTGGAATTTGGGAGGAAAGCCAACGCCCACACAAACACACACACACAGCCACAGTATGCCCACACAGAGCCATAGACATGACATACATGTAGGTTTTATGGTCATGAGTCATGAATCAGGATCCTGGATTCTACGCTTATTTTTTTTTATATAAAATATTTTTGTAAATCTCTATGAGAAAAATGAATGGCCAATTTTTGAGTGGGTCCAGAAAACCATGCCCACTGCTACTGTATGCAGTCTATACTAGTGCTAACTACCTATACAGTATGCTGCCTCATGTGAAAGGCCGTTAGTGCATGCCTGTTTGTTCACCACTGTGAAGTCTGGGGCTTCCAATCCACCACGGTTGAAATCGGATTTGGCTGAGCCTTCAGGGGAGGGAATCTGGACGGGGAGGGGGTCTGACTGAGCACACTTTAGATTCCATGCGTGGACAGAAGAAGAAGCTGTGTTTTGCGTCATTTCCGGTGTTCTAGAGACAGCTCGTGGATGGAAAAGAAGCTCCACCCACGCGGCAGATTGCAGCGTCGGCCAGATTCCCGGGAAAGCTTGCTCCACCAGGCCGTACAGCCGGCGGAACTTAGGCGGAAAAAATAGACGGGTGAGATGGTTTAGGGGCGACCGAACCTGATACCATTTATATTGGCCACATGACATCTCAAGTCGTCATGCCATGCATTGGAGGGAGGGGGAAATTATCACAAAACTCCTCTTACCGAAGTTAATTAAATGGGGACTTCGCCGTGTTTGAATAGTTTAACCAGGCTGGGAATTTTCATTCCCCAACCGTTTCACCCAATTTGAGATGGGACTACAGTTCATTACGTGCATGGTTTCATGGCGGTATTGGGTAACCATGTTCCTCATAAGCGAAGGAGCTGTGAAACAAATTTGTGTAGCAAGCTTCTTGGATCTGGCAGCGTCAGGTTACATCAAGACGGCTTGAATAGAAATTGGATTGATGTCCTGTGGAAAATAGGTAGACTTCGAAATAAGGCCCACTATGATTAATACGGTACTATTATGAAACCTGTATTATGATTAGTCACCATAGGATTTATTCTGACTGACTGACGATATTGTAAAGAAATGCCATTAATTTGAAAAGAAACTTTAAAAAAGTGTGTTTGAGTTTGAGCACTGTTTTGGAACGGTGGCTAATAAAGTCTATTAATAGCTCTGACTATCTGCTTTGAAATATAAATGACACAAAATGGGACCAATGCTGGCCCACTTTCACTCAACAACAAAGTAAAACTGTTATTTATTTAATATTGGTAAAGAACATGTTGGGTATAGTGGTTGAATTAGAAATTTAGAATACAAATAATTTGCCATTAGAAGCCACAACAATCTTTATTATAATGTTATAACAATACAGGCTTTACGTTCCAATAGATTTCAAAGCAGAATCAATGATGTTAGTTGAATTACATTATCTCTGGTAAAACAACACAGGAATGAACAGGTTAACACTATGGTTAAAGGCTGTTGCTTACATCCGTGGTTACAAAAGTGGGGTCCAGGGACCCACAGGGGTCCTTGAATGGGTTCCAGGGGTCCTCAGCTAAATTATTGATAGTATAAGTAACCAAATAGACCCTTAAAGGTCTGTAACTCAAAGAGTGTAGGCCTATACAAGTTAAACCAATTGTGGGACCCTTACTTGTACTCTCCAAGTAAAATTAACACTTTACAGGGCAGATCAGGGTTCCAGTATTACTTTAGTTCAGGGATTCTCAAGGACCCCCGTTTTGACATATATGAATCCATTTGCACACTATCAGAGTTACAAATGGACATGTTATGAGTCCATTTGGTTCCATTTGAACTCTATCAGAGTTACAGATCCAAATGGGTCACCAAAATGTAGATCCAGGAAACCAGGAAATTAAATCATACTGTTTCATAAGCACAGCTTAGCTAATGAATTGTGTTATTAAATTAGTCACCATCTTCAACCTTTATCGTTGCCCTCGGGTGAAAACCTTGCATGTCCAAAACAGTTACCAAAAACAGTTCAGGATATGGATACTTTCTTAAATATTTGAAAACCCACTTTCACCTTTTATAAAAAGTGGAAAATAGCCAATCTCCAGCTCGCAAAGTCACAAAGACACGGTGTGAGCATGTAAATCGGCTATATTTTCTTCTTTTACATGACACTCTTGTATGAGAAAGTGCCGCATTAATTGACAAACAAAAGAAAACATTAAAAGTTTAAATATGGATATGGAGATACAAGGTTTCTGATCGACAGCAACGACATAAATATACCCGCGTTCTCATCAGAGCATACAACTAATATCTCCTGTGAACAAGTCTGATAAGGAGAAAAAAAGAAAAGAAAGAACCATAAACTTTTGACTTGAGAAGAAAAACGACAGCCAGAGAGATGCACTTTCTGCTGAAGGTCATGTGGAAGCTAAGGTTGGACCCTGGCGTCCTGCTTGCTTGGCGGGCGTGGGTGACGAGGCCTCGCGACTCAGGCGCTCTTGCCACAGTCGGGGCAGATGATGTCGTCGAGGGTGGTCAGGAAGCCCCGTCCCACCAGGGACACAGCGCACTTCTTGCAGTTGAAGCAGTCGTTGTGCCACTGGCGATCGTTGAACGAGATGTACTTGCTGCCTCCCAGGCCTGAAAACACACAAACCCCAAGCCGGAAACGCAACACATACTGTAAGCCATGGTGTTGGGGAATTATCATTCGTTTCAGTGACTCGAAATCATTTCGTTCCTGTTCACTATGGACAGTATGTATGGCCGGTGCCATATTTAGTCACAAATATCAAGCCAAACTGCATTAATGGTAGTGTTTCTTCTAGAGCTGATTTGTTTGCGCGGATGCCTTGACGACACGTTGAGGTTAAAGACTACACACTTCATATTTGGCTGTAGCTGCATTGGAAACTCATATGGTTATGGAGTCATAACCATAGCTGCATTGGAAACTCATATGGTTATGGAGTCATAGTGACATGACAACCTTATAGGTTGTTAATGGTATGTTCACATATCATGCCAATTGCGAAAATATAATAATGATATAATTGTATCAACATACAGTATGCAAATTAGCATTCTAATTTCTACATCGGGGCGGCGGTGGCTCAGGGGTAGAGTGCCTGGATGGGAACCGCAAGGTTGCCAGTTCGAACCCGGGCTCCCCCAGAGTTACTGTCGAAGTGTCCTTGAGCAAGACACTGAACCCCTAATTGCTCCCGATGTGCTAGTTGGTGCCTTGCATGGTTTCCGCTGCCATCGGTGTATGAATGGGTGAATGTAATGCACAATCTATGTAAAGCGCCTTGGATAAAGGCGCTATATAAATGCACCATTTACCATTTATTTTACATCCTGGGGACCCATACTCAACATTTCTAACATAAAACATTGGTGTACTCAACATGTTCCGGGTTCATATTCTGGCTAGTGGACTAATACAGAAGATCAAAGTACAGTATACAGATTCAATTCATGATAATGAAGGCCACAAGATGGTCACATAATGGTCACCACCGGTTTCTCCGTAAAACACTGGCAGCCAAAGGACAGGAATTAGGCGAGGAGGAATAAATGTGAGTATTGGAATTCGACTATAGAGACTCATGATTACCAGTTGGCAAGTATTCAGATTTGTTTTTTTACTTAAGTAAACTGTAATAGTATTATTACCTAAATATAAAAAAAAAAAGGAATACTCACATTGTGCTACTGCTTCCGTATTGTAAAAGTAAGTAGTGGCACCAAAATATACTTAAAGTACCAAAAGTAAAAGTACCCATTAGGCATACTGCACAAGTTCTTGTCAAAAGCATTTAAAAAAAAATGCTATTTTCCAATAACCAAAGTATAACATATAGTTATTTATTTGGTTAATGCATGTTTTGTAATAATAATCTAAATGGGCTTATAGTAACTAAAGCTGTCAAATAACTACACCAGAGGAGTAAAAGTACAGTATTTGAAACACTTGCATTAGGTCAAAGTCCTATAGTCTACTTGGGTAAATGTACTGGTAATGTTACTTTCCCCCCCCCAGCTACTGCTCAAAACCAAACAGGAACAAACTAAATAGCCTCCTGATCACCATAATGTAATAATCATCTAATGGATGTTGATTTGGACGCTCTGGGAGGGGAGACAGGAAACACATGATCGAGGAGAAAATCTAAAGCATGCTTATTTTAAGGACTTTATGGCACCCATTATATTTTCTGCACTGATGCAAAAGGACTGATCCGTCCAAATCAAGATCACACCTTGGAAATAGAGTAATTGGTTCCATAGCCTCTGGGCTGTACGTGCCACTGGCGCCGAGGCTTTTTGGCGCCAGCCAAAAGTAGGGTCGGAGAGACTTATTCTGCAGTATTGACCTAGAACGTGGAAGTCTTTCCCCCCTGCGTTCGGGGCCGTTTCAACGCTCTCCTATAGACCAGGAAGGTGCTTTAGGACACACCTAATGGGGATCCTATACCAAATAAACCTATTTAGACCCCCGGGAGATGGATTTCTGGGGTGGACTGCAAGCTGTATACCTGGACATTCCGTTAAAGTATAGATTCCCAATTCTGGTGCAGGTCATCTATTTACGACAAGTACATTTAGTTGCGAACGCAGTGATTGCGAACGCAGTGAGCACTTACTATGAGACCTAGCAGATCATGTCTGTGTGTCTGTCTGTCCCGCTTTTGTGCCCATATATGGAGCTGAGTGATTACGTCACCATGACTCAGCCATAACCATATAAGGAGTCCCCAAAGCAGCTATACGTCCAAAACCCAAATATGTACAGAGAGCTGCGTTCGCTTCCCGCGTTTGCGCGTCTTACTGGTGTAATGGGGGGGAGGGGGTTCTACTACAGAGAGGGGACGCCGGTAAACAAAGCATTCAAGGGTCTGGGTGGTGTCGTAAGCTTACCGCTGATAGGTATGGTGCACGAGGTACACTTCTTGGCAAACAGGTTGCAGAAGCAGTCGAGGCAGTAGACGGAGTCGTCTCGGGAGGAGAAGCGCTGGCCGGAGAGCTGCTGCTTGCATCCGACGCACAGAAAGCACTCCTTGTGCCACGGCTGCTCGCGGTACGTCACTCCTCCAGTGGTGATCGGCTGCAAGTACAAGCAGTCAAATGTTTTATTTAGGTAAACGTATATCAATGCTGCAATGTATAGACACACTCTGTTATAGCCTAGAAGTCATAAAAGTCCCGGAATTATAAAACTTTACTTTAGTAAATCAAAATGCACTTAAAAGTACCACAAAGTACCCATTGTGCAGCCAGAATGTCACGTTTTACAAGTTAAAAATGTATTAAAAGAATAAGTGTATATATATATATATATAGTACATTTGAAAATAGCTGATCTATGAGCTTGTAGATGGGCTATTTTCAAATGGCCGAAATGTATATATACTGTTGGGCTGAAGTGGTTTAGTGTGTTTGTAATATAAAAAAATCTACAAATAATTGTAGTGGATCCAATCAGGAGAGAGAAACTCACAAGATACAGGAAGTGACGGAGCAAATAAAGGAGCACACAAAATTGTAACTTGGAGCACAAGCCGATTACATGATCTCTGTGGGATTCTCTCTCACTCTCCTGTATTGATGTGGTACCAGATAACAGGCAAACTTTGATATAAAATAACAATTCTTCTACATTCTGTAGTTGTGTAGACTTCTTGTAAATTAAGTAATGCCAGATGTTTAACAATTATTGAACTCCTGAGGGGTCTATTTGGTTTTATTTGACAAGAGTTAAAGGTAGAGTAAGTGATTTCACTCAAAAAACCGTAGGTTTCGTTTTTGGCTGTGGGACCTAAGCCTTCGTCCAATCAGGATAGAGAGTCAAAAACGAAACTTAAGGTTTTTTGACCCCCAGGGGTTAACTGGGGACAGGGAGGAACTCCTTATATGGTCAGCACACTCTATAGTAGAGAGGATTATCACAACAAAACAAAAAAATAAGTGATATTTGAATGAAGTGAAATCACTTACTCTACCTTTAAAGATCTAATATGGGTCCAATTTGGTTACCAACTCGCCATCATCTAGCTGGGGACAAACCTGGAACCCCCTCAAGGAGGGGGTCCCTGGACCAGTGGTTGTGAGAACCACTGGATAGAATCACTAGACAAGAATAATGGACAGTCAAGAGCGCTGCATACTTTGGTGCACTGGACGCACTGCAGGGCGAACTCCTGCTCGTAGCAGGGCATGCAGTAGTTGTTGTTCTCCTTCTGGATGAAGCTCTTGGTGCCGATGGACAGCTGGCAGCGCTGGCACGTGAAACAGCCCTCATGCCAACTGCTTCCCCGGTGCTCCATCTTCTTGGTGCCTGAAAGAGAGAGAGAGAGAGAGAGAGAGAGATTTAAAACACCCGACTGTTTTTTTTAATTAACCCATTAAGGTCCTGAGGCCAATTATACAAATGTCTTCTAACTGAAAAACGTATATGTTGCTATATATCAGTGGTAAATACATTTGGCTGCCCGACCCCCGTCTCAAAATATTTTCTTCCAGGGAACTCCTGGAAAGCGTCCTGGATTTGCATTAAAAATGTTCGCTTTTAAAATCACATCTATATTCCATCATACCAATTTTCTTTGGGCTATATACAGTATGTAATGTAATGTATAGCCAAAATAAATAAATAAAATAACACAGATTTCTTCTTCTTAAACTATACTATGTTAGTTCCATTGATCCAAACTGGAGCACAACCAGCCAATTGCTCATTGAAAATAAGCATGTTCTGAAAATGCACAGGGCCCACCCATCTGAGCACTTTGGGTGGGCCGCCCACCACCATGAACACTTTCAAGAGTATCAAGCTGATCTGATCTGATCCAGAAAATGTTGCAAACTACTGAAAACGGGGGAAATAATGAACGGAGGGCGAGGGATAAATGGACCTCACCAGGCATGATGGTCTTCGTGCACTCGTTGCACTTGGCAGAGTACTCGTTGGCGTAGCATTCGGTGCACATCAGAATGTCGTCCTTGCTGGAGAAGGGCTTCTCCACCAGCGAGGTGGTGCACTTGTTGCACAGGAAACACTCGTCGTGCCAGTGGCGCTCCCTGTACGACAGATCCTGTCGGAAGAACCGTGGTGTATTTTTAAGTGTTTCAAACAGTTTGTTTTGTTTTGTTAAAAAGTCGAAGTTCTATATTCTGAGAGTAATCATTGCCTTTTTTCACCTTAGAAATATTGCACGAATCAGAGCCTATTTGTCCTTGCAAAAACGCTAATCCACGCCTTTGTTTTTTCTCGGCTTGATTAATGCAATGCACTTTTTTCAGGACTGCCTAAGAAAACAACTTGTCCAAAATGCAGCAGCCAGAGTTTTAACTAGAACTAAGATGAGAGAACATATTACTCCAGTTTTGGCATCACTGCACTGGCTTCCGGTTGTTTTTAGGATTGATTTTAAAATTCTTTTACTAGTCTATAAAGCTCTCAATGGTCTCGCACCTTCCTACCTACATGACTGCCTGCCTAAATATGTCCCAAACCGCCCCCTAAGGTCTTCCACTGCTGGCCTGCTCGCTTTGCCTAAAAAAATGGCAACTAAAAAATACGGGGAAGCAGCTTTTTGCTTCTACGGGCAGTCGGCATGGAACAAGCTTCCACTGTACCTTCGTCAGGCAGCCTCTGTAGACATTTTTTAAAGCTCAGCTCAAGACCCACTTCTACAACATTGCTTTTAATTGATCTTTTATTTTTTCTGTTATTCATGTCCTCACTGTATTGCATTACTGCTTGTTTTTTAATGTCGTTGCCTTGCTTTTCTTTTATTCTCCATTGTTCTGTAAAGCACTTTGAGTTGCATTTCATGTCATGAAAGGTGCTATACAAATAAAGTTTTATTATTATTATTATTATTATTATTAGAGTGTTTGTTCAGTAACATGGGTCCCTCCACGTCTCTCCAGCTTTTCATTAAATAGAAAAAAAAATGTTCAAGTGGGTTGCCAATGTCAGTCCAATCAGGAGAGTACCCATTGTATCAGCTTCCAGTGTTCCAGTTAAAATCTTGTCTTTTGTGTCATGACTTCCAATTATCCAATTATCCTGCATGAGCTCTTGCTCCTGACCCGATAGGAGACAATGGGTAACCCGGGGCTGAGAGACAGAAGAAGACAAAGAGCTGGAGAGACAGGCCACTCAGCAATGTAGCACTTAAGCCATGCCGAATGTGGTCCAACAACAGAAAAGACACAATCCACAGTTCATCATGGATTATATCTTTCCCCTGCATGTTGACAGGTAGCATGTTTAATGGAGTGGTTCTGAAAAGCAGGGTCTCCTTGAGGGGGTTCCAGGGGCATCCCCAGCTAAAATGAAATGAGCTACTAATAATAGCATCAGAATCCCTACTCTAACCACATTTTATGTCAGCGGACACGTTGACATAAAACATCAGCTTTTTGTCTAATGCATTTACAGTATGCATACCCTGCTAATCAATATGGTTAATTTAAGATCTTTACCCTGCTGGTGCAGGGAATGCATTTCTTGCATTGGTCGCAGGTGTTGGAGAAGAGCGACTCGTAGCACTTGATGCAGAAAGGTCTCTCCTCCTTCAGGATGTACTTATGTCCATACAGGGTCTCCTTGCACTCCTCACAGTCGTAGCGATCCCCCATTCTGGAGTCTCCTCTGGTCCTCTCGCTTCACTGACGCTAAGCGAGACAACGACAAAGGCAGACGGTGAGTATAATTTCAGAGCATTTACAGTAAAGCAGTGGTTTTCAACCGGTGGTCCAGGTACGGTCCCCAGCTAAATGATGGGAGAGTTGTAACCAAATGGGCCCTTATTTGATCTTTAACTCTTGACAGTCTCTCGACAGTTAAATTATTGGTAAACATCTGGCATTACCTAATTTAAGAGAAGTCCACACAATAGAGAATTTACCTGTTATCTCTCCTATTTCACCACATCAATACAGCATGGAATTGTGGACAACATCTTATCCAACGAGTCAACGACGACAAAAGTCTTTCGCTTTGGGTCTAAATCTCATCAAATGATGGTAAATAATGGGCCTTGTTATAAAAAATAAGTTGAAAACCACCACGGTAAAGGAACTCCTTTTGCGTCATCATCATGTCCCGATCTATACCCAGCAGCCACTGGAGTAGTCTGGTGTTATTTACCTGCAGGAAAAACACACTGCCCTCTCAACTTCCATGTTTTTACCTGTTTGGCATTGTAGCCCCCCAAGGCCCCTGCAGTCACATATAAAATACTGTCTTCTCTGTGTCTCCTGTGTCTTCTGTGTGTTGCACGGCTCGCAATGCATTTTCAATGGGAGTCATGTGGTTTGACGAGACAAGCTTGATCCCTGCTTGCTCCATGGGGGGGGGGGGGGGGACAGAAGAGTGCTATGGATCAAGCTTGGCTCGTCAAAACCAGGTGACTTCCATTGGAAATTAATTGCAAGCTGCTCTGCTCCCCCCCCCCCCCCACCATCAATCAAAACGATGACAGCCAACATGAAAAGGAAATGGTTGAAGAAACTACCCTCATCAGGTTTCTTGATATAAGGTCAGCTGAACCAATTGTCGTTTCTTCAAATCTGAAAATGGAACCATTTCCTTTCTTTCAGCTGCATTGTCTGTCCTCCTACAGCACCTGTCCTACTAGTAGTTGTGCGAAAGGGTTTTATTCACTGCCATATGGACAACAGAGCAGCAAGCAAACACTCTGTTTTGAGGCGAATGGCTTTAATACGCTGCCAAAATTCCTCTGAAAATTGGTTGATTTGATCAAGTTAACTTAATTCAACCTTGAGAAACATGATTCACATAAATGGTGATTTTAAAGCGAAAAGATTCTCTGGTAGAATTAAGGCTAGATAAAATAAAATAAATAAACAAATAAAGAACAGAATTAAGTCTGTCACTTTGTCCACCGGAGGGTGCTCAAAACATCAACTCGGTGGTTCTAACTACACAATTCAAAATGTGCAGGTTGCCAGATAAGTGGAAGAAGTATAGCCTGGCATGACCAGACTAATATCACTGCGTATATTAGATTGTGCGCTCTGATTGGTCACCCACAACTCTGGGCTGAGCGAAATGTAATTGAGGCGTGCCAGGCCAATATCTGCCCAGGGCATTTTTTTCCTCTTCTGGCAGATGTATCTGGTTTCAAGGCTATGAGAGAGAGAGAGAGAGAGAGAGAGAGAGAGAGAGACTTGCAAAATACTAAAAGATGTTGATGGATAGACCTTACTTAAGTGTTTACCATATGTTTTCCATTAATAATCTAAACCTAATTGTGGTGTAGTAATGGATGGATGGATGCACGGACGGGCGGATGGCAGACATAATACAGTATATACCAGAAACCGTGGGTTCTGTACAGTATGTACAGTATTCAAAAATTACAAAAGATTGAGGCTGCTATATATACATATTTGAAGTTTTTCAGAAAACTTAGGTCAGGCTTTAGAAGGCGTTTTTAGAATCGGCCGTATAGACCTAAATGGGTTAAGAGAAGTAAGAAGATGCGCAGTAGTGAGATATAGTGGGGTAGAAGCATGAAGCACCTGAAGCAAAAGTAACCTCAAAACTGTACAGTGTCGGGGTGAACGTACTGGTTTACTTTCCTGCCCACCTGCTCTCGGGACACATTGAGATCACGAGGGCCAAGTAAACACATTCTTCGACTATACGTGCACGGGACATTCAAGAGCAGTATAATGACTAATTTGTACATTGCATCAAGTCATTAAAGGCCCAACATACACAAACAAACACACACACAGGAATGTTAGAATGGGAGCCAGGGTTAGCCGAGTTACGTCATAGTGGGCGTCTTTCATTTAATTTCACTCGTCGGAGCACCAGTTAAAGAAAAAGGGACAATGCTGGCCCAGACAGGCTATAGCGTAGCCGTCTGGAACCTAGGCTGCTATAATTCCACCTGACAAGCGTGTCGCGGGATTGACTCCGGATCCCGGCGACCTTTGCTGCGCGTCACTCACCATTTCCTGTCAGTCTACCATCTCTATCAATAAAAGTGCACAAAAAGCCCTAAAATATATTAAAAGAAAAGGGGACAGTGGATTTTTTCCCCTTCATAGTTGGTAGTGTGTGAATGCCGTCTTCTCAACGCTCACATCGGCCATGCACTGTGAGCATAATTGCAGATTGAATCTACGGCGCGCGACACGAGTATATGAATTGGACATTACACTGTGGCTGGGAAGCAATTAGAGCATAGCTGTGGCCGTGGTTTTCTGGACCCACTGAAATATATCGGCCATTCATTTTCCCCCCATAGAGATTTACTAATTTTAAGCCGAGAATCAAGACACCCAGGATCCTGGTGAATCATGACCATATAACACCTTTGATTCAGTGAAGATTTTTTTTTTTATATATAAATATTTTTGTAAATCTCTATGGAAAGAAAACGAATGACGGATTTTTCAGTGGGTCCATAAATGTGGCCATACTGCCATGCTCTATTGGAGGTTATACAGTAGGTGCCTTGCTCAAGGCACCTAAAGTACATGACTAAATTAACTTTTCTACCACTGGTATAACTGAAAAGAGAGAGGAACCAAAGCATTCTTCATCCAAATAGTACAGCATTCCAAGCATTTAGATGAATTTAGACTCTGACACAATGGAAGCGTCAAATGGCCGCGTCAGCGACACTCCGACGGTTGTCTGCTCCGTTAAAAAACATTCCGAACCTTATTGAATCAATTGGAGTCATGCTCGGAGAGCTGTGGAAAAACACTTTCAAAGAAAAGCAAAAAAACTAACGCACCCATGGAAATGAAATCTTGGGACAAATCAAAGTGAAGACACAAGAGAGACAGAAACCTCAAACGAATTTGAGTTCATTGATTCACAAACGAATCGACGAATGGATTTTAGTTAATTGATTTAGTTCACAAATTAATCAATGGATGTGAGTTCACTGAATCTCTTCGCCGAACATAGCAGATCCGCAAGCTCACGACGCATTTGTGCAAGAAATAACAAAATACTAGAGCATCTACAGTAGGATAGAGGCTGGGGGCCGGGGGGGGGACGGACCCCGTTGTTAAAAGTTTAACCCATTCTGACCTGAGATCAGATTCATACGAGGTTTCCACTGGACACACACTGGTCTGATTAACCCATTCTGACCTGAGATCAGATTCTAAAAAAATGTCAGTCGTTCTTCGATTTTTCAAAAATAGCAGACCTACAAGCTCGTAGCGCGCCACTCGGTGGCGCGCTACGAGCTTGTAGATCTGCTATTTTGCAATAGCTAAAGCATAACATGATGCTGACACCAAAATGGGTTCCCGTTCAGAATGGGTTAATAAGACACACCCTGCTTGGTGGAAAATAAGTTTAAGAATCACAGCCTTGAAAATGTAGCCTCCTCCATCAAGCATTATAACAACATTGTATATAAACAACAATGTCTTTATAGTATGAACATTTTAGTCTTAATTAATTTCCCCTCCAACAGTCTTCATTTAGTTAAACCTATTATCCTGTACTTGGCTGACTTGGGGCCCTGTACCTTGCCTTACTCCTTATGCCTAAACCTTTTAGGTTAAAAGATTTAAAAATAGTTCAAGTTCAAATAATAGTTCCCTTGTATATCCCTCACTGGATACAAGAGATTACTCACCAAATTGGGTTGCCCTGTACCTCGGCTTAATCAACCTATTTATCCTATTATCCTCGTATAGAAAAAAAATAAAATAAAAAAGTGAGAACGTCTAGGAGCTCAATTTAACAAATTGGTTAAGTACCATCCTTCATACTTGGAATCCAACAGAGCAGCATCTGTACACTTTGACCTCATTCTGGTGTCCAGGAAAGCCCATCCCATCAGAACCTAACCACGTACAGACCTGTTGCACTTCATCCTGACAGGTCACAGGTCAGGTCACAGCTGAGCTGAACCCTCATCAGTCGGCATACAGGGCGCGGCGGTGATACAGAGGATGTGGCACACTGTACCTTCCTTCATTCCCTTCTCCAACACCGAGATTTATCTACGGATAATGTTGCCACTGTTTTTTTTCTAGTTCTGCTTTCAACAGCATTCAGCGTCATCACATAATCAAGAAACTGCATCACCTTAGTATTCCTCCACTCTTCATCTATACTGGAGTCCCAGCGTTCTAAGTAATAGACCACAAACAGTTCAAATAGGTACAGCATTCTCATCAGCTGTTATTACCAACACAGGTGCCCCTCAGGGCTGTGTCCTCACTCCTCTACACACTATACACAAATGACTGTAGAAGTCCTTCACCCACTTACATCACATACCTGGCTTAAATACTCTGATGACACTGCCATTCTCGGACTGCTTCATCATGACAACAACTCTGTTACGGACTACCAGCAGACCATTCCTCATTTTACACTATGTATGCTTGACTGGGGACAAAACAAAATAAATGGTCATTAAAACAACCCACACCAGACTCGAGCTCACTCAAACCCACTCCTTTGATCAACACTTTACATCTATTCATAAACTTTCTTAGCAAAGACTTCACTTTCAAGTTCCCTTCAAGTTAAGATCATTGTCCGTTTCCCCTCACCTTCTGTTATTACTGTACAAAAGCATTATTCAACCTATTCTGTTGTATGTTCTCCAGGTTTCTTTACTGTATTGTTCATGTCGAACATGTCTAGTTCAAAGTCTCAACCAATGCGTTTGCAAAAGCACGCCATCTGGTGACCATGGCAAACATGAGATGTTGAAAGAAAGCAGGGGCTTGCAACTCACTTTAAGATGCTCCTGACTTTATTTAGCGACAGGCAGGCAAAAAATACAAACGTTTCGACCTTACGGTCTTTGTCAAGTATATAGACGAGATAACAGGACTATGTCCTGTTGCTAAATAAAGTTTGGAGCATATTAAAGGACAACTTTAGTTTTTTTCAACCAAGGTTCATGTTTTAGGTTGTTATTAGAGAAAGTAAAAGATGAGTGTTATTTCTTTTTCATTTGCCGCTTTCTTTCGTTTTAGGGATTTTAGCTGTTTTTGACAGGGGGCATTCGAGCATGGGGCTAAAAAAATATTTTTTTACAAAATATTATGGCGATTTCTTTTTTTTAATTATTTACTATAGTCCTACTAGACCCCAGGAAATTACATCTGGCCACAGAAGATCACAGGATCTACTGAATGTGAAGGAGGCCTACTGGGGGGAAGCCACACTGTGTGTCATAGGCTCAATATGCAGTTTGACACATAGTAGATCTCGTGATCTTTTGTGGCCAGATGTCATTTATTGGGGTATAGTAGGACTATAGTAAATAGTAAATAATAAATCGCCATACAATACATTTTTAGCCCCATGCTCGAATGCCCCGCCCCCCTGTCAAAAACAGCTAAAATCCCTAAAACAAAAGAAAGCAGCACAATTAACACTCATCTTTTACTTTCTCCAATAACAACCTAAAACATAAACATTGGTTGAAAAAAACTAAAGTTGTCCTTTAAAGTGAGTTGCGAGCCCCTGCTTTCTTTCATTGTTTACCGTTTCTACAGTTTTGGCTGAGCGCCAATGGAGGATGTGCGACACTTTTCTTACCCTGAAACAAGATATGTCGGACATTTTAACTCAATTCATCCGTTTGATCTGCAACTTGAATATGCCTTTGTGGTGACTGCACATACAACCCTTATTCGGAAAGAGAGTCTGCTATAAATGTCTAACTCGTACATTTTAACATCTATACTACTTTATACATCTACTTGTATATACCGCTTCCATTGAAGCGATACAAAATGGCATCAATTGGTGGTCCGTGGAATGTCAAACTGGGGGTCCTTGAAATTAAAAAAGGTTGAGAATCACTGAACTAAACTGTACCAATGGAACCAAAAAGGACCCAAAAGGACCCACACCCTCTCAGAGTTACCTTCCCCGGACAAGACATTGAGAACGAGTAAACTATAAAACACAAACAAAAGCAAAAAAAAGCATCTGAGCTGACGCCTATACTGAACGGAAATGTTTTGTTCCTATTTTGAGAATAATATGTTTGTAATTCATTAGCAAACAGCTCAAAATATTATTCAGATAACTCCAGAAGTAGGGCAGCACTAATATGGACCAAAGGTAAACTTGTACATTTAATATTTTTTGCTATTTTGAGGTATTTGTATACTTTACTTGAGTATTTCCAATACTTTTACTTCTATTCCACTACATTTCAAAAGCAAATATTGGTGTAAATATTACACCACTACATTTATTTGAAAACTTTAGTTACTAGTTACTTTGTAGTTTTTTGATTATTATTAAAAAAAAACATACATTACCCACTTCAGCCCTATACATTTCAGTTTATATACATTTAAAACTTGAAATGGGACATTCTGCATGATGAGTAATATAAGAAATGTACTTCTGGTACTTTAAGTACATTTAGTTCCCAATATGTTTTTTACTGTACATTTTGAATTCCGGACTTTGGGCTTAACTTGTACGTTTTATTTCGTTAGAAGAGGCCAAACTAATATTGTTAGTTAACGCGTACGTTGTAGTTGTACCATGATTTGATTTGGGTGTGTTCTAAATAAAGTGTTAGTGTTGATTATCGTGTATTAATCTTAACTATTACACTAAAAAGGATAAGAATAGAACTTTTTATATAGTACAAATACAATAATGTTTCAAGTTTAGACCACACTCAAACAAATTACACAATAATCAATAAAGACTTTATTTTAGAACACACCCAAATAAAATCATATTATGGTGTAGGGCATTAACGACTTGAGATTTTTCCCAGTCGTCTTGCCAGACAGTAAAGTTGAAGTCGTATCGATTTATCGTTTATGGCGGGGGGGGGGGGGGGGGGGGGGGGGGTGTTCGGCCGCGGGAAGGCCGCGGAGAAAAACCACACTTGACACACTGCTGTTCAACTTGAGCAACTTGTATTTAAAGATCTGTCTTTGCAACATATCACAGTATGCACTTTTCTTGAAATTCTTTCTTGAAAAACAATAAGGACAATTAGAGGCAGAGCGCATATTATATTCAGTCAGTCAGACAGACCACATTGCTGTCATTGCTGCATGCACAAAAGACGTCAGCTTATTAGGCCTACAATAAAATAAAAAATATATGCGCTGACTGCACTGCACTCTCAACTTGAGACAACTTCAACAAATATTAAATTAAATTAAAACTCCAGATTATGCTTTTGAAATAAAAACGAAAATTAAATAATCCCATAAAGGTCCTGCCTTT
Organism: Protomyctophum bolini; assembly: GCF_963924005.1. NCBI lineage: Eukaryota > Metazoa > Chordata > Actinopteri > Myctophiformes > Myctophidae > Protomyctophum > Protomyctophum bolini. The sequence goes on from NC_137885.1 coordinate 7,457,561, forward strand.
CATCTCCTCTTTAATGCTGGCTCGCACGGAGTCACTCTCTCGGTTGATATTAGCCCACAGAGTTTTGTGGCACGGGGCTGTGTATTCCGGTTCAAAAAATTTCAGCATCGCTTTGAAGCCTCTCCCTTGCGCTATACACAAAGGTCTGGTGTCTTGGACAATTACATCTATAATTAAACCTGTGATTTCCCGTTTTCTTTGGTCTGATAGAGGCTTTTTGGCGTAACTGCTCATTGACGTCTGCACTGGGCGACTATAGTATCCCCCTTACCGGCATGCTTGTTTTTGAGATGGCCGAGCATAACGCTTGTGTTCTTGTGGTACGCGTAGGTCGCCTTACAGAGTGTACATGACACCGTTTGTTTTTCTTCATTTAATGTGAAGTATTTCCACACGTGTGACCATCTATTTGTCGGGGTCTGCGAGCTGGTTTCGCCTGCATTCTCTCTCTCCGCCATTGTTGTTTTCGTCTTAACACCTTTCTCCTTATTTTTCCCTCCACTGTGCTAAGTTCTGTGTTTACGCATGAGGTGATTATTGGTAAAGCCAGGACACACTATCAGGGTAAGCCAATCAGGTTTTGCATTCCGTGTCCCACACACACAATCGCATGAAAAAAGGGGGAAAAAAAAGAAAAAAAAAGCTCAACTTTCGACTCGCGCTGCTGCGAGTCGACTCGTGATAATTTATCGATAAATCGATAAATCGATTTTTTGATGAATGCCCTATTATGGTGTGCATGTTCAATCAATTATTCCATCAAAGCAAACGGCATAAACAATATTAGTTTGCCTCTTCTACAGTTATTCTAAGTTATTATTTCCCACCACGGCGTAACCTCGCATCAGACTATCCAGCATAGCTATATCCACCTCAGTGAACAGTCAAGACGGGCAGTGTCGGTGGACCAATAACAGGCAGGCGGGCGTTACCATGCCTCTGCCATGCCTATGCTCAGACGCAAACAAGATTCACGCATGCATGATGATGGCATAGGTGTCTGTAGTACTCTCTCTGAATGAGAGAGATACTCTTTAAGAGTTTCAACTTGACTTCAGTTCTAGAAGCTGTATAGAACTGTATTCACTCTAATTAACCAACACACCATTATTTTGATATGATTCTGTGCTTTCATAGAGAGAAAAGAAAACACAATGACAGTCATTCTAGTAAAGGCATAGTCACATTTTGCCTGACCCATCCCGTCGGATCGGGAGCAAAAAAACGTGATCGAGAAATCCCTAATTGACACCCAAATTGCCTGTTAACCACTTAGAACACTATATCGTCCCATATCTAACAAAGGAGGGGACCTAGTACAGAGCCCTGGGTGACTGCGGTCAACTGAATACATACTGTAGGGTTTCATTAGTTACAGTAAAACAAAACAAATCAAACAAACAACCCCACCTTTTAAGAACACTCGTCAAAGCACTCTAGACTAGCTCCCTATAATCCTCCAGGCCTCAAAGCAACTGTGGACTATGTTCCGCTAATGACACTAATCTTAAGAGTATGAATTTGGTAAACAAAATGAACTACACACACACACACACACACACACACACACACACACACACACACACACACACACGCAACAAGTAACAGCCATTGTCTAAACACCTGCTGAAAGAAATACAGTCTGACAATCAACAGCACAGTTTTTATACTCTCGAGTTAAATGAAAACCTATAGGAGTTGGCTATGCCACCAGCAAAATACAATGACAAGTATAACCAGAGATTGAAACTGAGATAGAAACAATGATGGAAGTGGTAAGATTAGAAGCAGCAAGATAAAAAGCAGAGAGAAAGCCAAAGGTAGGAACAGAAATAGAAACGTTGGAACAGTTACAGCAGCGGACATAGAAACAGCAGATAAGAGACAGAGATAGAAACAGTAGATGGATAGAAATAGAGATAGAAACAGCAGATAGAAGTATAATAGAACAGAGAAGAGATGAAAACACATATAGAAAAAGATAAAAAAAGAGATAGAAGCCGATATAGAAACCGTACACAGAAACAAGAGATAGAAGCAGAGGACAGAAGCAGTGGGTGAAATCATCACCTGTCAGAGTTAAAGGTCTTCCGGCAGACAGACAGCTCAGCAGCAGTATGGAGGGCCAGCTCTCGTCCCTGCCGTGTTTTATTTGTTCCTGGCAGCAGCCGTACGGCCCCTGCATGATGAGAGAAGGAGGGGACCCGTGGTGTGATCATACAGTGGGCCGGACATTTTGATCTAGGAATGCAACAAAAACACTGCAGCCCTGAGATCATTGGATGAATTAATGCAGGAACGTGGGATTTTACATGCATGCGTGTGGTCATCAACAGATTCTCAGAATAGCTAGAGACAATGTGCTATTTTGTTGTTATCTACAAGTACATATTGTACACAAGGAGGACCTGGCAAGGAGCTAAAGCTCATAAAGGAGAGCTGGGGAGAGGGGAAACACAATACAAATGTGACCAGATTTGACTGAGAGCCTGCCATGGCGCAAACTACAGCTTTTCACCAGACGAGAAAACTTGTTTTCCCCCTTTTTTTCAAAATCAGTTAATAGCACAGGCTGACTCTTGTCAGCATGTCTGAAATAAGCTGAAATCGACATGTAAATAATATGAAATAAATGCTGAAACATGTAGCTATAGGTGTAATGTTAGAGACCACAGAAGTGAACCTTTCAAGCCTGTTTTCTCAACTCGCTGTTTTCCGCTGTCAATTTGAAGTTATGATTCCCTGCTTGCATGTGACATGAAAAAACTAAAATTCAAAGAAATTCAAAAACGGCAGCCCCTCTGAAGTCACAAATATCAGGGACAGATGGAAAACATTAAAGGGACACTTTCCTGGGGGTCTTTATGTGTGTAATATGTCATCTCTGATGTCATGGACAGCGGGCTCACTTACTTCCTGGACTACAATTCCCACAATGCGTTGGTGCACTGCTCCTCCTTGTGGATAGGGGGAGGGCTGTCTTACTGAGACAACATGTAGTCCAGCCAATGACTGTCTAAAGAGGACGAGACGCGAAGACCGCTCCATGGAGCAACATGGCGTCGCCCGTACGGTCTTCGCGTCTCCTCCTCTTTAGACAGTCCTTGAGTCCAGCCAGGAAGTAAGTGAGCCCAGTGTCCGTGACATCAGAGACACTGGGCTCACTGCTAAAATCTAAAAAGGGGGAGTATGCTAATGTGTATATGCAAAATCCGAAAAGGGTATCATCACAACTGTCCCACCTTTGCAGGTACTCGCCCCTGCGCCATCTGTGAGCCAGTGGCATCTCTCCGTCTCTCCTTCCCTCAAGGCACAAGGCAGTGGCGTCGTCCTCCCTAAGCCGTCCCTTAATTTCAAGAACCAGTTTGACTTGGGCCACCGACCCGAATAATTTTTAAATCTCTGGGACCCCCATCTACATTGCAAAGACGGGGAGTTACAGACCTGTAAGGGTCCATTTGCACACCGTCAAAGATACTGCCTGATACTGATAGCCATAATCATTTCCATATTGAAAAAAATATATCATATAAAGTATTAAGTATAAAGATATTAAATGTGTCTTTGTATATTGATTTGCCATATATACGATGTGAAAATGTTGTTTATGAAGCCTGAAATCCAAACAAATGTGTATTTATATGTTGCTATATGTTCAATAGCCTACAAAAAGTCCAGAGGATGTTTTTTCCCCACACATGTCCCCGGAAGGCTTCAGGTCCAGACAGGATATGTGGCCGGCTGCTGCATTCATGCAGTCAGGAGCTATAGCGGAGGCTTGGTGTCTGTCCCATCTACCAAAAATCACTGGACTCATGTACTGTTCCGCCCACCTGGAAAGACTCTATTATAATTCCTGTTCCCAAAAAGGCAGGCTGCAAGGAAAATAATGACTATACCGTCCGGTCGCTTTGACTTCAGTAGTCATGAAATGCTTTGAGAAAATCATTGTCAGTCTGCTGAAGGCAGCGGTATAGGCTGCTCATTGGACGTCTTTCAGTTTGCCTATAGGAGCAACAGGGGACGCAGTCTTGACCTTGGACCATTTTCTTTTGAAACACTTGGACAATAACAAAGCCTATGCACGCCTTCTTCTTGTAGATTTCAGCTCAGCGTTTAACACAATACAGCCACATCTATTAATAAAACGGTTGAGGGACCTAAATGTCCATCCACTTATTATTAGATGGTACCACTCATTCCTAACTAAACGCACACAAAGGGTCAGTGTGAATGGCACTATGTCAGAGCGCAGAACCATGAGTACTGGAGCACCCCAGGGCTGCGTTAGCTCACCTGTCCTTTTTACTCTGTACACAAATGAGTGTAGAAGTGGCAACCCGAACAATTGCATCATAAAATTCTCGGATGATACTGCCATCTTAGCCCTTCTGGATAAGGATAGGGATTTAGCTGACTACTTTTCAGAGGTACAGAACTTTGTAAAGTGGTGTGACGACAACCACCTTATTCTTAATGTTAAGAAGACACAGCAGATGGTGTTTGACCCCAAGAGTATTGGTGACCACAGGCCTGTGGTCATCCATGACTCGACCGTCTCACAGGTCTCCACATAAAAATACTTGGGGATCTGTATTGACAACTTACTAACTTGGAATACACATGTTGACAGTCTCTGTAGTAAACTACAGCAAAGACTGCACTTCCTCCGACGTCTCAGGGTTCATGGTGTTGACCAAAGATTTATGTTAGTGTTCTATCGAGCAGTCTTGGAAAGCCTGGTCAGGTTTGGCATCACAGTTTGGTTCGGTAACCTCTCAGTGCAACTGAGGTCCAAATTGTTCAGATTGGTGCAGACTGCAGGGAAGATCATAGGGGTAAGACAACTCCCCTCTCTGCAGTCTATTTATGAGCAGGCTACATTAAAACAGGCTCAAAAAATTGTCAGTGATGTTACCCATGTTTTAAATGGCGAGTTTGTACTTCTGCCCTCTGGGAGAAGATACAAAGAACCAAAGTGGAAGTACATCAGATTTAAAAAATCGTTTGTATCAGCATCAACTAAGATGCTGAACGAGGCTCTGAAACAGCGGTAACTACGTGAGGCTAGATTATCCACATCATGTGTGCAATTGTGTAATGTTGTGTGTCTTCCTCTGTAATGTATTCTTGTTGTCATTAATGTTTTATGTGTGGCTGTATAGCTGGGGTGAAAGCCCAAGACAAATTTCCCTTGTGGACAATATAGTTTACCTTGACCTTGAAAAAACCTATAATTCAATTGTGAATCATGTAGGAAAAGCAAAGAAAAAGACTAATTGCTATTTCTCCCACTTCCTTGTTTTTCTCCGAAACCCCCGCGCACTCTCTTAAGGTGAATTATGTCCCTAGAAAGTCACATACAATCGCAAGCATTCATGTGACAACTAATGGCAAAGTAAAATGTCATGATCGTGGTGGGCCGGCCATATCCAGTCCAGTCATGAGGGTCAGCAAATGGAAATGAAGAGCGATCACGGGAGTGGTTTTCTTCAGGGACTGTTAGGGTTGTGTGTGGAGGATCAGGTGGTGGGGGATGTGTGTGTATATGTACATCATACGTACCATACTTATGGATGCACATACGCGCACGCACACACGCACGCGCATGTGGTTGAAAAGCATTAAATAGAGGGGATTCGCATGCATAAAGTGAGTGGCAAATCGAGTGGCAAAGTGAGTGACGTGCAGTGTTGTTTTCGTCGACTAAAACTAAGACGAAAATGTTCGTCGACTATACCTTTTTTCACTGACGAAAACTAAATAGAAACTAAATGAAAACTAAGCTATGGAGACTAAAACTAAGACTAAATATGTTGACAATTTCGTCAAGAAATAAAAACTAGACTGAAATGTTAGGAAGGGACTATAGTGGACAAGAGATCCAGTTTTATGCTGGGTTGCATGCTGAAAATAGCAGATATATACAATCTCACAACGCGTCGCATGTATATCTGCTATTTTCAGCATGCAACCAAGGTGTAAAATATGTCATTACAACGACATCAAGGCCTGTCAAAACACATTTTAGTCGACTAAATCAACTGTAGATTTAGTCGACTAAAATCGTATGACATTTAGTCGACTAAAACTAGACTAAACACTAGAACATTCCAGGCGACTAAAATGTGACTAAAACTAAGTGAAAACTATTCAAGAGACTATGACTAAAACTAAAATAGAAATTTGCTGCCAAAAACAACACTGGTGACGTGGGCCGATTTTCTCATCATAGTGAGCTTGTAGTCTTGGATTTTTGAGAACCACTGTTCTAAATCCTAATAGTTTTCCCCAAAAAAACGTGTTGCTCTGTGCATACAATCTAAATCTAAAATGACACAGATGCTATATCCATGCGGTTATACCATAGGCGGGATCGTGAGGCTATAGTGCCAGTGACAGTGAAGCGTTATGTGTCCCACCGCAGTTCTAGGAAAGCCCTGCTGTGATTGGCCAGTAGTCGTTGCGATTGACAGTTCTCGTTTCTGCGACCGGTCATTATAGTCCTACAACTATACAACCTATCAAACCCTCACCCTAAACCTAACCTCCCACGGGGCAGCACACCTAAACTTACCCCATGTCTAACCAATGACTAGGCTAAACTAAGTATGTCAAAGCATGTATGGCAAATGAGGTCAGTGTTGTGATCTTCATATATGGAGATCCAGGTGATGATAGTCAGCTCCACATATGGAGATCCATGTGTTGTAATTGATGACATCAGGGATCTCCATGTGTATGGGCATAACAGGTATTGTATATGGCATTGTCTGGGAATGCCCACAAGAACCTTTTTTTAAATATATTTTTTAATTGGCGTTTTCAGGCGCTGTGTTACGAGGCGTGATGTCAGGAGGCGTGACTCGCAACATTCCCATGTATTGGCTTAATATTGATGACATCAGGGATCTCCATATATGGGCATAACAGGATTGTAGGGGTGACGTCACAAGGCGTAATGGGCTGGCGACCATATATGGAGGCGTGACCGACTGACGGGTTTTGCAAGTTTTCATAGTAATCGGCGACCTTCGGTTGCAACTAAACTCACATACAATACATTTTACTTAGCGTGAGCTCGGATTAATGTTAGGTCCCAAACATGGTACTTTATCCCATTTTGAGCAGGAAAAAAAACACTAATAACGCGTGCACGTGTACCGCGGATTATCATGTCGGCTGTTGCTATACAATGGGACTCGGGAGGCCTGTGGAGGCTATAGCAACAGAGGCTAACGGTAGCAGGAAGAAAAAAAAAGGTACCAATAATATCTTTTAATATATTTTAATCAAATCTTGTGTTTCTCGTGGATGGCCCACTTGGTAAAAATAGCTTTCCTGGAGATATCTCGTGAATGGCTTGGGATTGGCTTAATGGGAGCTAACGAGGATGGGGGAAACCCCTGCTATACTGAACCAACACTATCAATGATTGCTGTCATATTCAGAATGTAGAACTTTAACTTTCAACCAAATGCCTTTCGCTGTAACCAACCACGTACTGTACTACACACCACCCGTGAACTATATGCAGTATGCACTCAGCAGACTATATGCACATTATCTGCCTTGTCTGCTGTGAGAGAACATGTTCACGTGAGTGAATTTGGACCTCTGCTTGAACTCATTAAGGAGAAAATGAGACATTAGCCTACTTGGACCTAGTGGCATAATATTGACCCAGTTACTGCTGCAGGGAAGAGACGGACCAGTCTATCAGTGGTTTTCAACCCTTTTCACATTAAAGTCTATTATTTTATTCGCCATTTTGGACCACACGTCGCAACGCATTGTGAGCTCGTAGATCGGCTACCGGTATTTTTCAAATGATTTCGAGACATTGTGGAAGCTTGTGAAATGGGATATTCTGCGCAATGAGTATTTTTAGAGAGAGAGAGAGAGAGAGAGATGGGTTGTGACACACAGCAATAAGGTCGTTGGATGCACCCATGGGACGTATCCTCAAGTGATGTTTCCTGAGGTCAACGGGGTTTCGGGTCTACCGACATCATACTCAGGCGACCCAGCCGGTGGTTGATCAAATCTCGATTTACGTCCCAGCAGCTATACCCTCAATCAGTCCATCAGGGAATGAGCAAGGCCACACGATCCGTTGCTCCGGGAACTACTCTGCCGGGACTGGGAGAACCAAATTCTGGCGCGTGGAAGGACTATAGGCTCAGCCTCTGTGGGTTGACTCCTGTCCGGGCCCCTCCTATGTGTCACCAGGTCCACTCCTGCTCTCACCAGGCCCAGGACCTGTGCGTTGCACCAGACTCCCAGCAATGGATTAGCAGCCAAGGTGCCCGGAACGCTATAGGCCGTCCCGAGGGCGAATTCCGGAGTTTTACTTGTAGCAGAGTATTTCTATATTGCAGTATTGATACTTTTACTTAAGTAAAAAAATGTGAGTACTTAATTTATAGGTTGTGGTATCAACAAAGATCTGGACACTTCTTCCACACGCTGAATTGATATATGACTGAGATTAGAGGAGAGATTGCCAATCTATCAAAGAAATCACCAATCTATAGAAGCAGACAATAGCATATCGAGACGATTGAGCTTGAACACTGGCTTGTGCGAAGTATGACATATAGCACAGTATTAATGTATGGAAAGAAACATGGAGATACAAGGTTTCTGCCCCGACATCAACAAAAAAACATCTGTGTCAATGAGGTCATTGTTGACCTTAATTTATATGCTCTGCCCCGCCGCGACGGTGTCGAATGGCCATGCAGAATATAGCAGACCTACAAGCTCACAACGGGTCACATTCATGGCACGCCGTGAGCTTGTAGGTCTGTAGTATAGGCTGTTCTCGGTGCGTTGTGCGATGGGGGTGTGAACGGGGCTTGGGCATGATCGCTGGAGGCAGGCCATCTGTTCTCTGGACTGTTATCTGCATTGGCAGCATGTCAATGTATGTCACCTCCATGGAGAACACCCACTAATACTGGCATGCATGCATGATACAGCGCGCGCGCGCGCTCGCTCACACGCTCACACACACTCACACTCACACACACACACACACACTCACTGACTCACACATGAGGAGGGCTTGTACAGTATACAGTAGTAAAGCACGAGTAGGCCTACAGTCCAGCACAACTCACTTCAGACTGGTCTGATTGTTTTAGGAATATTCTGAAAATAATACCCACGTTTTTCACCAATCTCCCCCCCCCCCCCCCCCCCCCCCCCCCACATGATATTTATTTTTCGTTATTTTGTGAAACGTCATGATGAAATATTATCGAAGAGTACCTCAAGTTGCCATGTAAGTGCTGTACTTACAATATATTTTGATGAGAAATATTTTACATTGGGTAAAATATTCCCGCGTGTTTAGTGATGGTGTGACAAAAAAGGATGTTTAGTGTTATAGGGTTAAATTAAATAGCCATTAAGAAAAAACAAAATAAGACTATTTGCTAAAGGGAAATGTGTTATTAAATCACGTTTGATGAATTGTAACCTGATATCTTTGAATATCATGTGGGTCAATTTATCCCTCGATTTCAATCAACGTACCACTAACCTGGGGCAATTTCAGCCACAGAAACACTTTATTTGATATATAAAGTCACATTTTTATGTCTCTTTTCATTATTTCAATTGATTGACATGCTGCTATAAGGGTATTTTGCCTTGCTTCAAAGAAATAAATGCATGTAGCACGCACACGCACACACACACACACACACACACACACACACACACACACACAGTCTTACAGTAGCACTTGAAAACTTCAACAACAGCAAAGATATTTTATCAGTAGGCCTATTTAAACTATTTGAGTCAGTTTGGCTGTGTACTGTCAACGCCCGGCTTCACGTGGGGAAGGAAAAAAACAAGATTTCGCTTTCTTTTTTGATTGTTTGATTTGTTTTCTCACCACTGGGTAGCAAGTGGACACAAATGTGATTTTGCTAGATTTACGACCAAATGGGTTTACGACCGGGATGGGTTCTCCCAATCAAATCTGCACAAATAAACTCAATCAGAGCAGCAGATTGAATTTGTCACTTTTCAGTCATTACTATACCTAGTACAGTTTATTGGGGGGGGGGGGATTTTGTTCAAGCTATTCGCTTTTATCTCAAATTGAATTAGACGCGTAATTACGAAAAAAACACTGACGACGACATACAGTCTGCTTTACTTAACCCGTTTGGGCCCGAGGACGATTCTATGTCAGTTGGTACTCAACCCTTTTCACGTCAAGGACCCCCAGAATTATTTGTATTTGGCCGCAGAACCCATCTGAAAATATGTTGTTCCAGGTATACCCACCCAGAAGCAAAGATTTTAGTTAAAAACGTTCACTAAAAAAATAATAGCGGACCTACAAGTTCATAGCGCGGCACTCGGTGCCTCTAGCAGTGTTGTTTTCGTCGACTAAAACTAAGACGAAAAATGTTCGTCGACTACCTATTTTCACTGACAAAAACAAATGGAAACTAAATGAAAACTATGCTATGGTGACTAAAACTAAGACTAAATATACTGACAATTTCGTCAACAAATAAAAACTAGACTAAAATGTTAGGAAGGGACTAGTGGACAAGAGATCAAGTATAAGTCATTTTACACTTGGTTGCATGCTGAAAATAGCCGATCTACAAGCTCACAACGCGTCGCAGCGCGACGCGTTGTGTGCTTGTAGATCGGCTATTTTCAGCAAGTGTAAAAACAGTCCTTACGACGGCATCAGTGCCCACCAAAATACATTTTAGTCGACTAAATCAACTGTAGATTTAACACTAAGACATTCCAGGTGACTAAAATGTGACTAAAACTAAATGAAAACTATTCCAAAGACTATGACTAAAACTAAAATCAAAATATGCTGCCAAAAACAACACTGGCCTCTAGTACCCCCTTTCCATTATTTCTGAATCCATCCTTGTACGACTTATAGAATATTGATATCCAAAAGGCCAGTCAGTGTGCCAGCATAATAATAATAGCAAATACATGTCGTTTTCTATTCATTGTCTCCACCAGGCCCGAAGAAGGAGGAGGAGGAGAGAGAATGTTTTGCTTTTTTGCACCATGTTCGTCCGTCTGTGTGTCAGTCCGTCCGTGTATACAGATAATCACCGGGGACTGTTGGCCAATATGCAATGCACAGCAATCATATTGTCTACTTATACTTCACAGGTGTTATTAATTAAGGGTCTGGTCCATTCGGGTGCTGCTATATTTGTGCATGTTAGCCACATGATGCTTAATTTAGGAAACTCACCAACCCACACTTGACCACATTATGCTTTCCCCGAATTGAAATGTATAACAAGGTATATAGGCCCAGGGTTCTTCAACATGGGAGTCCGACCGGGACCCCTAGTGGGTCCTCAGAGATACTACAGGGGGGTCCGCAAAATCTTTGTGTGATAGGAACTTTTTTTTTTTTTTTTTTTTTTTACATGAACCACTTGAACCTAAAACTTTAGCCAAAAATAGAAGATCTACAACTACACAATGCATGACCGCTGCGAGGCATTGTGAGCTTGTAGATCTATTTTGCGTTCTGGTGTAGAGGGAGGGGGGAGCGGACCAAGTACAGAGTCACAGGTCGGGTTTACTAAGTGACTAAGTATTTAAGTCACTTAGTATAAGGTTTAAGTGGTTATAAGAAAAGAAAATACACAATATAAAACGTTCATTTACACACAACACGATTACAGTGTTGGCAACTCCATTTTCTACAATATGTACAGCAGTATCCCTACTACATCTCTCTCTCTCAGCTAAGAGGTCACTGGCCTGAAACACATTGAAGACCACTGGGTATAGGCTTCCCAGTGACCCAATAACCAGGCCACTGCAGGTTTTAAAATTCAAATCAAAGTCAATGAATTCAAAACAAAACTCCTATTCAGGGCAGGAATTTCAGGCCGTGGCGGTAGTTGCCCCTTAGTTTGGTCTTGTGACCCTATAAAAATGGTTATGTCCCGACTCGGCCACAGTGGACTTAACCCATTCAGGCCTGACGTCGAAATTCTAAATAAATGTTTTCTAAAATCATGACAATTTTCGGAAATATTTGAGGCACATTTTAACGATTTTTCAAAAATTAGCAGACCTATACAAGAGCTTGTAGATCTGCTATTTTTCAATAGCTAAATTATAACATAATGTTTGAAACACCAAAAGGGGTTCCCGCCCACCACTCCTCTGTCTTTCTTGTCAACACGTCGACACCAGTCTCTTCATGTAGACGCCAGTGTCCAATCCAGTGACTTTGATTGGTGCACGGCCGAGCATGGATCAGATTGTAAATACTTAAAGGTATATTCAGTGATTTCACTCACAAAACCTTAGGTTTCGTTTTTGGCTGGGACCCTAAGCCTTTCAACCAATCAGGATAGAGAGCCAAAAACGAAACCCAAGGTTTTTTTGACCCCCAGGGGTTAACTGGGGACAGGGAGGAACTCCTTATATGGTCAGCACAGTCTATAGTAGAGAGGATTATCACAACAAAACAAAAAAATAAGTGATATTTGAATTAAGTGAAATCACTGAATACACCTTTAACCTGTAAATTCAATTAATTCTCTCAATGGTCTAAAATGCACTGAAAACATGGCCTTGCCCCTAAAATGACGAAATGCAAGGCCTGCTCCTATACTCTTCCCTACCATAAATTAACCCAAAATACAAATATCTAACCTAATATGAACAATAAAAACTGAGAGCAAACTGATAACAAAACGATAGGTCACCCACCCCTACAGTACACCAAAGGCATTACATTATCCAGCATATTATCAACCCATGGTAACGAAACACTTAAAAGTACAGAGTGCTAGTGTTCGGAGGCTCAACCCGATCTCACCCGAACACGATGAATTAACACGGATTGGCACATTCCGTAGATACTACACTTAAATCCTTCATTAAAATACGGGGAAGCAGCTTTTTGCTTCTATGGGCCGTCGGCATGGAACAAACTCCCACTGTACCTTCGTCAGGCAGCCTCTGTAGACATTTTTAAAGCTCAGCTCAAGACCCACTTCTACAACATAATTGAGTTTTAATTTGCACGTTCCCACCCTGCCCTGACTGATTTGCTGCATGTGGTGTTTTTATTATTATTTTATTTGTTTTTATTTGTTTTTATTTATTTTTATTTATTTTATGTTCTTATATTCAATTTTGTTCTTTGCCATTGTTTTATCATTTTAACTACTTATGTTGTATTGTATTCTATTTTTGCCCTGTGAAGCACTTTGCGCTACATTTATGTATGAAAGGTGCTATACAAATAAAGTTTATTATTATTATTATTATTAACTGCGACGGAGGGGCGGGTTGCGAAGTTCGATTGACGCGACTTATAGCCCCGTTCCGAGTTTGCAACCCAATAGGCCCAGAATCGTATAAATAATGTTGTGGGGAGCGCATTTTGCTCCAACTGAGATAATGGGGGTGAAAGCCACACCTCCGCTGAGGTCAAAAAGGTATAGTAACAGTGAGACATTTTCCCACTGTGTCACCCAAAGCGCAACACTTAACAACTTTAAATAACATGCCCTCGAAATAGGGACACAAGCTTTAAAACACTTAACCACTTTAAACTTGGCGTCCCATGTTTTTTGGGCCAGTTTAATGACGTGCCCAGAAATAGTGACGCCAGGTGCTTGCAGGGACATGTCATGATTGCCATCACTCAATCACAGGCAGTTTGAGTTAAGCGGCTGGGATGGAGCCCAACAGCCATTGGACAAATGGATGTTGTCGTGCTCCATTGCGCGGGACGTCAGTCTTGCGGTCCCCTGACATGTTTGGCTGTGACAGAGCCAGCGTGGCCAGACCTTGCGAGAGAAATAAGTGGTCACCCCGCAGCACACACAGAAACACACACAGACACAGACACAGACACAGACACACACACACACTAAAGTCGGCCAAAAACACAGCCCCCTAACATACAGTATTAGGAGGGCAGTATGAGTCAGCAGAACCAATGATGGTTGTTTAATCTAACACGGTTAAAACAGAGTTTGACTATTGACAAGCAACTTCAAAAATGACTGTGAGTGTTCACAAAAATCTGAGTCGAAGATAAAAATGACCCAAAAAAAAGAAGTTTGAAAGTGAAACATCCCTCTTCGTAAAAGTATAGCAATACCACAATGTACAAATTAAATATCTTGCTCTGTGTTAAATATGCTTGTAGATTGGCTATTTCCGGTGAAAACCTATAACCACAGTGGTGAAAGGAGAACTTTCACCCCTTTTTTGACATTATCGTCATATAATTGGGCTAACGGAAAATAGTCATTATGAATATGAGATAGCACCGTTTCTGTCTACTCACTCCGCGTCTCATTGGTGGGCTGTAGGCAGCTCTAGAACCCGTCTGCCAATGACGATGCGGGGATTCCAAGCTAATGGAAACTGAAGGCTTTCTCTTCCTGGAAAGTTCATCCATCCATCTTCAACCGCTTATCTGGAGTCGGGACGCTGAAATAGAAGTCATTCTTGCATGACTAAGTTTGAAATCTTGGGGTGGGGGTATAGGGAACTGTGACTGACATTGTGCATTTGTTTGTTTAACTGTATGTATGTTTTTGTTATTATTTTGTTTTTGTTCTGTATTTATTGTTGTTAAAACATTTCCTGATGTTTCTTGGAAAATTGTGTTTGTATTTGTGCTGCCATGGGTATGTGGGGGGGGGGGGGGATATATGTGAATAATTGTTTTGAAATTACTTATGTTGTAAAGAAAATCAATAAAGATTTCAAATGTTTGAAATCTTGTTTGAAATGGCCAAACCTGCCTACCGATGATGTCACTGGTGCCATCCTACAATTAACATTTGTGAGGACCAATTATTTGAAGATCTGAAAGAATTGTGAAGTGGTCCTTTTACTGTATCATGTCCAAGTAAAAATAATTTGTCTCAAAATATACTTAAAGTATATATCATTATGCACAACAATCATATCGTGTTAGTTAGTGGAACTGCATGGGCATTAACCTCCAAGCCCTATTTTACACTTTGCAGATTTACAATTGCAGATCTACAAGCTCAAACATTGCAGGGGTCTGGCATGAGAAATGCCACACAAAAGAAAACGTCTGAATTACACACATATGGGCCACTATACAGCAGCGTTACAATTGTGTTTAACTCCGTGACCCTGTTCTGATCAGCACAATAGATTTTTTTGCAAAAATCTACAAGCTCACAACACAACGCATCATGATGGGTTGTGAGCTTGTATAGATGGACTATTTTCTCTGTCTTTGCGCGATACTGTTGTACGACGAAGTGGGCCATTAAAAACCATTTGAAAAAAAAAAAAGGAGATACAAGCTTTCTGCCCCGGCAAGAGCGCTAAGAGTTCTAAAGAACAAACATGCTGAAGATTTGCCCTCATTTTCCCTGAATCGTCCGCGTGTCCCAGGATAACCTCTTTGCGGGGGGATGACAAGCCGTGAAAAGCTCCAATGTTGTTTTCGTGCCCTGACTCCAGTCATGAGACTTATCGCCACTTATCGGAACACCTGCGCACTTGTGTCTACAAAGCGTGTCTTGTAAGCACTTCATGATGCCGCGCTGTCTATTTTTACATAGTGCTAAGGTCACTGTGACCAGTTCTGGACAGTAAAAAAGAAAAATAAATGTTGGATACACTTGTGACTTTCACTCCACTAAAAGACAAATATTGTACGTATTGTGGCGACTGGTATACACACAACCCAGGAGACTGAATTTAATGCAAAATAATTGTTTGACATTTAAAATTGTAAATGCATCTTTGGCCCTATATGCCCTCTGTACCTAGCCTGGATCCAGGCTAGGTACTCAAGAAAGCTATACAGTCTGATAATCAGGCTACTCTGTACCCGCATACCTGATAAACTACCTCAAAAAAGTGAGTGACACCCACAGCCACAATACAAGAGGAAGCGAAAACAACGATCTGGTACCACCCACTCAAAACAAAACTTTTACAGCACTGCCACTCAAGTGTGGAATGCCCCGTCTCCCTCCCTCAAAAAATGCTAATCCCTGGCCTCCTTTAAAACATGCCTGAAAATCCACCTTTCAGCATGCCAAAGGGAGGGAAATGATTGCCCCCCCCCCCCCTAGTCTAGTGACTACCCCCACCTCCGTATAACCATTAAACCCCTTCTTTGTTCCCCAACCTGTACATATCTTTTGTTATTTTTTACCATTTATGATGATTTGAATGTTGTTATTTTTCATGTCATGACTGAATGCCAGGACCTGAATGGAAACAAGACGGTCGGTGATCCCTTTGGACATGCGTTTGACTGTACCCTGTATACCGATTACATTTCTGCCAATAAAGTAGTCAATCAATCTATGTTACGGCCATGGCCCACGCCCCAAAACCCGGGTGCTCCTCGCCCCATTCTTCTTACTTACGTACTGTACTTTGGACTCACGTATACTGGGATTGAATACTTTGGCCATCAGTCACTAGATCTATTTTTTTACAGGTCACAGACAGTCTGCACATGTACTGATCGATTCGTTTGGAATGTATGACACAAAATGCAGATCAAAGTCATGTCATTATACCACCAGTAGGCTCAAGCCTTTAAATAGTCTTAGCTGCAGAAGTTCCCACCAACAGAAGACGCAAATACCCTTTTTTTCCCTTTTTTTGCTCCAACCTTGTTGCGCCGTGACGAGACAGGTATGTTGGCCTAAACCACATGCCCAGAATAGTGTTACTATTATGGTCTCCTGTTTTCTACCTGTGAACTTTCAAACTTTGTCACTTCCAGTGGTGGAACATAACCAAGCACATTTACTCAGGTTCTGGGAGTACAATTTAGATGTATATGATCCATTTTTTGCTTTATGTGCAAATATTTCACTTTTACTGGCACAACGATTACTTGAAAACTTGAATTACGTTGTAGTTTTATATTACGATTACAAAAAACAAAACCTATTAATGCCCAATTTTATACACAACACACATATCGTCTTGTGTTTACACAATGTTTGTGTGTGCACAAACCCTCAAAGCTGGACATAGGAGGGGCTATAGCGCCCCTCAACAATTGCAGATCGACAAGCTCAAACGGGTCACTTTGGGCAGAGCTTGTGGATCTGCTATACTTTTGATCCTGACACATATCAATATGAGGGCAAGTACAGTAGGGCAGGCGCCGCCCACACAGAAACCTTGCCTATATGGTGACATCATTCATTGGGATTCCAAGCTATTAGTAACTTTAAAAAAAATCACACCCGTGTGAAGTGAGGGGCGCTCACCTTCGACTCCTCAACCTTCGAGTCCTCACCTTCGACTTCAACGCTTGCGTTACGCAATGTTTGTGTTTATACACAAACACTCAAAATTGTCCATTGTCAATGGCATTTAATGTTTGTGCATATAGGACAAAGTTTGTGTTCTTCACACGCACTAAAAGCTGGACATAGGAGGGCCCTCAGAAACACAAAAAGTGAGAACACGGAGAAGAGGTTTCAGTACTTCTCCCACCACTGCCCAGAATAGAGACACTAGTGTTCATACCATCGTCATCATGCAGGCAGAAACCGCTTATCTCCACTTTCTGACGTTTTGTGTTTTTCCATGACAATTATCACCCTATACTTGATCACAATACACAGCGTCACGCAAAAGTATAGCAGATCCATAAGCTCCAAGCGTGCCGAGAAAAGCAACGCGTTCCAAGCTCGGCGATCTACCACTTTTGTGGCATTTGAGGATCTTGTTATCGTTATAAAAGTAGCAGATTTTTTTTAGACATGCGCGAGGTTTCCACCCGACAGAGGTGCGATACGGTCAATTAGACCTTGTTGCGTCGTGGCTTCGCGCTTCTCACAAGAGATCAGAGGTGTTTTGCCGCGTTCCTCAATGAGATTATACTACCGGTATTTAATTATTTCATAACGTTTGTGAAAATGCAGCATACAGGCCCAATCATATGGCCCTGTAATGCGAGGGACATGCTCCGCTGTCGTGTGACTGACTGCAGGGACAACCCAGGGTTACCATGGGAGGGCGGACAGTTGTAAACAACACGCACGCACGCACGCACACACACACACACACACACACAGTATTTCGACACTCAATTTCAAAAACATTTTTTAAGATTTCTGGAAGTTGTTCAAACGGACATCTGAAAAGGTTTGCCATGCCCCTAAACAGGGACAGCAGCTTCAAAGTGGTTAGAATTGAACAGATGAGCACAAAAGTGATGCTAGTGGCCTCCAGAGGCAGTGCTGCTCATCACACCAAATCAGAACAAAGGCGTTTGAACCAATGACTTTAACCCATTCTGACTGGGCACCCATTTTGGTGTTAGCATCATGTTATGCTTTATCTATTGAAAAATAGCAGATCTAGGTCTGCTATTTTTGAAAAATCGAAGAACGACTGACATTTTTAGAATCTGATCTCAGGTCAGAATGGGTTAATCAGACCAGTGTGTGTCCAGTGGAAACCTGGTATGAATCTGATCTCAGGTCAGAATGGGTTAATGCTTAGTCGTATAGGCACTGTCACTCACTCAGTATAGAGCAGTCGCAGTCCCGCCACCGGAAAAGAAACCCCCGTTCATTTTCATCATAGACTCATAGAGAAAGTATTTATTCAAAGACGTTTAACGCCGCGGACAAAGCCAACTCTTGTCGTGGACAAATCATGACAACAAACACAACTTTTCGGGCTGACCAAATAATTAGAAAGAAGAAGAAAACGGCAGGTTACTAACACTTTTGTTGTTTTTCCTTCTTTGTAATTATTCGTTTGGTCCAAAATATTGTGTTTGTCGTCATGATTTGTCACGACAAGAGTTGGCTTTGTCCGCGGCGTAAACGTCTTTAAATAAATACTTTCTCTATGAGTCTATGAGGAAAATGAACGGGGATTTATTTTCCGGGGTCTCTCGAGGGGGGGGGGGGGGGGGGGGGGACTGCGACGCTCTATACCGAGTGAGTGACAGTGCTTTGTACGACGCTTATACGGTCTTTAAATAAATACATTTTGAAATGTCTATGGGGAAAAATGCATTGGGAACTATTACCTGGGCCTGGCGTCGCCATGAAAGGGGGTTGGGACTGCGACGCTCTATTAGGAGCAGAAATGGGAAGGGATCACTGGGATGGCTAATCAAAATCGGTAGGGGCCGGCATCCCACAATTTTAGGGTGGCACTAGGTGGCCTTGTGGTTAGAGTGTCCGCCCTGAGACTGGGAGGTTGGGGTTCAATCCCCGGCCGGGTCATACCAAATACTCTAAAAATGTGACCCAGTGCCTCTCTGCTTGACACTCAGCATCAAGGGTTGGATTGGGGGGTAAGTCCCTGCGACATACTAGCGTCATGTCCAGGGGGTGTACTTGTACATCAAGCTGCCTCACGCTACAGAAACAGGAGATAGGCTCCTGCCCTATGGGCCTCATGGCTCGGCAAGGCTACTTACTTACCAGAGAAAAGGCAGTGGAGTCGCCGGGAGCCCTGAGCAACATCGGAAACCTACGTGCCATGTCGTCCATATGGGGAGTCGCCTATTTCCTGTTCCTGTGGCGTGAGGTACAGTAGGCTGAAGTACACCCTGTGGACATGACGCTAGTATCAGTAGTATGTCACATGGTGTGCATATACTTTGATTGATTGATTGAAATATCTATTAACAGTTTGCAGAATTACAGTACATTTCAAGCACAGCTCAACACGAAGACTGTCAACCGTGAGTGGACGACCCAATAAAGCATTACCCTCTACACTTGTTTAGAAGAGGGGTTCAACTTGTTCAATTCATGAAAACGTTTAGAGAGACGTATAAGAAGAAAGAACAGAACAGGAATTCATCATAAAGGAGGTAAAAAGGGAAAAGAAACATACATTGAGAGGGGGGAAAGGGATGGGTGGGTGGGTGTCAACTCAACGATATTGGCAGAGGAAGCTTGTAAAGGCCCTGGGTATTAAAAAAAAACGCGTTTACGGAGGTCAGGGGTTAAACGCGTTTTACGTCAACTCAACTATATTGATGAGGCAAATTGTGACTGAGGACGCAAGTTGAGTGAGGACGCAAATTGTGATTGGCCAGAATGAGATGACGTATGCGCCCCTCACTTCACACAGGTGTGATTTTTATAGTCATAGTTCTCAGTGTGAATGGCCCTTTATGGGTACATTTGGTTCCATTTGTACGCTTACAGAGTTAAAATAATACAATTAAAACGTTTGAGAATCACTTAGTAATGTTTTTCGGGACCAAAAGAGGTGGACTATAGGTGACAGTGACATCAGTTCGAGTATACAACGCAAGCAAACATTCCATTCCGGGAGAGAAGACAGAAAGGCGCTCCGATTTGGCTGCTAATGGGGAAATTAGCGCCATGACAAATATGAATCGATTTCACAATTCTCTCTTTTTTATAATTCTCCTGAATTTCGTTATACGTTTTCATTATTTGCCAAAAAAAAGCAAATGCAATGAAGCGGGCCGTGAGAAGCCACTTGAGCGTCTAGCCCATTCTGAACGGGAACCCATTTTGGTGTTGGCATCATGTTATGCTTATTGAAATAAATAAATAAATGTTAGCTATTGAAAAATAGCAGATCTACAAGCTCATAGCGCGCCACCGAGTGGCGCGCTACGAGCTTGTAGGTCTGCTATTTTTGAAAAGTCGAAGAACGACTGACATTTTTTTTAGAATCTGATCTCAGGTCAGAATGGGTTCATCAGACCAGTGTACATGTGTCCAGTGGAAACCTCGTATGAATCTGATCTCAGGTCAGAATGGGTTCATCAGACCAGTGTACATGTGTCCAGTGGAAACCTCGTATGAATCTGATCTCAGGTCAGAATGGGTTCATCAGACCAGTGTACATGTGTCCAGTGGAAACCTCGTATGAATCTGATCTCAGGTCAGAATGGGTTAGAGAGAGTATGTTATTGTAAACACACACACAAAAAAAGGTCATGGGAAGATGATGTTTTCCTAGAATGGCTAATTGAATCGCAAGAAAAAGGCTGTCATGGGACGTGCGCCGGCCGGGGCTTCAAAAGATGCCAATGTGTCGCTTCTGGGCAAGACGATGTCTCAATTACATCCTAAATCGCCAACACACAGGCTCTGATGTAGAGATTTTTATTCGCCATCAAGTTAGGGGCCGACTGCCAGCCTCGTAAGAGGCTAGATGAAAGGGTTATACGATTCATTTTTCTTATCAGCTGGGGAATGTCCCTAGGCTGAATAAGGCATTGAGTCTTAACATTTTTTAATATCAAAGGTATGCCTTGGATATGCATTGAGCCATGGACATGATTTCAATCTACAGTGTACAATCCGGTGTTCATTTAATTTAACTCCAATTTCCATCTGCACACTCTCAGAATTCCAGGCTGTATAAGGGTCCATTTGTAGGACTCTCAGATTCACAGACCTGTACCTGTAGATTCTACATCTACAGGTACAGGTAAATGACTGATAGTTCTACAGTGTAGAACTATCAGTCATTTACTGGGGAGCCCCAACAACCCCCTCAATGATCGACCCCTGGCGGACCCTGCTTTTTATCTTTTTTACAGGCCTCTAGACCTCCCAGAATGCTGACATCACAGATTTACCCCCACATGTATGCCGGAATATGTGGAACATATCCGCAAATTCTTCCACCATACAGCAATGTACATGTAGAATCTATACATGTACATTAGATAAATATGTGGAAAAAGAACTTAACTGTGGCGACTGACATGAGGTATAGTTTACAGTGGTTTTTCAACCCTTTTCAAATCAAGGCCCATAATTTATTCTGCATTCGAGCCACGGACCAGACCCAAAACGAAATAATATGTCCACAATTCCATGCTGTATTGATGTTGGTGCCATATGAGGGATGACAGGAAAACGCTGACCGAAACAACAATTGATGATGTATTATCAATTATAATACAATATAACTACTAGCTGAACAACTGTATGGTAGAGTATAATACGACAATAATACAATATAACTGTACTACATCTGTATGTTAATACTACTGTATATAACGAGTAAGACGCGCAAACGCGGGAAAGCGAACGCAGCTCGTACATATTTGGGTTTTGGACGTATAGCTGCTTTGGGGACTCCTTATATGGTTATGGCTGAGTCATGGTGACGTAACAGCGGGACAGACACTTGCATCAATCACAAACAAATCACTCAGCTCCATATATGGGCACAAAAGCGGGACAGACAGACAGACACACAGACAGACAGACAGACATGATCTGCTAGGTCTCATAGTAAGTGCTCATTGCGTTCGCAACTAGTCTGCGGTGGTTGGTTGATTTCGTCGACTAAAACTGATAGAACTAAGCCATGATGACTAAAACAATGACTAAATATACTGACAAATGCGTGAACAAATAGACTATAGTCTATGTGTTAGACACAGGTGTACAGTTAGGGAGTAACTATAGTGGGTCATTTTATGTTTGGTTGCGCTCTGGTGTTTAGTCGACTAAATCGACAGTAGATTATAGTCGACTAAAATCTTATATTTCAAAAGTGACTGAGACAAAATGACATTTTATTAAAAATACTATGACTAAAGCAAAATTTGCTGTCAAAATCAACACTAGTTGGAGGTGGTCTCTCTACTCTTCCAGTGTAGAAACATCAACCCTGACACCAGACACCTGACACCTGGTGGACAAGTAGGCTAGTACTGCCTGACAAATTATATCCCTGTTCAATCCCTCTTGAAAGCGCGGAAGATGATTGGTGTCTCATGTGGGAGAACTGGGTTCAAATCCCTGGGAAGGACATAAAAACGTACAGATTGAGGCTTTAATATATAGACGGATGTAAAAAATTGAGGATCACCTGCTAGCTTTTCAAAACTTTCTTATATAATCAGAGGGGAGCGAAGTCTTGTGATTAATGTCCATAAGTTTCGTGGAAGTGAAGTGAGGCTTGCTTACATAAGACGTTTGAAGTGAGCTCAATAGTACAGCCCTTGACCACTTAACCACTTGACCACTTAAGACACTGACGCCTGTAACGGCGCATGCCTGAAATTGGTCCGCCAAAAGACATCTGAGAATAAATTCCTTACAAATAGGCTAAATTTCTTCACCAATGTGATTGTAAAGGTGTCTAGTACACATCTCATGAATATTGAAATTCAATTTTCCCAGGGGAATCTGTGACCGCTGCTGAAAGTTGGGGTATCATTATGCATTACCTATATATGCAGTGCAATGCAGGCTAAATGTACACATTTTTAATCTGCTTTAAAAGGACCTATAACTTTTTCAATTTATTTTGTGTTTTTGGGGGCTCCCATATGCGTTTTCTATCCCCACAAATAACCAATTTTGAACAATCAAGCTTTCATATCATATAGGTGCTTTAAAGGTGATATAGGCAAGTTTTCAGCCAAAAATCAACATATTTATCTATCTATATTTGTGGCCTTATTCCCTCTATCTTCCCCTATATTTTGATGCTGAGCTGCTGCCCTGTAGACATACACTCTCCCTTTGTCTCCCTCTATGTGTTTGTATCTGTTTATATCCACTGTTGTTTATGTCGCGGGACGGAAGCGTCGTGTTGGGAGGAGGGTCTGTGTGGGGGGTGACGCGGAGTCTTAGCCAATTGCAGCGCGAGACTGTGTGTTCGACCCAGCAGTATTATAATGAAAACGCAATGCGATTTCATTGCAACTTGCAATGAAATCGCATTGGTGAAACTAAGATATGGGGATAATATTATACTTGCAATTTGCAAGTATAATATTATCCCCATATCTTAGTTTCACCATTGTTCATGTGAAATAGTATGTTTATGATGTAATATGTAAGCCTGTTGAAATTATGAGAATCGCTATGTATAGCGCATGGTTTGGTGGTCCGGCCGGCTTGAAGCTTGCATTCAACCCGTGCTCGCCAACGGTGACAAGCCGTCGCTGATCATCATAGCGATGAATAACCGTGGACAAAGTAGTTCACATGAACGATGCTGTAGTGGCTGGGGCATTTGAGGGGCAATATGTTTTATATGCACGATTACAAATGAAAGATAATTGAATTGAGAGCCAGTGAGTCTGCTCCACTACTTCCTACTTCCTCATTTGCGGGACTCGTCGTGTCAGTCTTGTGATATTGTGATTACGCTACAGTTACCCTTAAAAAAACATGTCAACTCAATGTCATTGTTGTAACTATGATATCGATAGAAATTCATAATTTTTTAATGTCATATTTAGCCATACGAGCGCAATATCCATAGCGTCCCTCCCAGCAGCAACAACAACCCCATAGCCTGAAGTGACCTGGCTCAGCCAATAGAATGACGGGGGGAGGGGGGTGGAGCTAGATTTTAATTTGTTTGGAAACACTCGATCAATTCTGTGTACAAACACTGGAAACTTGCCTATATCACCTTTAATGGAAATTGCTCTCAGGAACAGCTCAACTGATTTTCTCCTCATCGTGATGTCATCAATGTAACCCTATACTTTGTATAATTGTCTCCACCAGGCCGACGGCATGGGGAGAGAGTATGTTTTGCACTCCGTCCGTGTGTCCGTTACCAGCAAATCTCCGGCACCGCTAACCCGGTCGATGCCAAATGTTGCACACACACTCCCTGGATGCCAACGATGAACCTCTACTACAAATCTTCTACTACAAACGGCCTGTTATAGGGCCCCAGGAGGCCGACTTTTGAAAAACACATTCTTTTATATTACTCCTCCAGATTCCGTCCAAAAATCCTGCAAATCGTTACACACCATCTCTATATGTGTTTAAGCCGTTTCTGTCCGATATTTTATATTCCATCCTAATTGGCTAACATTGGCTTTCAAAGTTGGCAGGATTGGCCCGTTTTGAACAATAAGGCTCAAATCATGAACGCATCGTGCAATTTACGTGAAATCTTTCTTTCACAGGCTTTCCTACTCGGCTGAGGAATATATGCCACCCTTTTCACATTGGCCTGTTATAGCGCCACCAACAGGTGGTTTTTGCAAAACACATTTTTGGAACAAAATGCCTCAAATCATCCGGTCCCATTCTACAAGCCTCCGTTTCCAGGTTATCAGGGAGTAAGAATCCCATAGCTGGTGGGGACGGCGGCGTTGCATAGCAACCAGAGCAATGATAAAATGTAAATTGACGGTCGCCGCTTTCATATATCAAGTATACATGGGTCTACGAACATCGTATTCGTATTTGGCCCCTGCTGTACCCTAGCCTAGGGGGTCTGAATGAATATGTTGGATGGCAGAAAAATAATTAATGTCACGATTTTGAAGGTTCGTATACTAGGGCCTAAATGAAAACAAGACCACAAGGACTTTTTTTTTATGCTATCCCTTCTAGACGGAAGTGTTTTGACTGTACTCTGTTGCCGTTTTACATTTCCCAAACTTTTCAGGTCATGAGCCAAAAGAGACGTTCTTTTGTCTTAGAACTCAAACTACGCCGCATTGTGAGTTTGTAGATCAGCTATTTGCATTACTACTTTAACTGAATCTGATTTTCTTTGATTTCATCATGAAATTACTGAAACTTTATACTTTTAATTCATGAAAATGTGTATTTTGTGGGAATGTTTTTTTGAAAATGTTTTGAAATGAAAATAATTCAAAACAAAATCAAGGAAATAAAACATAAATAAAGGGTACCAATACAAATGTGTCCGCAACACATTGATTGAATGAAACTATTAAATAAATCAAACACCGCTTACAGTGGAAAGGTCGGTCTCTCCCACGTGGACACACTGGTGTGTCTTCAGGTGACTCAGCTTACTGAAACTCTGGTGGCAGCATTCACAGAAGCGTGTTAATTTGTTCCTCGCGTGCGTCAACTGATGTCCATTTACCTGGACGAGCTGGTGCTTCGCGGTGTGTGCCTTCAGAGTGCCCGACTGGCTGAAATGCTTGTCGCACTGTGTGCAGTAGAAGGGTTTTTCCCCCGTGTGCACACGCTGGTGTTTCTTCAGGTTGCCCACATCGTTGAAACCCCGGTCGCACTGCGCGCAGCGGTACGGCTTCTCCCCCGTGTGGACGCGCTGGTGCCTCCTCAGCTGAGCTATTCGGCTGAAGCGCTTGTCACACTGCGTGCAGTGGAAGGGCTTCTCTCCGGTGTGCACACGCCGGTGTCGCTTCAGAGTGCTCAGATGACTGAAGCTTTTGTCACACTGATTACACTGGAAGGGCTTTTCTCCGGTGTGGAGGCGCTCGTGTGTCTTCAGGTTGGCCAGCTGACTGTAATCCTTGTTGCAGTGACTGCAGTGGTATGGTTTCTCTCCCGTGTGGACGCGCCGATGAATGTTCAAGTGGGATAGCTGACTGAAGCTCTTGACGCACTGTTTGCAGTGGAAGGGTTTGTCCCCGGTGTGGAGACGCTGGTGTGTGTTCAGGTGGTCCAACTTACTAAAACTCTTGTGACACTGTTTGCAGACGTGCGTCTTATTCCCCTGTGAACTTGTGTCCTCCGGCTGAGTCAACGACGTCTCAGTCAAGTGTTGATTTTCCTGACCGGCGGCTGAGAGGATCTGTCCATTCTTCAGCATTTGGCAGTAGAGGTCGTTGTGGCTCCTCTTCATGTGTTTGTGGAGGAAGAGGAGGGACGTGAAGGAATATGTACACTCGGAACAGGAGTGTGTCTGGGAAGATTGAGACCGGACCCCTTCCAGGAGCAGCGGTTCGTTACTGCCAAAGCTGCTGCGGTACACAGACTGTGATGGGGACCACGTGGAGGCCTGTCGGTGCTGGACGATTTGAGTCTGTGGAGATCGGGGCGTCACTCCCTTGAGGACGGTCTCCGGCGATTGGGGCGTCACTCTCTCGATGACAGTCACCAACGATTGGGGCGTTACTCTCTCGATGACACTCGAAAGAGTGAGAGTCTGGGAAGATTGGGCCATTACTACCTTTAAGGCAGTATGGTGGGATGTCTGGGGCGTCACTCCCTTGGAGAGAGACTGGGATGATTGGGGTGTCACTTCTTCAAGGGGAGTCTGAGAAGATTGAGGCATCACGCCTTCAAGGAGCGTCTGGGACGATTGGGGTGCCACCTCTTCGTCAAAGCACATGGGACGGAGTGGAGGACAATATATCTGTAGCCGTGTCTCTGTGTCTTCTTCTGTGTCTCTGTTCCTGTCTCTATCTGACTCACCGTATCCCTGTGTCTATCGGCCTTTCTTAGCTCACTCTATAATAGAAAGAAAGTGCTTGTCTTAAAGCATGGAGTTCTGACGTCAGTCACAACACAAACCAGTGCCTCGCATACGGAACCATGCCGATTTGTGCATGCACACAACAGTTCATCATAAACTAGCCTTGCAGTCCTAAACTAGCTGATCTACAAGCTTTGTGCACCATTCAGTTGGCCAGATGTATACGTTTTGATATATTTTCAGTTAATTGCCTAGCCTTACCTCATAATGTAGGTATATGACAGACCCCAAAAAGGCAGGGGATACTGCTCAGTACAATGACTAAGAAAGTGATCTGAAGGAGAGTCAAACTAACTATAAGCAGTAACCAACAAGGTAGCCTAGAGGTGTGCATAGTTGAGCACGAATGGCTGAGCTACCTCAGGGGGACTGAACGGCAGAACGCCTCTAATCCCGCATAGCCTGAATGATATCTTGGTTCAGAGCAGTGTTACAGGATTTTTATGCTTTTAGTCTAGTTTTAGTCAACTAAAAATTATAAGATTTTAGTCAACTAAATTTTGTCGACAAAAAAGTATTTTGATGACTGATTTTACACATGTGAAAATACTAGTCAAGCTTAACACCCAACACCCAAGCACAACCAATAGTACTTGTTTTTAGTTCTACTAGTCCCTCCCTAACATTTTAGTCCAGTCTTTATTTGTTGATGAAATTGACAATATCATTTAGTATTAGTCATCATAGCTTAGTTCTTATTTAGTTTGTCAGTGAAAAAAGGTAGTTGACGAAACATTTGTCATGTTTTAGTCGACAAAATTAACAATGTCGCAGAGGACTTTTGGCTCGCTGGTCGAAGGCCCTTTCATTGGTCCGTCCATAAGAACAATCTCCACAAATCTGACCGAGATGTTTAAATCAAAGGACACAAATTTCTTGAGCAGTGGCGCATCCCCAAGTTGTCACCGAGATCTCTCTCACGGCGCACAAGAACAAAAACACCAAATTCATAAAATGTAATCGTTAATCGCAATTATTTGCGTGACAATTAATGGCCATTGTGTAATCGTGACAGCCCTAGTCACAAGACATATACATTTGATTCACATCAACCCACAGGTACATAAAAACACGGGCACAAGGCTCCACACACACACGTCCCAAACTCTTCTCCCTTCTGGGTCCAACAGTATGGACTGCACTTCAGAACTTCACAATCAGAACTGCAGATTCACTCCCAGTTCCAATCTTCTACCGTAGTTTGAAAACTCACCTCTTCAGACGGCATCGTAGCCCGTAGCACTTGCTCTAGCCTCGACAAACTCGTGCTTTCTGTGATTTGGGGCCCTGAAGATGAATACAAAAAAAAATATCAACATCTTTATTATCAAAATTATGACGGGCAGTTTGACTCCCCCGTCAAAAAAACACTGTTTGAAATAGACACTCGTGCTTTCTAAGGTGTGATTTGGAGCCCTAAAGATTTGTCTGTGAATGTATTGCATATAAGGCCTAAATGGAAAGAAGACTGCAAGGATGCTTGGTGCTATCCCTTTTGGAGTGTTTGACTGTACTCTGTTGCTGTGTATACATTCTGTCTAATAAACTATTCAATCAATCAAAAAGATGAATACAAAATCATTATCAACATCTTAATACTGTCCAATAATTAGATAGGGATGGAGGTGAAATTATGACAGGCATGCTGCTGTCAAAATATGACTCCCAGGTAGAAGAAAACAATGTGACAGCAGTTGCTGGCTGTCAAAATATGACTCCTCAGTCAAAAAACATTGTTTTTGAAATAAGACACTTGTGCTTTCTAACTTTGGGGCTCTAATCACTTATATGCAAATGTCTAACCTATAATAAGAAATAAAGGCAATGGTGGATTCCAATATTTGAGGGCCAGGCCAGGGTCAGAATCAGATGAGATCCAGTCTGGATGATCACGCCACCCTTGGAAAACGGGTCTGTGATCATGTTCCTGTTGTTGCGTTATGATGACACTAGATGGCAATATAACATTGAATAAATAGTTACAAGTCATATTCCGCTGTGAGAGCAGGGCAGGTAATGTACATTTGCCATAGGGCAATTTGAAGGTCTCATGTCATGTAGGCCTATCTCATAAAGTGTATTCATATTCATAATTCAGCAGCAAAGGGCCCGATTTATGACATGCAGCATGTGGCTCAAGTCAATGTTAAAATTGCGTTATTTCTAGATGCATTGGGCAGAAATAAATCCCTCAAAGTAGCCCACATCGAAACTTCATTTTTCTTCGCATGACTTCCCAATACCTTTTTTCTTTCTTTCTTTATTCGGATCCCCATAGCTTCACTGCTGCGGTCGCTAGTCTTCCTGGGGTCCACACAAAACATCACAACATAAAAACAACATACCGGTAGCCTACAATACCATATAGCCTACTGTGTATACAAACAACAACTACAGAGAGGTCCGCTCGGAAGCCTACGTACATTTTGTTTACACTACACTTGACTTTAGTGTAAACAAACTGTACGTAGGGTTCCGAGCGGGGCTAAGAGGTTACAGGTGTCAACAAAGTTGGACTTATAATTCTCCCCGTTCACCCCCTCTCCTTCCATTCATGAAACCCGCCGGTGAACAGCTGACTTTACTACTACTACCTGAACCCCAACACCACGTGACCTGATAGTGAATGACGTGACCATTAAAACCATAGTGTAGCTGACTGTACAGGTTCAATGGAATGTCCACGCATTATACAGATACAGATCTCATTTGGTTTTATTTTGACTTGAAACTCATCCAGACATGTGAAGAATATTTAGGATCTCATAATTATACTGTGTTGCAATGCCTTCGTGTCAATTGTGTAAATTTACATACAGTAGACCTTGTGGTGGACAGCTGCCTAGGGGTGTCGGCCTCTCAGGAGAAGCTAGGAGCCTAATTCCGGTCTATGTAAATTAGGGGTC
Organism: Protomyctophum bolini; assembly: GCF_963924005.1. Classification (NCBI taxonomy): domain Eukaryota; kingdom Metazoa; phylum Chordata; class Actinopteri; order Myctophiformes; family Myctophidae; genus Protomyctophum; species Protomyctophum bolini. The sequence continues at coordinate 7,487,698 of NC_137885.1, forward strand.
TGTTGACGTAAAGGGACAGAGTGATTGAATCAAAGGACTTTGCTACTATAATAGATATGCACCATGTCGATCCCTTTGACCAAATGTGGAAGGTTTAAAAGGTGGCCTACAAGGCTATCGAGTCAGTCAGTCGAGGCGCGAGCCTTGTGGGAGACGTGAGCCATGCACTCTGCATGGCTGGAGAGATTGCTGTTGCTGTGTATGCTGTGTACTCCGTTTGAATAAACACCATGGAATTTCACTTCGTCTGCTGCGTGCACATTTCTCCTCTGTATGGTATATTATATACATCAGATGGTGCCAGAAACCGGTCGTGTTGGTGTGTTTATCACGTCAGATGAAACAGTACCAGCGGCTTTTTTTTCGTCTAATTCGGTGGAGGGGAGTTTTTTGTGAGCGGCGACGAAAGAGCTTCAGCGGACCCGACCCGGCCGTGATCTCTTGTCCATTCGCAGCGGGGATGATGACGGCGACCACCGCGAGGAGTGTTGTGCGACGGGGACCGATGACGAGCCACCGGACGGGTGTCACGGGTGGGCTGCGGTGAGGTCGATGGAGCGGCGACAGCCACACGGAGGCCTTGGTCATTCATCACGTCGGCGCGGGGACAGCGATTGCGGGCGGGGATCGGTGAGACCGTGAGACGCAGCGCGGAGCAGCAGTGGCCGACTGACCTGCAAGCTGAGGGCCTTCACGGACAGGGGTCTGTGATGAAGATGTTCCAGGCTTTTCTTTTCGTCCCATCTCTGTTGTGAGCAGAGTTGGGAGGGGGGAGGATGTGATGATGACGAGGACAGCGGGACAACAGCAGTGAACAGACTCTTGAACTTTGGTCCGTGCAGCTAAGCGAACAGTTCGAGGTAAACTAGGATGAGCAGCATACAGAGAAGAAGTTTCCTTTGTTCGTACAGAGAAAAGATGGACTTTCTTCTCTCTGTTTAACCAATTGTGCGTCTCGTTTGTTTTCAGCATGAATTATAATAGGCCTCATGTTGGTATGTGTTTGTCGTATAATTAGATAAGTTGAGTCATTTAGCCTAATTATGAATCAATGAGGAATTTTCCTATGGATATTAAGAGATATGTGATATTATTGTTAGACTCTGGCGTGGAATGTGTATCTACTTGGATCACCAGTGTGTGATGTTGGTCGGACGTAAATCCGAGAGTGGTTTAGCTGGCATTGTGTATTTAACATTGGACAGCAGAGTTTAGTCGTAAACCACGTAGGTTATTGCGTATCAAAAAAGTGCTCTTGTAAAAGGGAGTTGAAAGCGGCAATATGTATTGTTTAATGTCAGTTAACTGTACTAATCATTTTTCCATTATTCATATACGTATGGATGTCTGAAAACCATGTTGGGGGAATTCTGTACTGTAAGTCTGTTATTTTTTGGTTTCTCGAATGTATTGTCTAAGCTAAGGGTCAAGGGGGGTGTAAGATAATTATGGTTCCATATTTTTAGATGATCATCTTTTGATGATCAAGGGGGGAATATGAAGAATATTTAGGATCTCATAATTATACTGTGTTGCAATGCCTTCGTGTCAATTGTGTAAATTTACATACAGTAGACCTTGTGGTGGACAGCTGCCTAGGGGTGTCGGCCTCTCAGGAGAAGCTAGGAGCCTAATTCCGGTCTATGTAAATTAGGGGTCTGTTGACGTAAAGGGACAGAGTGATTGAATCAAAGGACTTTGCTACTATAATAGATATGCACCATGTCGATCCCTTTGACCAAATGTGGAAGGTTTAAAAGGTGGCCTACAAGGCTATCGAGTCAGTCAGTCGAGGCGCGAGCCTTGTGGGAGACGTGAGCCATGCACTCTGCATGGCTGGAGAGATTGCTGTTGCTGTGTATGCTGTGTACTCCGTTTGAATAAACACCATGGAATTTCACTTCGTCTGCTGCGTGCACATTTCTCCTCTGTATGGTATATTATATACATCACATGGTCACCAAGACACCGTGAAAACTAGAATAAGAACAAACATACATTTGTTGAGATGTATAGGAGTCCATACTCTACTGTGAAATAGTAATTAGTGAGTCCACACATGTGCATTAAAAAGATCAAACAAATTCCACGGTTCTACATTAAGCAACATTAAACAATCCACAACAACACATCACAATGAAATCACAAAGAATATGTACCGTAGCCTACGTGTGCGCCTTTGAACCATTTGCAGATTGATTAATATCGTCTCTCTCTCTGACGTTCTCAAAACATACAACTTTTCTCCAGGAACTCAGTTCAACCTCTGACCCTTACTGACAGGTGACGTCGTGTGAGTGACGTGACCCTCTGATCATGTGACTCCCTTCCAAAGAGTGCATTTGTTTACCTTTTAACCTATAACCTTTTAACATATTTATTGCCATTTTTAAATTATATTTATTCATAATGAAATCAACCTTTTTATCCAAGTATGATCATAAATGTTGCACACAAAGTAACATTTAATATTACTTATATTTATAACTGAAAACACAGTCTCTCGTTCTGGGACAGTTACACTATATAGCAACCCGTCGAGCTGTCTATAGGCTACCTGTCACCAACAGGTGATGATGATGATGATGATGGCTCTAGCAGTTATTTTCAACCCGTTTAATTTCAAGGACCCCCAGTTTGATATAGCATATTAGTCTACAGACCCCCCCCCCCATTTAATAGCATTTCTATCTCTGGGCCCCCAATTTATATTGTAAAATCAATGCTGATTTAACTCTGAGAGCGTACAAATGGTCTGGAACGGGTCCATTTGGATCCATTTGTATACACTCTCTGAGTTACAGACCCATAAGGGTCCATTTGGATCCAAACTTATAGCTGCAGGCCCCCCCTGGAACTCCCTCAAGTACCCCTTCAAACACTGGCCTATAGGATTATTTTTTTAAAGTAGGCTACTTTGCTACAACTGTCCACCATATACTTGACATACTGTATATGACTATGAGTAGACAACTTACAGTATGTTTGGTACTGTAGGCCAACTATACTATGATGATGATGCCAATACATTTGTAGGCTACTTTAAATCAAGTATAGCCTACAATTTTGAATACAGGACTCTTACTTGTAACAGAGTGAGTAGATGAGATGAGATGAGAGATATACTTTATTGTCCCACGAGGGGGAATTTGTCTTGGGCAAAAGTGCATTAATAGTACATCAACGCTTTTTAAAACAGACAGACAATACACAAAAGACAATACACAGTAGTGTGTACTGTAAGTATACAAGTCACAAGAGCATCACAAGAGATAAGTGCAAATTGCAATAAGAGAAGGTATATAATATTTTTTTTTTAAGTGCTAGAGTATTTCACAGTTTATAGTATCACAGTAAAGTGCAATAAATAACTGATGAAGGTCAAGAAGTATTTCTGTGGTTCTCAAACTGGGTCCTATACACTCAAGGGTCAATATTGTTTATGACAAGATCACATGCATATACTCAACACATCGCAATGTGACACACTGTGAGCTTGTAGATCTGTGTGTGTGTGTGTGTGTGTGTGTGTGTGTGTGTGTGTGTGTGTGTGTCTATGTAAAGTGCCTTTGATAAAGGCGCTATATAAATGCACCATTTACCATGGTCTACAACATGTTTTCAGATGGGGGTCAAATACATATTTACTTGGGGGATGCTTGACATTAAAAAAAAGTTTTTGAGAACCATTGTGCTTTTTACTTTGAAAAAGAAAAAGAAATCCAAGTAGAAGAAGTCCAAGTAGAAGAAGTCTACTTGGAGTTTTTTGGGGGGGAGTTTTAAGAGTGCACTGCATGAGGCCCTCGACACTGTCATGTGAGACAGAAAAGGTCTGTCACTCTGACCTCGGGCAGAGTTACTCCGTCACACTTTAGACAGCTGCACGGCCACAGAAGAACACGTCCCTGTGTGTGTGTCTGTCTGTCTGTCCGTGCCTGCCTGCCTGGGACAATGCCACTGTGCCACTGTGTCAACTTGTGGGTCTGGGATTTACTTTGATGCCTGTTGTCAAGGATCATAAAATAGAGATGTCCCGATACTGTATATCGGTATCGGAAAAAGTAACGGATTGGCCCTTATTGTTCATATTATCGGATCATATCGGTATCTGTGAATATGCCAGTCTATAACCACCAATCCGACAGGGGTAAGGAAGGGGTTGACACTATGGCAGGTAAATACAATGTTGGGACATGTGGAGTTTGCTTTGTTAGTTGCCCAAACTGCAAGTGCATATTTGAGTGAGGAGTCTGCTATAAACACAACACGAGATATATATATATAAACTTTATTACAGGCTCGTGGGCCACAAGGTAAGACAGTACATCTCACATACGAGAATACAAAAAAATAAAATAAAATACAGTAGCCTACATTTACCCAGCCCCACAGGTTACTACTCTAGGCGAGGCACTCATGCCAGTGTCCTCTGTTGTCTGATGGTAGAAGTGTACCTTACAGAACTATACGGCCTGGGTCTGTCATCTGTCCAATGAGTCCATTCAGTGAGCGATCCAGCCTGCTCATGAATTTAAATGTC